>NC_043989.1:17530166-17890166 GCF_902150065.1 Myripristis murdjan
GGCAACTCAGCCTGCACACCGGTATTACGCCTATCTGATCCAAAATTATAAAAAGTCCACCTCCTCATATAAGCTCTACTGGAAAATGGCATCAGCATACACCTACACAACTTTTCAAATCACCTTCATTACATTAACTTAAAGCCCAAAAACCAATAGCAAAACAAACACTGCATTCAAAGAAAATAACAAGTAATAAAAAAGAACTGTATTGTTGAATCAACTGATACAAAGAAGTGATCAAAGGGCAAAAGCATTTGGAGACCATCAGAACCCATTTGTTTTCCACACTTAATTATTTTATCAGACATGAAGTATTTGGCCTATTAAATCAGATAAAGTAAATGTCTGCAGTTTTTTTCCAGGCCTTTTGCCAGCTCCAGCTGCAAACGCAGGCTATTAAATAGCAGGTCCCTTATATTATTTGACCTTAGTTATCAATAGTGAATGAAATTTACTGTTGCATATTAAGTGTACTGAAACTCTTTTATAGGACTCCCAGGAGCCACTGATGCAACAGATTGCACTCTGCACTCCTAATCCCAGCACTGCAGTCCTGACGAACATGAGGCCGACTTTGTGAATATCAAATCTTTTCAAAGCCTAATGTGACGGCACAGTATTACATCAATTAAAAGTATGCCCACTGTATAACGAGACATTTACACAAGACCTATTTGTAATTTTCCTCCAGCAATTCTGTCCAGCCTTGGTAGCAACAGCACTGTTACTTTTCTCACACACACACACACACACCTGACTTTTTCATTCGACTATACAAGCTGAAATTGTCTCCTGCATAATAGTTTGTTTATTTTTATATTCTAGGTGCACACTTATGTTAAATCTGTCTCTCCCTGCTGAATCATGTCATTGTATTCACTGCAGTGACGTAATTTCCTTCTAGTTACATATTATCTTAAATTGGTCACTCCATATCTGTCAATCTGTTGAATGCGATTGGCTATTTGTTGCTAATGATAATTCGATAATGCAATATGTCACAATAGCTCCTCTTGTGATACTTGATTGACATTTGAGTTTTCAGCATCATTTGCACATATGGTACATTTGGGTTACTATGAGGTTTTTGAGGTATTTGTTCATTGCCTTTAGGTATTTTAACTGGAACTGTTCTGTTGTGCAGTACATGTTGCATTTCATGTGTATTTGATGTTAAAAAACTGAAAAACACGACTGATTGCTGCACACTGAAAAAAATATTTTGCCTTTTCCAAGGTATTTTTATTCTTCAGTTACAGATATTGTGATGTATGATAGCTGATTATCTTACAATATAGGCTATTGCATATCACAGAATTGCCTTTATCATGATACCATCATCATTCTGGGTAAAATATTCTGACAGCATCGTATAGTGATTCCCACCCCTATTTGTTCTCTTTTTTACAAACGTATACCTGAATTGTAAAATCCTGGGTTGAATAAGTCGATAGCCATCTCTGTGACACCAGCTGTTATGTTTTGTGAAGCCATCGACCTCAAAGATTCCCTTTCTGGTTGAACTTGTTTTGTGAAACGGGTCTGGGTCAACAAAGTACAAACAGTACTCTCTGCAAAAGATGTCTGACAATGGTCACTTTTATGTGATTTTTTTACTTTTGATTTTTTTTTTTTTTTTTTTTTTTTTTAGATGTTTTTTGCCCTTTCTGCTTTATTTGACAGTTGCAGTGGAGATAGACAGGAAAGGAAGGGAAATGAGAGCAAATGGCCTGAGGTCATATTCAAACCCAGGATGCTGCGATCAGGACTCAGCCTTGGTACATGGTAAGAGCTCTTATCCAGGGACCCACCGGGGTGCCCCCCTTTCTATTTTTTCTTTAAGAAACAAAAATAGGCAACCAACAAAACTCCTCAGAGACACAATAATTAGTGCCTGAAGTGCAGATTTATCAGTTATAAAAACTGTGCAAATTATTAAACGTGACAGAAGGAGCAGTCTTGAATATCATGACATAAGGCAAACACAAATAAATTGCACTGGCAAAGAGCGCTGATGACTGGAAGTCAAGGTTTACTGACGGGGAGACTGACACTTAACAGGCTAGCTGCAAAATACAGCAAATGACCTCAGAATTGAATCAACACCTCTGTGACAGTCTCAGTGAAATCAGGATGTAGTGAGCATTACAAAGCTGGAATGTACACTGTAGCAGCAACAGGCTTGTATCCAAGGCAAATACACAAAGACGCATAATCAGGTGTGTGGAGCAGAAAATGTGTGTGTGTATTCCTGTGGACTAAAAATAAGAAATATGGTCTGAAGAGACACCTTTCACTCGTTACATCCAAGCAGGGTGTTGGGTATGTGATGGTAGGAGCAGGCACACAGCTTGCTCTGCATGGTTGTGTAATGACCAAGGAATATGCGGTCGTTTAACAGAATCAGGTGCACCCTATGGTGCCAACACTGTTCTCTCATTATACTCCCATAATCCAAGAAGATAATGCCCCCAGACACGTTGTTAAACAAACTTAGGAGTGGTTTCATGAGCACCAAACACCCTCCATGGCCTCCCCTCACAAGATCTAAATATTATTCAAACTATGGGCTTTTGGGAGCACAGATTGCAAAGTAGATTTCCGCTTCCATCTCTGAAAGAAATTCACCTCTGAGTTGACTCAGAGGTAGCCTTTCAATGCAACTACTCAACCATTCCCTATTGCAATATATTCCCAGTGCATTTTTAAAAGGATGTCTTCTTTTGTCATATAACAATGCACAGGTACTACTAGTTAAAAAAGAAAAAGAAAGAAAACTCTTTGACTCCACCTTCGGAGTTGACTGTGGAGGTCTAGGAGTGATAATTCGCCATAGGGATCAGCAGTATGTCGATATTGTATTGATACTGTGACACAGACTAGTCATCTACTGGAATTTTGGTTCTTGTAATACTGTGATATGACAACTACATTACAGTAAAAGCATGCAATTTTCAGTTATATTATTTGTCTCTACCTGCTTGGACATAATACCCACATTACTAATGAATGTTTGTCAAAAATGTCACTGTGTAAATATACTGTGAGGGCAACAATGGTCATCTCGACAATATTGTCAAAATATTGATAGAGCTATTCGGTAATATTTGATTTTGTCCATATTGTGCAGCCCTAATCTGACTGACTCGTCAACTTTCAGGGGACAGCCAAAAAGATGACTGAGGCTTTCCCTTATTTTAATATTCTATTTTGCAGTTACAAATAAAGCATTCATCAATCGCCTTGAGAAATGGGTTGGGCTCTCTTGAACTGTTTCAAACTGGTTCACATCTTACATCTAAGGAAATTTTTTTATTACTATTACAGATCACTGCTCTTTCGCATTGCTAAGGGAAGCTGTCTTGGTCCACTCCTCTCTGTTCACTATAAATGCTCCTTTTAGGTAATATCACCAGGGCATATAAACTTAATTTTCATTGTTATGCTGATGACACAAAGCTGTATATTTTTCTTGGGCCAGATGATGACAATTCCCTGACTACTGGGATGGCAACAGTTACAAATTAGACAAGCAATAACCCCTTGAAACTAAATCAAGCCAAAACTCTTGTTCTAAGACAGTGTTTGTCCCACCTATGGGCCAAGACCAATGGTTAGTGTTAAACTAATCATAGTGGGTTCACCAACTGCATCATCAGGCAGCACCACAGCAACAGCAACTTTAGCCTGGCTAATTATTTGTTAATTTATCCTTGCTGTAACATTCCTCGAAAATCATTAGAAATTGTTGAATTGAGCTTGCTGTCGGTAACATCACAACTCTTCATGGCCACTGCCGTGTTCGTTTATTTAGAGAATAGGTTGACTGGCCTATCAGGCACCTTGCATGGATTCCAGTCAAATCTACCCTGTGAATGAAAGCAGTTTGAGACCTAAGGATTCACCATGCAATTAAAAAATGTGGGCGTGGCAGTTCACAAGGGCTGCATCCAACCTAACATTCTCCAGCAAGTGTCACATTGTTGTGATCCTGTAGATCAGAAGTATCATGATGAATACACTGGAGACACTGGCGATGAAAATCCAGGGAAGACTACATGTACTGGATTACACACTTCTAACTATTCCCTGCGCTTACATAAAATGAAGTATCAGAAGCTGTTCAATAAATAACATTGTTTCTATAGTTTAGTTATTTCAAATACAAGAATTCCCAGCAAGCACTTCATTGTGTTAAGTAAAACATGGCTGTAAAATTTGAATTTCAAATGAGCATCCTTTGAAGAGAAAAATCCTCTTACAGTTGAAAGAACTGGATAATTCCCAGTAGGGACTGTAGTGTGGTGCAGTTCAGTGATTGCTTGGGGGTCAGACAGCAACATTGGGTCAAACAGGTACACAGAAGACTTCCTCTGAAACAGGATAATGACATGGGGTCACCGGAGCACATGTCCACACAGATCAATTCAACAGATAAATGTTGGTGATTGAAGATGTCACCACTGTGGCAGGCACAATTGCCTTCAGACAGCGAAGCTGAAGGTTTCCCAATTTGAATGTGCTCTTGGCTAATGGAGCTAATTTGGGATGCAATGATGCCAAAATGAAAACAAGATTAAAGCTATGATAGCAACATCCTCTACTGCTTGATAAGAAGGAGTCGCCCCCGCCCCATACCCCGGTCCTCTGACATGACCCAGAGTTGCTCTATAGGGGAAACAGCTATAGGTCTCTTTGATCAGCGCTTTTCTCATCATCCCTGTTTTCTTTACTTGCATGGTAATTAGGATGAGAGGCTCACAGTGAGTGGACATGAATGAAAGGACATATTAATGATGATGATGTCTGAATTTCCCTTACGAGTTCTATTCTGCTGTTAGCTTAAGCACTGTCAAGTTATAAGATAAAGAAAACTTAATTTCCGGCACCAAATTGTCATATCTAAATTAAAGGTAACACTTTTAGGCTAAAATAAAAAAGTCTAAAGTGAAAATTAAAGATCCAAGTTTCCAAATTACATGTCTGGAGCTACAATAGGCAGTTAATGACATGTTCAGGATTACTAGACTGCATTCTGATTCATAATAGACTCCAATTTTGTCTTACTCTGAAAAATGGCCCTCTCCTGACCTGAGATGTTCAAAGAGAGATTTAGAGCCAGTGGAGGAACAGTGCATGAGAGAACATAATAATTAGCAGCTCAAATGTCACTGTCACCAAGGAGCAACCAATTTAGCATGCAGACATCATGTTTTAGCCTTGCTCTATCTAGGACACTGGGCAGAGACAAATACTACATCCACATACCTTTCTTAGGACATAAACTGGCACTCAGTGTGCCTATGATAAAGCAGACAGAAACAATAATGGGCAGAGCCAGTGTCTGTAGGGGATATAACCCCCTCTACATCCCTCCCCTGAGAGGGTTCCCGGCCTCCATCCTTCCCAGAGGGCTCCAGGCTCTAGGCATGGCTAGGCATGGCCTGCCCTCCTGGGATACAAGGCCCCTCCTGCTGGAGGGAAACTCATCCACTGGAACAAACTGTAGAGTTTCTGTCCTCTGCAACATCAATCAGCCCGTGTACAGTCAGAGCTACAGTACAAGAACAGGAAATTTGTCGCTAAAAGTTATAACACATTGTGTATCAGTGTGTTTGTTGTGTGTGTGTGTGTGTGTGTGTGTGCAGCATGTTGTATTCTCCATCTTGCGTGCCTTGTGGGTTTGAACTTAATGTTGGCATGTGTGGCATATAGCCTGTGTGCAGTGTAGTGTAGTGTAGTGCTGTCTGGGAGCAGAGCTCAGCAGAATCGACTGCACTCAGGTTTACACATAGCTCTCATGATTAGATTCTCTAAGGGCTTCAGTAAGATAACACTTGTGAGGATAAGCCTTTGTATGGTTAGGAATGCACAGTATGTGTGTATGTATGTGTGTTTGTGTGTTTGGGGGATGGGGGAGGTCGAACACCTTGCCTGGTGAGCATGTAATGTTGTTGTCAAGGCCACAGACACCTCCACAGAGAGCAAAGGAAAATGAAGGTTGACGCTTTTCTCTCGCCATTTCTAAGCAGATTATGTCTCCTCCATATTGAACTCTTCCTGGGCGTCTGCTTTGACCCCACCAACACACACAAATACACACACTGCAAATAATGTTAATCTGGAAAATTCATCATAAAGGTTATGATGTTATAGTCAATAAGTCACGGTAACCCATTCAATGCTGGCCACTGAATCCTGTTGAGCCATTTCTGACATCAGGCGTGGAGCTGCCAAAGGGCAGTCCCACTGGTGGAGGTATTTGCTGCAGGCTGCTCAACTGCAAAACATAACCCCCTTTTGAGCTAACAGTATACTATGCGAGATGTAAAGTGGGCTCTTGCATGCTCCGGTGGCTGTGGCAGCCAGGGCTGGTACATCTACACACCACGTCTCCATCCTGAGGCCCAAGACACCCGTGTTAGCGCTAAATTGACAAATCAACTAGATGTGACAGGAGAAGTCATAAAATTGCATTTTGTAGGATCAGAGCCCCCACCCCCCTCTTTTCCCCACAGTACTTCAAAATTAGATCATTGTTCAATTTAAAGCGATATGATTTATCTAAGTCGGGGTCCATGTTACCCAGTCTTTGGGTTAAGATTGAAGAGGACGGGCTGATGCACAGAACGCTGTAGCCTCTGGGGACAGAGCGCACAGATTACACTAGTGAGATTTGCTGTTGTCCTAGCTGCTGCATAATATTGCAATTTCTGTCTTTTGTCTATGATGAATACTGTTTGTGTTCGTCTTTATGATTGTGCAAGCGATTATACGATGTTTTATCAGGCTAGATATTTTCATCAATGTCATTTCAAGTTGTTTGTGTCTTACAGGTAAAACACTTTTCAATTTTTCTGCTGAAACATTACACATAAAGTCAATGACTGTAGTAGACCCACTATGGCAGCATGCAGGTTCAATCATTTTTTTGAGAGATTGAAATGCTTGCCGCCAGCATCAGAGGTATTCATAACCTGGAGGACTATAATGTAGTATGCCACAGCACAGTTGTGCATGCATTCATTATAATCAAATAATTGTTGCTTCCCAGGGAATAGCCTATAAAGCCTCAATGGGCTTTGAAGGACTCATAGCTCTTTTTTGCAGACACCATGGGTGTTTGAAATCATGGACTCCTCGTTTCTTTATTGCATGAGGGAGACAGCCCTCCGAGCAGAGATGAAATGTATCAATGCTAGCTCCCTGCCTCCTCCCCTAATTTCTTGGGTGCTCCAGCACGACTAGATTGCAGTGAGGCTCTATGAAGCATGAAGCCCTGGCTGAATAGTGGGTCAGCTAACAATCTCAAGCTACAAAGATACAGTGGGCTAGTTTCATATTGGCCCACACCTACTGCCCACCAAATTGAGACAACAGATAATTGAAAACACTGGACTGAAGCTGTTTGTGACTCAGCCTTTTCAGCCTTAAACCAAAAGAAGAAAAGAAAGAAAAGAAAAAAAAAAGACAAGGTTGTACTCTTGAAAACGGACCCTGTCTAGTTCTAGTTTCCACTTATGTTGAGGTCAACTCTCTCAGTGAAAAAAGACCTTAAAATGAAAAAACCCACACTCCCATTTAAAGATGTTATTTTAAATAGGTTTTGTCATGCATGTCTTGGCATCTGTAGGTCACCAGTTCATGGTGTTAAAAGGCCAGAACCTGTCCTCACAATTTGCTGTATAGCCTGATCATGTAAATGATGTGCTCTCATGCAAATCCACATCCAATTAATTGCTGCTGATTGCTGAGCTACCACTGGTGCCTGATGCGATCACAGTAAAAAAAAAAAAAAAAAAAAAAAGTACCAGCTATTGTCTACTATAACCTCCCACCCCTGTACAATCAAATAGCAAGGCAAGTACATTTCTCAACATGAATATCATGGGCTCTCATAAAAAAGAATAATGTGATGAACACAACGTCAATACATTCCCCTTACTCTGAGACAGAGGATGAAGCCATTTCTGTTCACAGTTGGATTCTCCATAGCTGCAAGCATGCATGAAAGGGATGAAGTAACATTTGGCTGCCCAATTAATTTTAAAGGTTTTTACACTATTAAGCACAATTTATCCAGCAGCTATAACAGCCTTCCTTCTCTCTTTCTTGCTTTCTCTTTGATATTTTTGTTGCACTAGCAAAATTCCTCTAGTTTAATCTTGTGTATTAATATGGTGGTTGAGTGTGTCAGACTGTTTGTTTGCTCAGTCTGTTTGCAGCAAAGCTGAGTTAAATTTCCCTGTACTTTTTCTGCTGCCGTTCCAACTACCACTACTAACACTGCTGCTGCTATTAATACCACCACTGCTAATCATAATGATAATCATAATGATAATCATAATCAAAAGCATAGTTTTATATTTATAGTTTCAAAAAAAACACATCTATGAGTACTGTAGAATCCAAGATATTTCTGTGAAAAATACATTGTTTTTAATTTTTATTGCATGATGTGTTTTCCTTTATCACTTCTTTATCACGTATTAACATTTAGTTCTCTTTCTAAGCGTTGCATCCTTTTCAGCTGCACTGAACTGGAGGTAATCTAAAAGCTCTAACACAGGCAATTCTAAGACTTTTAAAAACAGGAGTAGCCAAGGGGGTGAACCCAGCCTTCGGACACAGCCTTCCAAGAAGATATTTATTTTTATGACGTCAAAACAGTCTGAATAAGGAACAATTTTTAGAGGTCTGTGACCCAGAAATATCCCTCAGATGAAGAACAATGCAGGTTAAGACAAATGCTTGTTAATATGCCTCCTCATTTGTCCTACTGACAAGTGGAACTAAAGTTTAACCCCCCCATTTCTATTCATAGCAATTGTGCAGTTTACAAGTTTTACAGTTTTATTAAATTGGATAATATTGCTGCATATTAGTAGATTCCACACGTCCAAAATGACTTGAAAGCAGTATAGGACACATGGTTGGCGAAATGACTGCAAACAACACTTGCTGGCCTAAAATCAAAACCAAAACAGCAAAGTTGTGTAAGACACAATCCAGAATATATTTGCGTGTATCTAAATTTGTCTTTTAGAAACTCGAATACTTGTTTATTTGCCTCCGGTGTTAACAAACATTATGGATGTAAACAAACATTTAGTGTCAAAATAAATGTAAAAGGCAGACAGTGATTTGCGGCTGTTTTGGAGCTCTGTGACAGGTGCAGGATGATTTTTGAGTGTGACTTGGTTGCACAGAGCCTTGTTTATTGGCAGTCATTTAGCCATGTCTTCAAAACCTCACCAGAATAATTTATCAGTTTGCAGCGCATAGCAGAATTCTCATAGAGATGCACCTAAAGGCAAAGATATTGTACAATTGGCTGAGGAAATGAGATATCTACAGTTCAGTGATGTTTAGGGGTGTAAACTTAGCAGCTGCATATTCTAAAATTTCAATGACACCCCCATCCCAAAAAAAAAAAAAATTGAAATTCTGAAACAAAAACAACCTAATTGAAGTTTCTGATTTCTCTGCTACCTCTGGCACACTTACCTTCAGTGCTGCAGAGCTACATGATTCAAAGTTAAATTCAAAGTGAAATTACCCTCCTCTATCAGATATGCCTTTCACAGACATTCGTGTTGATCTGAAATCATATCTAACAATGGAAATGAACTCAGCAGTATCTACTTTTTGTGGGGGAATATCCTCCTACTGTGGTTCTTTTCAGGCAAAAACTTCGAACTGGCAGTAAGTCAAACAGCCGTTGAATGAATCGATACTACTTCATTCTTTTTTTCTTTCCTACTTAAGATATCACATTTCATTTGAAAGGGCCCAAATCATAACAACAAAGCCACATAATGGGAAAGGGCCTATGTCAAGTGGAGCTGCAATGAAGGAAAAAGATTAAAGGATAATTCCTGCTTTTTGATGTGATATTCAGACAGTTCTTTGGCTTGTGAATAGTCAAAGAACCACAAAACTGGAACGCAACCCTTGGCTCTGATAGAATAAAGTCAACTGTGGCGTCCCGCATTTGCCAGGTGCTTTGGGAAGGCAGACTCCAAGCCACACCACAGGTTCTGTGGCTAAGGGGAAAGGCTTTGACATTTCTGAACAGCAGTGTCAGCTCTGCAACTCTAATGGCATTTGCATATTTTGGATGTGACATGGTGCCAGTGTAAGAAGACAGAACAAACAACTAATCCACGGTGATATATGGCACTGCGACCGAAAACTTCACATCACCTCATGCTGTGTGTATTGTCTGGGCACAGAGCATGAACACTAATATTTATATTTACAGTTATTTACAGTGTGATAATGCACGATGACAAACCAAAGGCCCATGATATCCCAAGGCACTAAAACAATAGTATGGACTTTTCCAGTTGTAAAGAAACAAGTGGAGAAATCTGAATTTCCATCTTGGACTTAATCTGTTCACAGTGCCTGGGGCTTGGTGTCCATCCTCGGGGGAGCCCCGGCAATCCCCTGGCTCTCTCTGGAGACCAGCAGAGAAATGTGCAACAGAATGGAAATCTCAACACTCGCAGCCTTCCCAGATTGCTATTGAAGGCATTTACAGTACACTCGGTAAGAAATGCAACCAAGCATTCATAATGAGAGAGAGAGAAAGAAGGAGAGAGAGAGAAAGAGAGAGAGAGAGAGAGAGAGAGAGAGAGAGAGAGAGAGAGAGAGAGAGAATTATTTGCAGGCAAATTTGTTACACACACAAGTTAGGCAAGGAACAAGGGTCAATCCTAGTTTTTATTTACCCCTCTAGTGTCGGCTATCAGCTATCATGAATGACCACCATGGGGAAGGTGGGGAGATTTCAATATCACCCATCAGATATGCACTGATCCAATTTTTTTTTTTTTAAACTCAGACCAGCTTCCGATACTAGAATATGGATATCAGCTGATACTACTGATACCAGAGCTCTTTTTTCTTGAATATTATTATTAGTATTATTATTGTTGCTGTTATGTGTAAGGTTACATGAGGCTGTAGTAAACCACACAGCACCTCTTTGCCTGCTATTACCAAGTCAAGTCAGTTGCTCACTAATGGTCCAGCAAAAGCTCCGTCTGTACATCTAGCTCCTCAAATTCTGTGTGACAAAAAAATATGGGGACTACTTCGTATCTTTGTAGAACTGTTTAATTATTAATTATGTGCTACAAAATTTTGGCTATGGGCTTAGAATTGCATTATTATGTATTTATAATTCATAAAAACATCAGACTTTGTAGTATTTCCCACAGAATGACAGGGTGTAACTGTGGTGGGGACTGGGTGGTGTTATATATTTGCTGCTGAAAATATCTGAAAGAATACATTGCCCTATTTCTATTAGGTAATTTGTTATTTCACCTTTTTTAAATTCCAGTTAATTCTCTGCCTTCATATAGTGCTTACTCACTGCTCACCTAGCTTTTCTCTTCATTCCTCCCCACCACCACCACCATCACTGCTACCACATACAAACACACAAACACACAAATACACAGAACTCCGGCCTCTTGCTGCACACCCACCAGCTTGCCTTGCCCCACCTCTTTGTTTCCCTTTCCCTGTATGTGACTACTCTTCGTCACCAGTGTGTTTTATCAAGTCGCCCCAAAAACACAACTCCCATCTTGGATTTTTTTTCACCCATGATTCTGTTTTGACAACAGCAGGAGGGCTGTGTGTGGAGGCGGCTTGTTGTCAATGACGTATTGAAATGATTGAAACCAATGTGGTTCCGAATGACATTTCCGTTGTCCAATACTCTGTAGAAGTGAGGTTTTTAATAGCACTGATGCTCTCATTTGTTGCAATGAGTGAAATTTGTCAGTATTGGCAATCGATACCATTTTTGGTATCCCGCACAAATGTAGGAGGACTGGGACAAAGATCCTATCTGGTCCAGTCATCCTCCATGGACAGAGACTGAGAGAAAGAGAAAGAGAGAGAGAGAGAGAGAGAGAGAAAGAGAGAGAGAATGAGAGGCGTTCCATTAAACAATTATCAAAGACAGGCATGACATGCCTAGTAGGGCTGATTGCGTCCCCAGTGCTGGTAACAGGGGGTTTTCAGAGGGAGCACACTCTGCAGATGACTGCATGATTTATAGATGAAAGAGTATCCAAAACAGAGCGATCAGTGCACAGATGAGACCAGCTGCCGACTGCTCAAAGGTTTAAGCGCACAACAAAACTCAGCGTGACCACTACAGAAAGGGCAGGTACAGGGGCATTTTATAATGAACCCCCCCGGCGTCCTCCCCTAAAATAATCAGCAATTAAACTGCTATTTCTGCCATCATTCTGGGTGTAGGAAATGACTTTCGTTCTTGTCTTCATTTGGGTGAGCCAGTAAATGAGCCAGCATGATCAGTGAGGAGTTCCAGCCATTTAGGCAGATCCATCAGAGTGGTTTGCAGCCACGCTTCCCCTTGAGCACATTCCTGCACACAAGCACCCTCGCAAATCTTTTGTTATCGCTGAAGAGGCTGCTGTGAAGCCGCTATACCATGTGTGATACGCCTGTTCATGCTAGCCAGGGCGTTGCGTGGGGATAGGAAGTAGGACCCCTGAGAGTACATTAACCCACACCGATCTCCCAAATACAACATCAATTTCACACCTGAGTGGACAAAAACATGACCATTCATTTTTGCTGGTGACAGGAAAAAACCCTCACAGTTTAAAGTCAACCACCGTGTCAGAGACATACCTTTCCCATCATTCATGTGAGATTTTAAAGCATATTTGCAATGGATTACATTTAATGTTCTTCAGTTCTCTTTGTTAGGAACCATTTTTGCAATCATTATCTGTGTTTTGGTGTTATTCCAGTATGATCCATCACACTGTTTTCATTGACACTGACTTTATATTTAATAAGCCACATCTCACACTTTTATAAGCCATAACAAACACATTACAACCTGTGTAATCTGTGTACAACTGCATGTGCTGTACACTAAGCACTGTAAGGCGAGGCAACACTGTTTACTACTGTATTTCACCAATTAATCGCCCGGCCGCAAATAGCCGCCTGGTTCTTTTAAACGCCTGGGGTCTGCACCCATTTTGCGTATTAAATACCCACCTGAATAACCGCCAGGGCGATTATTTGCATTATATTGAGGCACTTCCGTTTTCTGTCAAAATAAGAGAGCTAGGTAACGTTAGAAAAAAGGGTGTACCATAATCTTAAATCGACCGACTAACTCTTATTTTGACAGAAAACGGAAGTGTCAGAGGGAACGATTTGCAGCGCGAGTGGATTGCACCATGTTTGTATGTAGGCCTACAGATATGTTTACCTTATGCCTTACAGTACTTTTGTACCAAAAAATATGTTGGACAGTAATTGCCATCACAATAATGGCCTGGTGCAGGTCTGTGTAAAAATAAATAAAGGCCTGCAGCGAATAGCCGCTTGGTTCTTTTAAAAGCCTAGGGTCCAAGTTGACTTGCGTATTAAACGCCTGGGCTATTAATTGGTGAAATAAGGTATGTATGTTGATAGAAAAAGTAAAGATTCTTCACCGCCTTTATGAAAAAAACTGTCGTCCTTCAGGGCTGTGCATGGCAACACTGGGCGAGGTCAACTCACTCCATTTTTGCACATAACATTTGCCTTGAGTTGTACAGGAAAAAACTCGTTTGCTCTGCAATAAAGGGCATGTGTCAAGTCACATTGGAATAATGTGAAGTGAGATCGATGTTTTGTCACATTATCTCTGCACCATGTCTGTTTACTCAAGCTCTGTACCATCCTGACAAGTCAAAGCTCTGTTTTTATCATGGAATCATTTCTGCCTCATGGGATGAAAATGTAGGGTACTGACGGTACTATTGCCATGTTTGGCACATGTACAATGGCACATACAGAGAGATAATTTTGAAGGAATGACTGAACTTATGGTGTATACACTGGATTTACACCATATATTTTATGTTGATAGGCTCTACTTTGTTGCTGCTATTTTCCCAGCCTTTTAATCTGCCACAGCTCTACAGACCTCAGTAATATGAACTCTTGAGTTCACTTTGCAGGAGAGGAGTTTTCAGATCTTTTGATGTATGATTTCTAGTGAACAAGGGCGAATATGATGTACAAAAAAAGACACCAATTAAGGAAGGCACCGCAATCCCAGGGTCACACTATTATTTCTTTGAGAGCCACTCAAACTCTGACAAAGGGTTATGTACCAAACCAAACCCTGAGGCTAGGGCAACTTTAAAAGTATGTGTATATCCATGTGTATGCACACACAAGTGTATCTTTGTGTGTGTGTGCGCGCGCCCGTGCGTGCGTGTGTGTGCATGTGTGTCTAAGATGTATCAGGCAGAGCCAAGCTCTGAGACTGGACAGTAACAAACAAGTAACAAGACAGTCGGAGGTGCCGCTAGTGTCTGGGTGAGGTGTGGGGGGTGGCTGCGTTCCAGGGCGTTTGTTTCAGTGTGTACTTCACCATGCTAATGCTCTGTCGGGGACAATGGACAATGTCAACGACAAACTTTTCACTGTCCGTACTTTAGTGATTAGCTTTAACCCTTTGAAAATAAGGAGCCTGTCTATAGTGGTGGTTTTAATTTAAAAGGATTTATTTCACTGTCTGATCAAGATTGCCTTTATTTCTTTTTATTGTTCATACTTTGCATGGATTTTTTGAGCATTCTTTTTATGTCCCTTTTGTAATTTTGTGGGATTTTTTAAACTATTAATGGGGTAATTTAATGGTAATATTTGTGGTATTTTTGTAAGTTCTTCTTTTTTTTCTAATTTTCAGGTCATTTTCTGTGATATGCCCTTCACAAGCATTTAATCACTATATGATAAATGACAACACTATATGACAAATATCTCCTCATAGTATGACAGGTTAGACATTACTGATTTTTTGTTTTAAAAAACGGTTTACTTGTAACAGGACAGTGTGAACGTGTAGCAAAGGGAATGAAATGTGTTACTGCTTTAGATAAGTCTGAGCAGGGGCCCCAAAGTCACATCTTGTCACAGGATGCAAAATTCCTAGTGGCACCCCTGTAGACAGAGCAACCAGTCAGCACTGCAAGGACATTAGGTAAAAGTCAGCTCCTGTATTTACAACCTACTTTCATAAAACTACACAGTCTGTATATATTTCAGAATTTACATAGATTAAAAGTTTTTTATCACTTAACTTGGCTCTGTTGAAATCTTAAACCAGCATTATTCAGAGGGATTTTGAGGGTTAGGCTTCATGGAGAGATTACTAGATTTAGTTGAACCACAAGACAGGCACTGCTGGTTTTATTTCATACATTCCTGAGTTTGAAGAGATAAACAGACAAAAATAATGATATTTGGCTAAACCTCTGAAATGGAAGAGGTTTTGCAATTGCTAAGTTACGGTTGCTATGGTACAGAATAATTAGAGAGTCTGCACATGGGGGTGTGACTCAGCACTATCAGTGTACAAATGGGAGCCAGTGAATAAACATTAAGAGGATGTGAAATAAAGCATTGTTTATGCAGCTGCTGCCTTGGTCGAGTAAGTGGCCTATGCCAGCATCTCAATTCTATTCCTGTTCTTCAAGACTGTCCAAGGAAAGGGAAAGCAAAAAGAGGAGAAACCAGCTTTCATGGTTGCTTATATAAATGTAGATGAGGAGTCCAGAGTCCTTAAATCAGTGGGAAAGTGAGAACACCCTCCAGATAAGATGCAGGGGGTTTTGTGCTGAGCTGAGAGTAGGCAATGATCTGTTCACATCGCTGGTATATTTAGCAGATATTTAAGAAGCATGTGATGCAACAGAATCACAAATGGTTGAAAGATGTACTTTCTGTTTTGTGATTTTGTCAGGTTCAGTCTATAATTCATTTAAGAAGGGCAAGTCAATCCTACACACTGGCAGTTAACATTAAAATGTGAGTCATTCAGCACTCCTAAACTGCTAGGTTATCTCTTATCTTTCTGCTTTGGTTTTCTATTTTACATTTTAGGTTGAACATCCCCTTCAGTGTTGCAGTGTCATAAAATACGTTGCGTATGTGAAGCCAGCCCTTAATTTTGTAAGCTACATATTCTATAATTTCCCCTTTTCATTTTAGAATGAATATCCTCTCCAACCTTACAATTCATTTAATAGTATGTGAGAATTTATGTCCCCGAGGATTTTTTCATGCTAGAGCTGTGTAATAACCACACGCTGAAAATGCAGTTCCAAACATTCATCATCCCCTGCACTGCTATGATCCAGTTTAAACACCAGTGGGCTTTGGCAGCAAAGCTGCAATAAAAGCAACTTGACATTGTGCTTGTCACATGATTCCCTGCCTACAATAGGCTCATGTGGCAGCTAAGCACAAGAGGGATAAATCTGAATTGGCATGATAAGCATAGGGGCACAGAGTTCTATGACAAGTGGTAGAGGACTGTATTTGGACTTTTTATTGCATCTTTCCTCCATTCTTCACACGTCATCTATATACACTGGGATGTCTGATGTACATCTCTCCAGATGTCAAAAGCAAGAGGGTCAGCCTCATGAAAACCACGGTGTATTTCAGTAAGGGCCAAAGGAGTTCTCCTGGTGCACAACCCGATCAATAAGCGACACACTGAATGTTTGTTGGAGTGTTGCACATTTCTTTGTATTTATCTAATTTTGCCAGCAGCTACCAATGCATCATTGTCGGCCTGTGACTGGAAGGCTGGAAAAGAGCAGGACTGAGCTAGTGCCAGGTCAAATGAGCCACCTCGCTGGACTTCACAGAACACTCTGAGCAGGATGAGAGTACTGCCAGAGGCACTGCTCTGCCTTGGATTACACCCGGGTGGAGTAGCTAATTAGCTAGTCGCGTTTTAAGTAATCTTGCAACAGGTCTGTTCATGATTTAACGCCTTCATTAACTGGCAAGAAGGTGCAAGAAACTAAATAGTAGACAATATTGATATGATGCATTTATACACGATAGGCCTCTTTTATGAAATGCTTTCAGAGAAAGTACATTGTGTACTGCAGCAGGACACAAACTCAATACAGGCTTTACTATTTGAAAGCACATTGTACAAAGCAAATTGCAACTGACCAGTCTGGGGAAATGTGAATTTGCATCAAATGTACAGTGTTGTTTTTAGTGATGGGACAACCAACTTCCGGTACAGTGAGACATTTTAACAAGGAGCTGAGGAGCAATTATTGGCTGAACAGATGTTGTGTTCTTATTTCAGGGCACAGTTGTCATGTCAACCAACAAAACTCAAAAGAGCTCATACATTTCGCTCTTCAGGGCTGACACTTATTGAGGTACAAACCAATAACAAGCTTTGCGGATGTAATGTATTACTGTTCCCTAACACAGGACTATTTTTCAACCTTGCTTTCACATTTTTTGTCTGAGAGAGAACAAGAATTGATGGGAAGAAAAAGGACTAGAACAAGGCGACCCTGCACCTCTGCCGATTTATAAGCTGATATAATGTCAGCTTTTCAGAATACATTTCAAACTGTTTGAAGCGGCTGTTGACCACAGTTTCTAGCAGGTCAATTAGCCGGTCAGTTTTTGCGGCCTTCGGCACTGAGTTCAGCACCACATGAAGTATGACGTGCAGTGTGGGCTGCCAATGCAGCTGACACTGAGCACCAATGCAATTCTAGCGGTAAAACAGGCTGACCATGGCTGACATAAAGTTCAACAAAACATATCATCACCCTAAAAGGTAAGTAAAAATGGATAAAAATTACATCGGACAATTAAATCAATACTTCCCTTTAGCAGAGAGTTTGTTAGAATCGTTAGATTTGATTAAGTCCACATTAGGCATGCAACGATATGAGGCTTTCATGTCACCATTATCCAGGCCAAAATAATTGCAATTTATAATATTATCAGGATAATCATCAAAATATGCTTAGATTTCTTAAAAATCACACTAAAAACTAATGGAGTTAGATTTTGTTTTTTGTTTTTTTTACCTCATCTCCCTGCCTTTTTTAGTGTGGTATCCATTGTACTTCCATACATCCATCCGAATCTGACATTTGTGTGTGCGAGCGCGCATGCACGTGTTTGTAGGATACAATGGACAAGCCAAGCCTTCAGCCATGGTGACAGATTTAGGATTTTGGAATAACTCAGATAGATGTGGGCTCCCCCTTGTGGCAACTCAAAATATATCAGGAAATCAATATGTGACTGTACAGTAGCAAGCGAGACATTTTTCAAATCGTTCATGTGAGGATATTCACGATTACACCGATTTATGATTATCCCCATAATGGAAATTCACCACAAGTGAAGAAATTTTGTATCGTAATTGGTATCATTTCGTTTCAAAGGGGCCCCAAGATCAGCTTTTCATAATAAACTAATAAATTGCGATCTGCAATAAAATGCTCTATTGTCCCATCTCTAGTCCACACGATGGTGAAATATTTTCATTACTTGCTCTGTGCTGCCCTGGGCTGGTAACACAGAACAGTGCATTTGTATTACAGCTAAACAATATATCGATATTAGGCTATACACGATCAGGATTTTTGGGGCCGATCACTAATCACCGATCAGTGACTTTAAATAAACCGATCACTGATCCGATCACATGAGGGAGCAATATGTCTATTTAAATAACTTGTTTATTTACTGTATATACTTATGTACCGTTTACTGAGCTTGAGTTTTATCTGTCTCAGACACTTTGAAGAAGTCTCACACCACCGACATGTTTGTTTGAATCTGACAGCGAATGATTCAAGATTCAAAAAACTTTATTGTCCGTCACATAGTGACAGGGCTCAAAACTAACATGGCGGCGGTGTGGAACTTCTTCGGAGTAAATGAGACAGATAAAACGATGCAACGGGAGCATCTGCAAAAAGTTCCAACACGACAATGACGTCATTGATTGGATCAGCGAATTAAGGCATTACAGCCGATCACACAAATTGCATAAAATGCAAAATATCGGCCGATCCGATATAGCCGATCACATCGGTGGAAAGCCTAATCGATATTATATCAATACTGTGACTATATATTGTGTGAGATTTTGTATTTTGTAATATCATGATATGGCTGTAAAGGTTGCATTACAAATACAATTTCCTGAAATTATTAGACTGTTCTAGCTGTTGTATTACTTGCCTCTATCTGCTTGGTCATTATATCCACATTACTATTGATTGTTACACAAAAATCTCTGAAAAAGCACCAATAGTCACCCCCAGTATCTTCACAATATCAACATCAAGATATTCAGACAAAGATATTGTGATTTTCTCCACACCACTTGTATTGGTACAATATGCTTTATTTGCGTTATTTTATGTGCTAAAAGTGCTATTTTGGGAGCTGTTTTGCCGTGCTATAAAAAGAGATATTGAAATATAGTATTGTGGACTAGCAACCCAACAGAGCACAGAGCAACTAATGAGGATATCTGACCACCATGTGGACTCATACAACACCCAGGGAACTGTACAAGCCGGCACTCTACCACAGTTAAATTTTCCTTTAATGTCAACCTGACCATTTCTTGCGAACCAAAACCGGTACAGGGGCTGTAATTTTCTGTCCATAACAATATAGTGTACATTAATACAAGTGGTTGTTTCATGTAATGCTGAATTTAAATTGGAGCCAGTATCCTTATCTCGTATTCATAGGCCACTCAGCATGCTATGAAGTATTTACGCTAAAGCCCTTTGTAAAGCATTCTACATACTGAAGCACTTCAAGTTAGTTGCACTGCCTGGGGCAAGAGAAGAGGCAGGAGGTCTCTCTGCAGACGCCACCAACCCACTGATTACTAAAGTCCAAAAATCACTACTGCCACTACAAACAGAATGTGCACTTCATTTTGCCGCACACCTATTACTTTGCTCTGTGTCTGTCTGGGCAAAATCTATAGGGCAACAAAAATTACCCTCACGCAGATGTTTGAGTGTTTCTCCGAAGCGTTTAAGGCTTGATGTATGCCATTATAAAAGCGGTCTGACGGCGGGTGCATTGTCAGCATTCTGGTGCTCTACTGGGTGACGGGGCTTGGGGCTGTTTGAGAACCGGCTGGCTGAGGATATGACAAGATAAAGGATATTAAATTACACACTTGCAACAATAATTACATCTGAAATTAAACATCTACACATTGAGGGATAACGCGTTATTGATTAATGTTTAATGATTCCCTTGACAAAATTTTAAACTTGTCTTTTTCTTTTATTTGACATGGTGATTGTGACTTATTTCCAAATTAATGACATTTTCTTTTTCTCCCTCCTTCAGCCATTTTTCAGTTGCAGTAAATGTCTTAACTAGACGTACTGCCTCACGGTTGTAAGCCTATACCAACCAGTCAAGTGTCAGTTTACATCCATATCTGTCCAGACTCATTTAATATCTGTAGTGAAGACCTTGAAAGAACTGAATGAAGAAGGTGTAAAGGTTTTTTTTTTTTTTTTTTTTTTTTTGGTGAGATGGAAGTTATCATTATATTGACGTGTACGCGTGATTCCAGTGAATAACTTCCAGTCAGAACCATGCTGTCTTCTTTTTACAGAGGAGTACAGAGGACGGATATGGAGCTGCGTCACACGGTGCAACAATAATCAGCTGAAGCTCAATTTCAGCAAAACCACTGAGCTTGAGGTGGACGACCAGAGGAACAGGAGGCCCCCCGTCCTGGTTGTCATCAGCAAGAGGAAGTGAATTTGGGGAAACTATTCCTTTTGTTGCTGTCTAGCTTGTTATTCATTGTCTTTTCCCTTGCCTCAGCTTTGCTGTTCTTGTTCAGCTGTATGTCTATTAGTGTGTACATTCATTGAGAGAAACAGAAAACACAGTGTCATATTGTAGCCATGAAAGGAGACAATGCTTCAGATATAGATGTTGCTGCAAAGACGCTACAAATTCTAAAAACGTGGATGCTTCACACACATTTTCAACCTATAAAATCACCAGTTTCATTGACAACCAACATTATTTTACCAATTTATTATCCAACCAAATGTGAAAGATGGTCACCATCTCCCCCTCGGTTTCTGAGTTATGCTGTAGAGTAATGGCCCTAAGTGTTTTTGCAGAACATTATGTCACAGTGAAGTCGACCTTTGACCTTTTGGGATATAAAATGCCATCACTTCATCATTTTATCCTATTAGACATTTGTGTGAAACTGGTGACCATGACCACTGACCTTTAACCACCAAATTCTAATCAGGTCGTCCTTGAGTCCAAATGGACGTTTGTGTCAAATGTAATGAAATTCCCTGGGGGGGGTTCCTAAGACATGGCGTTCACAAGAACTGGCCAGACAGGCAGACGGAACCCAAAAACAATACCTCACGGTGCGGAGGAATGATAAAAGTTTGCTATTATGAATGTTTTCTTCACAGCGTTTAAGCTGCATGAACAGAAAAAAATAGTACCGTGTTTTGGTGTCATTTATGCACTGCTGCAGCTTCTGTTCTCTGGTTGTTGTCTGTGTTTCACCGAGGGCTGGGCTCAGCACCGCTTACACACAAACACACACACACACACACACACACACACACACACACACACACACACCTTTGTGGGGTAATGTATTGACTTGCATTCATTCTCCACAGCCTTTCTCTAATGCCTAATCCTAACCCTAACTTCAACCCCAACCTTAACTAATATAATAGGCCAAATTTAGACTTTTTCTGTTGTGAGAAGCACTTAAAATGTCCTCACAACCTGAAATGTCCTCAGATAGCAGCTTGTTTCTCAATAGCTGGTCCTCAAGTCAACAAGCCCACACACACACACACACACACAGAGAGAGAGAGAGAGAGAAAGAGGCAGCATGCTAGCAAGAAGAGCTTATCACTTCAACAAGCTCTCAGCAGTGCAACCACATCAGCAGTTTTCTAACTTTCTTTGATTAAAAAAAAAGTGCAATGTTGTGTGGCAAATTCATTGTTATTCATACAATGTTTATTATTTTCTTATTGAATTGTTGAAATTTTATTCCTCCACCACATGACTAGAAACTTTCTGTTGACAAAATGTGATTAAATCATGAAACACACACTTCAGAAAAATTAAAACGGAAAACACGGAATTTGGGGGGGAAAAAACCCAACAACTGGAAAAAAAAAAATTAAAACAGATTTCATGGGGCCCGACTGATTTGCTGCAGTGGCAGTCCTGTCGTGCTACATAAACTTATATTTACTCATAAGTTGACTCATCCCCTTGCATGACATAATAATAGTATTTTCAAAAATGCAATCCTATTAGTTGCTCTCAAATTGGAGATGCATCTGCAAACATCATTCAGAAATCGGAGTGGGGTAGTTCTAATGAGGCTGAATCATGCTGCAATATATTCCTTCCTCCTAAGCCTATTTCTGTGCAACACCATCAATCTCCAGGAAAAATGGGATTGGACTGTGTGTGTGTGTGTGTGTGTGTGTGTAGTGTTTGCTCTGCGCGATTCCATGACAAGTTCACTCAGCCCTCAGAAGAATTTAATGGTACTTCTTCCCTCTAGTTCCATATTGAACTGTCGTCCGTATTACAGACCCTTCGAGGAACACAGAGCAATCATGGTGAGAGAACAGAGACTCCTGAGGCGCTGTTCCAAAGCTGAGCCTCATTTTAACGTCACTTTGAGCCTCGCTTCTTTAGATATATAGAGTGACAATCACTCTGATTCACTCCTCAGGCTAAAGGATATTATTAAGGAGGGGACAAAATCAATACAACCCAAATTTCATGTTTGATGTGGTTTTCTTAGGCGAGGCAAATGTCCTAACTCTGATAATAACAGCTTTTCGAGCATGCACAGCGGCTGAAATCAGGCGTAAAAGACAGCACCGGGTCTGGTTATGAGGTAGGGTCGAGTTCATGACACCAAACACCACTGAGAAATTATTTAACATCACTTTTAATTAAGTCTGCCTACACAACAGCTCGTTACAAGCGAAGGTTGATTAACTCAGCATATTTTCAGCTCAGTTCAGTTCATCCACTTTTATGCCTGTGTCCATTCAATCTCACCCCATATTCATTGATGCTGTCACAGAACTACATATATTAAAATGTACATGACAGCAATAATATGGGAGCTGACAGCAGAATAAGACTGTAACGTGTCTCTGCAATGTATTAGTCTAAATCACTCCATAAAAGATATCAAATAAAGGGAGCATAGCCGTCCTGCGAGTGCATTCTTCTTCTGAAGGACAAACTCTTCCTACCTTGAATTAATAATATACTTCCTCATGGACAAGCCCAGTCTCCTGAAATTTAGCGAAATAAGCAAGATGCCTCAAAATGCAAATATGTGCTCTCTGTGCACAAAAAGGGAGAGAAATTCATCTCCCCAACACAAAAGTCTTTTGTGCAGGAGACAACTAGAAACAGGCTGTAGTTACACAGTGAAATAGAGCGGTGCAAAATAACAGTGTTGTGTTTGCTGGCCATACACATTTAGCTTCAACTCAGATAACCTGGCTTCACCTCCAAACTCATACCATTATGTTTTCTACTGTGAGTGAAGTTTTAATTTTTAGTTGTTTTTTGTTTTTTTTTTTCTTTACTCAACTCTGGCCAAAAGCTTACCCTAGATGTACGCTATAGCCCCAAAAGAAAACTTTTTAATGCTCTTAATATTTTCATCATTTCATTCATATTTACCTCTGTTTTCAGGGAGCGCTGCTCTCCAGTGAGAGCCAACGGGCCAGAGAGGAATTCAGTCAAACCCCAAAGCACCAAACACAAAAACATCCAGCAGTGCAGCGGGACCTGCCTACATCTGATCTGCCATACTTTGCCTTTAATTTAACTATAATATTGTATTAAATATGTTGTTTTAAACCTGCAGTATGAAACTTTCCAGCTTCTGGCAGTGAATTAAATGCTGGTTGGAAAATATATCTCGAGCTGTTCAGGCAAATGTCTTTCAGTCCTCAAGAAAAAATTAGAGGAAAAAACAATTTGAGAGAGTCATGGTGGAATCATCACATGAGGTAATTAGCCATACAAAAATTTAAATTATACCATTCCAGTAGGAATTACAAAGTGTGTTTGACGTAAAATGCATCACTAAAGGTCAACTGTGCACCAGTGTGGGAATGTCACCACAGACAGCAAATTTGCAATAACGCAAAATGCACAACAAAGAGTTGATTTGTCATACTGAAAGGCCGACTGAGCTCTGGAAATTGTAGGTCAGGTACAGCCCTAGTGTGAACTCACCTGCCATTAGACTGAATGTAACAAACATTTATTTATATGTAAAAGTGACACACACTAGCTTTAAATAGCATGAGCTAGCTGGCCAAAGTTCAAGGACCCTGACACATTCAGGTCATGTCGGATTTACATAAAATGCAGACTGCCGACTGGGAAAAATGTTCATGTCAGGATGTGAAACCCTGGATGGCAAAAAACTGTCTTCAGTTAAATGTAAGTAAGATGGAAGTGGTCATGTGTGGTCTCTCCAACTCCATCGGTGGTAAAGCCAATCACGTAAGGCCTCTGGCACCTAACTTTCATGCCCATGCCAGAAATCTTGTGTCATTTTTGATCCAGCCATAACATTTGACCAACAAATTAACTCTGCAGTGAAAGGTTGCTTCTTCCAGCTCAGAAATATTGCCAAACATAAATCGTTCCTCTCATTTCAGGATCTGAAGATAGTCACTAATGCCTTAATTTCCTCTCGGCTGGATTACTGCAGTGCTCGATATTTGGGAATTAGTTAGTCATTCCTGCCTTGCTTGCAGCTGGTGCAGATTGCTGCAACTTCACTCCTAACTGGCACAAGGAAGACAGACAGCTTCACACCTGGACTGGCGTCCCTGTACTGGCCACCTGTCAAATATAGGACTGAGTTCAAGGTTGTGTTATTTGTTTTTAAAGCTTTAAACAGCCTGGCGTCCCAGTGCATCTCGGAGCCTCTCTAACCCCATTCCACTTCCAGATCTCTCAGGTCCTCAGACCAGCTGCTCTTGGCTGTCCCACGATCGAAGCTAAGGGATAAGGGTGATCTTGCTTTCACAGTAGCCGACCAAAAGCTTTGGAATAGTTCACCATTTCCACTTAAGTGTTCCCGCTCTGTTGTTATTTTTAAGGCTAAACTTAAGACCCACATGCTTTCACTAGGCTTTGAGTTCTTTGTGATAGGTTATGTTATCTGTAATGCTTTTTTGCTTTTACTATTTTATTTCATTTTATTTTATTGTACCATGCTTTGGTCAATTCTAGTTGTTTTTAGACATGATTTATAAATAAACTTAAACTTGATTTAATTTTATTATGACATGTCACATTACCTTACTGCAATGAAACCTGATACTGCTGCCGCTCAGCCAATCAGCTGAGCAGCTATGTGCTTGATATGATTTTTTACAGTTACCATGGTAATGACACAGACTGCCGCAAGGCTGAATGTCATGATCTTGCTGTGTGGATAGCATATGTTTGCAAGCATTGGTGAGGGTGAGAAATATTGTTTTTCCGTGGAAACAAAGTGAATAAGAAAAAAAGTTTATGACTCAGTGTTGAATACAATTTGACAGCATCCCTAAATATGGAAAGCAAATGACAATACACAGGCCAGAAAATTACACACAGGCAGCTCTTCATTCAAAGAGAAAGGGCTCAGTCGTGTTGGATGCGATTCTACTGCTGGGGAGCGTTTCAGAGATACTGATCTCCATCACCGCCTCCATCACTGCCTGTAGGCTCCATTCTGTTAATGTTTATCAGTGTCAGTTGTTACGGCAAGACTGCAGGTCGTGTGGTGCTGAACATGTGGGCATGCTTGTTGCAGGTCTGGGCGTAAAAATGATAGAGAATTGATTGAAAATTTTATGTGAAATATCAATCCAAAAAAATGTGCATGCCAACAATGACCACAATCATCCCACGATGTGCACTCAACCAGTTACTATTACAGTTCACCACATAGGAAATATTTTAGAAATCCTAACCGAAAGGCACTATGAAAGATGCTGACAAACAGGCCTACACAAGCTACTGAGCAGCCGACTCGTGGATGTCTGACATAGCTAACAGTGACATTATTTGAGTCAGCCTGCACTCTCACATTCCAGTGTGACCACCTGCACCCGCCTGCACCCGTAAAAAACAAACATGTCCAGCCAGTTTATGATTGGTTATAGTTTCATACAAAAACGTGCTTCAGTGTTGATTGTGGATGCATGCAGCAAATTAAAAGGGAACACTTTCAAGTTGTAACAACAAACTGTCACCTTGCTATTCCAAATAATTCTTCCCATATGGCCACATGGCAACAGACCTGCAAACTGAGTAGTACTAAATCATGTGGAATGGCAGCAAATAAACAGAAAATAAGTGCCAGATTGAAAATAACACAAATTATCCCTTAGTCAACATTTTAGGTGTCTAAACCCGACCCTGATCTTAACCAAAGTTGTTTCGCCTAAATGTCTATGAGGCAACCTTTTCACATTATGCACAGGTGAAATTGTGTGTCCAATTCGTGGTATCTTGTCACATAAATTCAACTGGTAATGTAGAAATGCAGTCTTCACAATAGTTTGTGTCATAAACTAATTGCATTTTAGAGTTGGTGGTTTTTTCACACAGTTTTATGAGATCGCACTTGATGCGTCAGCATTTGGCTCATTAAAATTTAAAAATACTACATAACATGCAAAGTCCCCCACTGGAGAGCTGCACTGGACACTTTGACTCTTTTTAATAAAAACCCAGTGAATAATGATTCGGATGCAGTTAATTTAGGCCAACACAGCAAAAAGGCTGCGTTTATAGGTGGCAGAGAAAAGAGTTCTTTGTTGGGAAAAATACAGAATAAACAATCCCACTGTTGGAGAGGAACCGAGTTTCAAAGTGAGAACTGAGGGGAGGGAGGCTTGACTGAATAATAAGTTGTGTGCGATGCGCCTAGAATTGTTATTCCATGCCTCTCTTAGGATCTGCATAATTAATAAACACATGACATTTGGAGTACAGAGCGTCGCAGGGAAATAAACAGATCAATTAGCGATTAATATTTTTCCTATCCGACTTCACAAGTCCCCATACTGGCTCCATCAGAAATGATTCTACACTAATGAATCACTTGTCATGCATGTTCTTGGGCAAATGGCTCAGTTTCCAAAGGTAGCCATGGTGACAGAAGCAATGGCCTGACTGGCATGCAATCGCAAGGTGTAGCATTGTATTTGCGGCCCGTTCTCTGCCTGGCAAATCATCCCTCTCTCTCAGATGCCACATCGCTTCTCTCTGCTCCCCTCTGGCACATTGTAATAGCTAGATGCCGGTCTTTTCAGCTGCGCTCATACTGTAGTAGATAAAATTCACTGCCTATCTCAAAATGATATTTGGCCGCTGGGTGTTTTGTGGCCTTTGTTTCACCAGTGGTCGGCCCCCTGCCCCTGAACAAACACACATTTTTGCAGTCTAACTAACTCTCGCCCTAATTAGCCACAAATCACTGAGTGCATTTGAAAATGATCACTAACCTTACCTATAAAGAACACCAATAAAAATGAGCAGGTCTTCGATTAAAGCATTTAAATCCCATATGTAGAGTGGGGCAGTGGAGTACATTAAGTGATTGTAGTGGATTTCCATTGACATTATGCTATGAAGAGAGGAATGCACACACACCCACACAATACTGCAACCATGAACTATGAGGGCTGGGATTTGTCTGCTAAATTACTCGATTATAACGAGCTAGGCTCCTTGCCTCTCTAAACCCACACTTCATCAAACCATCCTTTTACATTTCTTTTTGCTTCCTTTTTTTTTTTTTTTTTTTTTTACAACACTTTAATAATGGAAAATGACTTTAAACTCTGACTGTTGGATGAGCAAATAAAATATTTACATTGTCATGTTCTTATCATGTGTCTCCATGCTGTGAAGTCTAAAAACTGAAAAAAAAAAAAAAAAAAAAAACCCAAAGACAAATAATAAAAGCAATATAAATATAATCATTAAGTCACACATACACACACACACACACACACACACACACACACACACATTTCCCAGCACAATACATCTAAATAATCTTCTCTCCGGTACCCACTCAAGAGCTCTCTCAAATCCTCCAACTTGTCAAATCTGCAAACTGTACAGAATGTGTGAGACGTTTATTAGACAGATAACTGTGCTGCTACCACAGGCAAAGATGTGCGGGACACATTCCCTCAACCTGCAAATGCAGAGAATATGTCTGGCTATTTGATTAATGCTGCAGCTGGGAGCGAGATCTAATTGTAAAAGCAGGATAAACACTTTGAGTAACCCTACTCCGAGAAAGGAAGCTGTGCAAATCAGACCACTCCCCTGAGTATTGAGGAAGGAAATTGGTTTAAGGACAAGACGAGGACTTGCGTACCAATGCACGGCCCTGTCACCCCCCTCTTACTCTCTGTAACCTTCTCCACCCCGGCTGCACCACCTTTGATTAAATTTCCACTAAAAATTGGGATTGTGACACAACTCTTTCTTTTTCCTCCCCTCCGTATTAGCTATGCTTGTCCTGCGAGCACAGAGTCAGATCTTTGGATCTGATTGTAACTGATGACTTGAGAAGATATAAATCACACTTGAATTGCAGCCCTGAGATGTCAGCCATTAAAATACAGTGCCTGCTTAAGTGGGTACCTGGAATACATATGAGATGATTGGTAGGCAGCAATGGTGTATGACACCACAGGACTTCCTTATGCAAAGGTGCTTGACTGAATGTTTAATATCTGGGGCTGTTTAAAAAGCTGTCAGGGTGTATTTCAATTTTAAGCACCTAACAGTGGTTTTGCAGGAATCTTAAAGTGAGTAAGGAATATATATGTACAGAAAATGGTTCCTCCTTAGGGGTTACAGAGATCAAGTACACATGGGAGAGAGCTGGGGTGCTGATCGAGCACAGCATCAGAAAGTGGATTTAGGTGCTTGCAAATAATCCTCTGGCCTTGACCGAAGACAACACCATGCCACAAGGGGGAATTTGATGGTCACAAATCACTCCGGCCAAAAGTCAATTAAAGAGCCAGCTAAAAAGCATTTTACATCTAATTACATCACACAAATCGTCCCGGACAGCACACACATGTTCACCACGGCCATTTATTTGCAATACAATGACAGCGGCCCTCACTGCAAGGCTTACAGTATTAAGCTTTTTCTAAGCTTCCATTGTGAAAGGAGTTTTTAACATAATTACCTATGTCTGTGCCACTGCTGATTCTATTACTTTTTACGGCCTTTTTTGTGATTCCTTGGGAGCTGATTATAAAAGTGACTTTAAATGGAAAGATAGTGCTCTTTTTAATGCTGGCACCATTTCACTGGATTACACACCATCCGACTCTAAAATGTTTTCAAGCTCACAACCCTGGGGGCAAGTACCCTGCCTGCACTCACATTAGAAAGAGGTGGTTTTAGGATATAGATTTTATGAAACTTGTCTGGGAAGCCATGCCATCACAGGCAAAGATATGAAAATTGTGTTCGGCGAAATGGCCATACATGTGTGAAAGTCCTTTATGAGGGGATTTTATTGCTAGAAGGACCATTTACACCTTCCACTCTATATGTAAAAGACGTAGCTGATGACTCAATGCTCATAGAGCTGTGATTTTCTAGCAGAGGCTTGAAGAGGAATATTTCATTTTCATAATCAACACAAGAGTCAAACACATTTCAAACCCATCATTAGACAATTTTCATTTCACCTCGTATGGACTTCAATCACAGGTTTATGGTATTACTAATCCACAGAGGTCTTGCTGGGCTGGGCTGGGCTGGCTGTATGTGATGCTGGGCCCTTGTTCTTGGGAAATGCTAAAGCAGGTCTTTGGCTAACATGGCTCGCCAGTGGGAGGCTCACACCAATAAAAGACAAGCCGTCAGACTCAGCAGTCACAATAAAATGCTCTGTTTGACATCAGCCAAGAAGGGGGAAATGTTTAAGGTTTATGAGATAAATGTTGAGGAGACTGAAAGCACCATAACACATTACTAATTATACTTCTACGAAAAAAAGAAAAGTGAAGTTCCCAGAGGGAGAATACCTCCATTAAACATGATATGTGGGTTACCGTGCTACTATAAACCTGACATGGCCAGCGCAATATACACATCAGTGACTTGCAACTCCTCCATTTCTCCTGATGGCCTTAAGGTAATTAATGTTCTCCCAAATTCCCAGCTCTGTGCCCATGGTTGAAGCTTAAAGAGGCTTTTTTAAACCTTATTCCTCAAGACATCCCCCTGACAAAATTGTTATTAATGTGAAAATGTTATTAATGATACCCTGGAAAGGTTAAGCTCATGAGGTCAGAGGAGCTGATGGGAGACCTTCAAACTCAATAAAACGCATTCCCTTTACTTTCATACTTTGAAGTTTCTCCTTTCTACAGTAACCTCTAGTGTTTATGTTAAATTAATATTGATAGAGCGGAGATGACATTTCATTGTCTGCACAATGGCTGTTAAATAATTCATCTGAAGAAAACAGAGATAAACAGACTTTATGATCTGATACCTCTTTTGGTTTGATATTTGTAGATCTGAAACATCATTTCACCTGTCAAATGATTTCGCTTACAACTAGCGTGGCACCACAAATAAAAGAGCTTCACTGGTGTTTTTATAGATGGTGAAAAATATTCAAACTCCACAACAAATGGCACTTTCCCTTTGCTGCCTGGTAGGCTAACTGAACTCTTTAGATTCAGTAATGACTTTTTAGTGAAAATTGGCTTATTTGGCACACTGACATTTTCATGGTGTGGCTCAGCGATCCTTTCGACCAATCATATACACACTCAGGGCCAAGCCTATCTGTCTGAGACGTCCACCACTACTTCAGGCAGCCCGTCAGTCCAGCAGCCGATGTTTATTGCCAATCCTTTCCTCCCTGGTTAAGCACTAATACTTCAGAGGCCTGTGTATTCCTGTATTTATGTACAGCCTCCCTCCTTCCCCCTTCTATTATAGGCACACACACACACACACTTTCCTCACCTGAACCCGGTCCCTCTACTTATGAAATAATAGGAATCTTTGAGAAAACTTCCCCAATTGATTAAACTGTCACAGTTGACCAGTGTGACGGATAACTCCTCATTCAATCATGTCACGCCACAACAACAGTGAGTGACACAGGAAAAACATGGGAAGAAGCAAACTAGCAGGGGGAGGGGGGTTCTGGCATGAAGGCCTGCTCTGGGCTGTCACCTTCGTATCACATCTGCATCGAAATATCATATCAAGAGACCAGACTGTACCTTTTCAAATGGACAAGGCCTGTTCTAGATACAGATCCTCTTTCTCAGCAGATAAAACTCTTCCTCATATTACCGCTCAAGACTCCACCAGTATAAAACTATACAGACTCCAGTGTCTCCAGTGCATGCTACAGGACAATCATTTGATCAAAGTAAAAAGTTCCATGCCACAGAAGAGTTAAGTACTGTGGTAATATGACTAACATGTGAGCCCATAATGCACATATTAGGATTACTCAGAGGGAAAAAGGGTTGTTTTCTTTTAAGTTTCTAGGCCTGCAATGTGCAATAAATGTTAAAAGCTCAAAGTGCACAGTATTGTAAGACTGAATCGCAGCAATTACAGAATCGATGCATGCTGAATTGGTATCCAAGTATCAGGAACTGTACAGTATCGAAGGGTCCATGCTGATTCCCATCTTTCTTGACAATTAACACTCCAAAAATAAATGTGTAGCAGCAACAACACAAAAGGCCTTTTTTTTTTTTTTTTTTTTTTTAGTCGCCACTTTGACAGCGTCAGCTACATGGGTAGGCTTTAAAAATCCTTCATCCGTGATTACAACATTTCTTTGTGTCTTGGTTGCATTGAATATAAGAGTGAGCTGGCGTCAAACTACACTGACTTTAAAAACACCACATGTACAGTATTTTGGTGTTGTCATGACTGAGAAAACTGACCAACTAGATATTTAATTCATGCACTGACCAACACACACTGCACAGGATGCTTCCATCACCAGGGTTGCCAAGTCCACGTTTTTTCCGCCAAATTGGACTACTTTTTAAGTGTTGCCGCGGGTAACAAATTTTGTCTGCGGGTTGGGCTTGGGCAGACATGAATAAAGATTCATATTTTGAATGACTAATGTTTATACCCAAATCCTGTCAAAGTGACTCCAGGCCAGATCAGCATATAAACTATCCACATATGTCACATACTCCACAGACAAATAATATGCCAATGCTGTGTGACACCACTCAGCACATGTCCAATCACATTATCAGCACCATAGATATAGAAACGCTGTAAATAGTTCAAGTTCATGGAGTTTTTTCCTGTTCTTTTTTATGTTGGAGACAGCCAGCAGTTTAACAGGTGAGCTGAAATGATTTTCATTCATAACATAGCCAATTTACACATATTTACATGTCCTACCTACACACACATATGCTATATATAGTAAATTATTAAAATGTTCTAAATTAACAGGATACGGTGTTCAAGTTGAAATAAGGTATAACAGTAAATACATATCCTATTACATATGTATTTGCTGTAAGTAGCCTATATGTCTAAAACATTGTGAATGTCTGAGCTGAAGTAAGGTATCCCATATCATATTTTAAGTTCTGATATACTGTAAATTAAATAGGTGAAAGAACTGTTTTGGGAAATTGCCTTTAATGTTTATGGTGTTATTTTATAGATATTATAGTGCATTTTGCAAATATAGCAATGCTGTTGGACTTTAAAAGCAACATATATGGATTTTTATGGGCATATTTTGAGTACTGGTATTGGGCTGGTTTTTGGGCCCTTTTTACACCCGGTTGGGCAGGTTTCGGGCTGGTTTTGAGTTGCTGTTTGGCTGCTTTTGTCTCACAGACCTGGCAACCCTGTCCATCACACTGATTTAACCTGGCCTAGGATAAAGTGTCAGGCCCCACACCTTCCTTCCACAAGCCAACTTGCCCCATAGCAACAAAGTAAGAAAAGAAAAATTAAAACTGAAGTATAAACAACCCAATCTTGCAACTACTAGCAGCAGTGGCACTACTTTTAAGTACCTCAGTGAATAGTAGCAGTAGAAACAGCACTAGTAGTTCATGTGGTGATGGCAGTAATAGAAACAGGAGCAGTAGCACTGACAAATCAGTTTACATTGACACAAAAAGACCTTTAAGAGGTCAGAAACCCTCCTCTCACTGTATTACACAGCACATGAAGCAAACATCTGTTGCATAGGTACTCCAAACATAAAGCAACAGCGTCGGTAAACACCGCAAACAAACAAAAAGTAAACCGCATAACAATTGGAAACAAAAACGTCAACTTGCGTGTTGGTTTACCTGAGAGCAGAGCCAGGCTGACCTTGGGAAGATGGCGGCAGTTAGCTAACGTTAGCCACACCAAATGTAGCTACGTTAGTCTCATCCATGTCGGCGTCTTCTTCATTTTTCAGCGCTGGTTTGGATCATTTAAGGTTTTCCTCCTCAGTAACTCGCTTTGTTTCCGTTTTGTTTCTCATGTTTCAAACAGTGGACTGGATTTGGAGACTGGTTTTGACGAAGCTCTCATACCGCTTGTCCACCGTCGAAGAACCGGTTCCCTTCTGGTTTGGTTCGCTTCTTTCAGTTCCCACAAAATTCAAAATTGGTTCCCAAAAGAGATGGGGTAAATGGCTCAAAATAGTTCTCAAGTGCAAACCCGCTGGCTGTGTGTTATTGTACAAGGAAAGTCGAGGTCAGCCTCTAAAATATTGTGGTCTGGTTAGAAACAGTGCTTCAAATTTGTTTCTTAGCCAACAACAAACAAAGGTTTCCTCACACTTTCATACAGAGTGCAAATAAAAACATTTAACATCTGCCTTTGTGGACAATGTTGCCACAGTAAACCCTAACCAGTTTTGTTATCAAAATAATCTGCTAATCCTGCTCTGTGGGATAACATTAATCCCCAGGTGCCCCTATGAAATTTCAAAACTGTTGAGAGAAAAAAAAAAAAAAAAAAAAGTAGGCTATATGTATTTTGACTTGTTTAAAGATCAATCAGCCAATCAATGTAATAAGATTAACCATTATAATTTTGCAAATTAGTTCCCATCTTGGAGAAATGGTTGCCGAACAGATTATCATAATGAAACATCCAGATGTATTCATCTTGAGTTTCTGAACATGTGGGTTTTACTCATTAATCTTCATTTTGTGCTGTTATTTTCCTTTTTTTTTTTTTCATTTACTTGTTGATCTGTGTGCATTAGGGTAAAATATGAGTTATCAATCAGCCTTAGTCATTTATCGAGTTAAAATACCAAACATTTTCTGTTAAGAGTTTTCTCAAATGCTATGACTTGCTTGCTCTCCACTTTTCTTATCATTACAGATCTAACACTTAAGGATTTTTTATGCCCACTTATCAGACTAAGGAAGTAAAGATAAGACCTTACTTGCCCTCTGGTAATTTTTAATAGGCATTTCTCATTAGTTTTGACATTTGGTTGACGGAATGAAAAATCGACAAGCTGATGGATGAACTGGATGAAGTTAAAATATTCAGTGGTTGCAACCCTCGAATTATTGCCCAGAAGCCGACCTGCAGCTCCTGGCCTGAGTGAGAAGTTACAGGAGCTTTCCAAAGATAATGCCCCTGCTGCCTGACAGTGTCATGCTTCAACATTTCAGATATGTGGTGGGTGGAGAAGTGAGGGTAGGCAAATTCAGTGTTAAAGTGCCTGTTCCTGAATAAATTCTCCACTGTGTGCTACTTAACTTATAAATACACTTTTTTTTTTCTTTTCCTGAAGAGCTCTCCCTGGTAGGACGGGTCCAACTTGGAGAACGCAGACTCATGGGTGGACACTTGTCTTACCTGATGTTTGTTTTATTGACCGAGACACAAGACAACCTGCAAAACCTAGAGTGTGATATAATGCATTTTCTAATTCGATTAGCATTTCAGGTCTTCTAGTGTGTCCACAGTCTGAGGAGGTTTTAATTTATTTATTTTGGACTCAAAGACCTTTTACACCTACACATAAACCCCTCAGCTAAATGCATCAAGGTCACACCTATTCTCTGTGGCTGTCAAGAGTCATGAAGGAAATGACTAACTCAAGTAGATACAAACAAAGCAGGTTGAGGTAAAACAAGTCCACTTAAAACAATGAATTATAGCACTTCGTTACAAAACAACTCCTGCAATGCCCTGAACATCATAAACTTCTCTGACAATGTAAGAGAATCCAAGGGTGGATTTTTTTTTTTTTTTTTATTTAAGCCCCTGACTAATTCTGCTGTGGTGCAAGCAGACAGCTCATTTCCAGTATTTTAAGTATGGGGTACAGTGTGTACAGCATGAGTTTCAAAAGCAAACATCAGCCTAACATTCACAAAGCTGCCTACCTGTGTATGGGAGGTGTGGGCATAGAGAGGGGCCTTTATTGAGCATTCTCTCCATTTGACGCTTTTGCCTATTACCTTTGAGAGAGAAAATTACTCTTGAGGACAAAGACTTTCCTTGTAACTCGGCTTCTTTCAATTTCAATATCAATGCGGTGCAATGGTAAAAAAAAAAAAACGAAACAAAAAAAAACACCATATCAGGGAATCAAGGATAAAACAAAAACAATAAAACAAACAACAGTGAAAGAAAAATAGTGGATCCATCTAATTTGTTTATTAAGATATAAAGCAGGCACATGAATATGGAAAATAGTGTGCAGTATAAAGTCAGCTCTCAATAATAATTTCCACAGCAAAGTAGTATGAACACTCCAGAGTCAAACTCTAAACATCACAGCAAAAGATGTAAATCAACAGGAAAACCTTACCACACTGGAAACATACTCAAAATGCTTGAGTCTGCCCTCCCCTTAAAAAAAAGGGAAAAAGAAAAAAAAAAAATCTCCCATCTGTCAAATAACCTGACATGCCCATTCTGCTATAGTTTACAGATGTCAAATGAGTGAGAAAAGATTGAGCTTCAACCAGAAGGCAGCAGGATTTCAAAGCCGCTCTGTGCACCAATGCATCACTATGCAGCAGAGAGCTATGTTGTGACTGGAAAACAAGCTGCAAAGAGCCACTCCTTTCCTTTCTACTGATCTTACCTAATGTAAAAAAGGTCTTTCCCTTGTTAACAGGGCAGGGAATTAACTGTCAGTCGCTAGCCACGGTGGGTGAAAAATTCACAAGCCACATTTTTACTTGTTTATTTTATTTTATTTTTTTCTTTTTAGGAGAGAGAGGAGGAAGGTTACCCAATCAAGAGGCTGGTAGAGCAGATCAAATCCCCAGCCACAGCCAAACTCGTGGCAACCTTTGGCTGTTGGCTCTTGTTAACTTCCCACTCTGTTAACCATTTTAAAGCTCCAACACCCTCAAAATTCTTCCAAGGACTTCCACAACAGCTAAAAGAAGACCTTTCAAATGCTTAACAAACAGTATGATTGCGCATAGTATAAAATCTTAATTCTTGTTCAAGCTTAAGGCCTTGGATCTGACAGAAGGCGAGTCACAGTGAGCAGAGGTTAAAGCCAGTGGAATTTCCTCTTTTCCCCGCCCACCCTCTAAGCTGTACAGAGAAAACATATTGATCCCTCAATTTGGACACATTCTTAGACTGTGGAGGTGTTTAGTCTCACTGACAGTTAATGGAGCCTGTCAGCTTTAGAGAACAGTGACACATGGTCTATTCATTGTTGAGCCCACTTAGTTCTTCCAGGCTCCTCGAGCAGTTGAGAGCGCATTTACAAAGGCTCACTGACTGGGTGGATCTGTGTGCTAGAGGTGTTGGATGCAGCACCTGCACCAGTCTTATGTAGCAGAAAAAGAGGGTTGGTTGGACTGCTCTCTATTACCTTTGGTTTGCTGCATCAAAGAAACATGACAATGATAAAGCCTGGGGGGGTGTACTTAGAATAAAGAGGGAAAAAAATATATATATAACATTTACCCGTCCAAATAAAAGGGACCACAAGATCATTAGAAATACAGTACTGAAAATAGTGAAGGACTGAACTGTGTATAGTGGCATAACAAACTATATATTTGTATATAGATATATAAAGACATAACAATGTGAGCACACATGGAAAAATATTGACTTTGGTTCCTTAGACCTAAACCAAAACATTTAAAACCTCAAGAGTTACCTCAGCACATCCAAATGAACTACAGTTATTGCTTGAGTTAAAATAAGGAATTTGAGATTTTGCATAGTTGATATCTGAACTACACATTACAAGTCACTGTGCCACAATCATAAACATAGTGGAACACCAAAGAGACCCCCACAATATTATTATAAAACAGGTTAGGATACAAAATACTCAAAAAATCTAATCGAAAGCCTCTTAGAATTAGTTCTTACAACATCTATGAAAGCCAATGCTTCTTTGCCACTTATAAACATGACAGAAAAAAAAGGATAGGTTAAAAAAATGCCTTTGTCCAGTTGTTTGCTTTAACTGCAATTTCCCCAGAAGAGAATTAATACTTAATGCTACAGACTAGAGCAAATCAGAGCTTTTGTTTGAGATAAGAGAGACAGAGTAGGACTATAATGGGTATAACCGTAGGAAGCCACTACAAAGCAACTCCAAGTCAAACAGACAAGCTGACTATGCAAAGATGGAGTAACGTCTTTTAAATGTGTTAAATCCTTTCTTTCTGATTAACTGTCAAGCTCAATTTATTGACCAATATATCGTCTCTCCCTTCCTCTTGAATTATAAATAGTGGATTTAGATGCTATCCATGGCCTTGAACTCGCTCAGGGCTTGCACAGGATTAACATGCTTCTTGTGAGAGGATCTCTTGACTCTGTTAGTCTGGCCGTCATCCTGCTTCTCCCTCTTCACCAGCGGCTTCTTCTCAGGTGCCTTCATCCTCCAGGAGATGGCCGGCATGTTGAGGGACTGCATGCCTTGGACCTTCTGGTACTTGGTAGACGCCACATAGGAGGCCTTCACAGTCGATACCACTGTGTTCATCAGATTTTTGGCTGCCTGGATGAGAGACATGGCGCTGTCCACCTGAATTTGTGCAAGAAAAGTGTGGGAAGACCAGATGTACGGTTAGCTTCTTGATATGATGGCACCACAGCATTTACATTCTTATTTAATCCCTGTCTAGCAAACATTAACAATTCACGTCTTTCTGCTATGCTAGGAGGACTCCACGATTTTGTAGTGTTAGCTTTGTGGTGGAAGGCCAGGACTCAATGTTTGGAGACAAGAAATAATGACCTTTACCGAGTTTGTCTGGCATACAAACAGATTTGAGAAATTTGAGAATATGGAAAAAGGTCACCCTAATTTAATCTCCACAATTTAATAGCCTCAGAGACACCACTGACACTCGACTGGTAGTGCTGGAAGCCCAGTCTCTCATTTTGGGTCTACAGAGAGGAGGAATTTATTACTTTCTGTACATAGAAGCAGCCAATTTTAATCAGTTCTACTGGTGAAGAAGAGGTTAATTCACTTTCAGAAGTGTCTGTATGTAAATATCGTCTCGCACAGTGTTATCTTGAGGAGTGAGAAAGCTTAGGAGGCATCTGGGCAACACTTGTATTTTCTGAGGGAGAAAAGTCATTATTTCTGTTATCAGTCTATTAGATAAAAAATATAAGCTGCAAATTACACTGCAAGAGAATGAATCATTAAGTAATCAGAACCAACTGCTTATGCCATTAAGTCTTTGTATCTTTAATTTATTTGGGAAACACCGGCTTATAAAAATGTAGAAAATAGTCTAGGCATTGTATTGATTTAGTATGTTTTCTGTCCAGGAATTAAATTAACAGGGCACCTTCAAAGAGCACTGTGCTTTTTATCCCCAACATGGAAAAATGCAAAACTGTAAAGCCTATATATAAAAAATATAAAAAATGAAAAATGTTTTTTTTTTTTTTCTCCTACTGTCCAATGAGGGAAAATGCAGCATATAATCAAAATCAAAGCAAGAGTTTCACATTTGAATTTTTGGTTGAAACATCCACATTATACCTGAACAGAACCGATAATTGGCATACATCTCCCCAGGGAAGGGATTTTCAAATCAAAATACAACAATGAGGCTGCTTTTAGGAAAACAAATGTGGATTAATTTATTACAGTGATGGAATACTGGTGTGAAGAAAGTTTGAAGTCTCCAAGTTAATTTTCATATCGTGGTGGAATGAATGGAAACCAAAGGCTGGCTAAAATATAGGAAAAATCAATACTGAAGTTCTAAAATATGTCAGCTTGCTTCGGGAAAAGATTAGCCGAAATGTTGGGTTTATACATTTTATAGACATTAGGCTAAACATGCAAATTCACTGGTGTGGTCCTTTAAAACTTCGTCCTGTTCAGTTAGAACTTAAGCCAGTTCCAAAATACCACATTTGAATGAGTGCTGTGGCACAAAATAAAGATAACAGAGATCGTCGGTCATAGACAACCCGTTCATTGTTAGCATGGTGTTGAACTTACCCCAGAGACAACCAGCTCTCCTCCCAGGTTCTGGACCTCGGCTTTGACCTTGCTGCAGATGTTGAGCTGGTGGCAGTACAGGGCAATACGCTGTAGGTAGGCCAGCAGGTCCTGCTTACAGGTAGAGTCAGGGCACTAGGGGAGAGAAAGGAGGATACAGAATGTTTGCCTTAATGAGTGCTGTAGTCTGCTTTTCCAAGCCCACTAAAATGAGCTGATGGTATACAACCATGAGGCTACAATACATCCATTTTAGTCACCTTAATATGCATTTAATTGGCTCCGATCAAACTGAATATCATTTGGTTCCACAGATGCAATCTTGCACTTTGTCATGTTGAGTCAGTAGCACTATGACAGGTAAGGTAGACGCCCACGTTAGGGCTGTGCTCAGAGGCAAAAAGACAAACAAACACCCACAGACTCATAGATTGATAACTCATCTTGTGAGGGTTAAGCACTACCAAGTCACGCAGAATGCTAATGCTACTGTAAGGCAAACACTCCTGTCAATCAAGAAGTCTGAGATGGTATTAATAATGCTGTATGAAGCAAAGTCTGTTTCATATAAAATATCACTTACTCCTGAGTAAGGAGAGATAAGAACTATTTTCAAGATAATTAAACAAAGCCATCTTACCAACTGTCAGTATTATGAGTGAGTCTTCTTTGGTAAAAATGCTGGAAAACCCTCCATCCCAACACTCTAAACAATGAGCTTAGGTGTAAAAGCACAAATAAATAGCTTGGGGCTGAAAAAAGCACTCAAATAGGCTTCCATAAGCATAATTAATTTTCAAAACAAACATGCAGTGGATGAGAGATGGTTTAAAAATGTCTGGCAAAAACAATTTTAAGACCACAGCTGCAATACACTAAGCCAGAAAGAAAAGAAGGCTGTGTCTTATTCTCCTTTCCAGTGTGACTATAAACAGTACAAGGAAGTCAAAAACCGTTGAGAACAAAAGACAAATCCATCAGGATGTATTGAAAATCTATCAACTTCTAGAAATCCAAAAACTTAATTATCATAAAACCCACTTGAAAGAGAAGCTGTATGTAAATAAGTCTACAAAGGCATCTCATTTAGCACTGGCAATCTTTTTGAACCATTTCATCTTGTCATAATTAGACTTAGGCTCAACGTTGGAACACCACTTCCAATCCCTTTACCAGTTTGCTCAACAAGCCCCCTGCCAGCCTAATAATTAGGCTGTAGTTCTTTTCCTTGCTTTCATCAGGTGATGGATATAAACACACTGATGGGGCTCTGGGACTTACATTCTAATAAGATTTAGGTGTAATGACCTGACAGACAGGTCTGTCAGCAATAATCATGGCATGGCATGACTGTCATAGGAAGACAAGGAGTCTTTCTCACAGCCTTTTAATAAGCAGAAGCTAGCAGCTTCACCTAAATAAACTCACCACACCTGCAAAAGGCACACATTGTCATGTGATTGAAGAAGCAGGAGAAAATACTTGTTAAAAACATCAGTACTTTCAGGTGTTTGGCTGTTTGAAGGAAGGTCTCCTTTGGAAGCTGTTAATTCTAAGTGCAGGCAAAAGGTGAAAAGGAGGTAATAGCAGACAATCTTTTAATTGATGGAATATCTAGGCTGTCTGCTGACTCCAAGCACATCCGCGGAAAGGAGCTGGCGAGGTCAGAGCTGTAAAACTAAAGCTTCTGTGTGCAAGAGTGTGTGCATCAGTCCAGAGGAAATGAAGAGCATTTTGACTGCCTACGAGTGTGCAAATTAAATAGACAGCACACATACACACACAACCTCTTTCCACTCACAAATATTATCCTGTTTTTCAAGCATAGGTGATTACCGCTATTTACATGCATGATTTCTTAGAAAGCAAAAGCAGCCGCCATACTAAGGGAGGAAAGGAAAGGAATAGTGAGGGGACATGGATTTTGGACAGCAGACTGGGAGTTATGATGCATCTAATCCTGCTGAGCACATCAGCATCCCTGGTGGGATGTCTGGAGCACTCTGCTGAACATAGTGCACACAATCCCAAGACAAACACCCATGCATGTATGCCACAGCACACTACAACTGTCAGCCTGACTTTGTTCAATCATACACGGCAAACATGAGTGACTCATGGAACATAACTAATAATACAACAATACAGGCATTTATATTCTTTCAACCATGCAAAGATATACAAGCCCAGGATTCACCCTATGTCCTTGTGTAAACAGATTAAATACAAATAGAAACACAACTTCATTCATTACCAATATGGAAGAAACACCTCACTTGTCTTTCTCTCTAGCAAGCTCTATAGTTGTCCTCTGACAATATTAATAAAATGGACAAAATCATTTCTATCTCTACCATCCACTCCTGATTAATAGAAGGGTGCACTAAGTAGAGAGGAGGGAGATGTAAGAGATGAAATTCTATTAAAGGAAGGGGAAAAAAAGAAGGGTATGCAAGGGGAGACAAGGGGAGAGAGCTGGAGGGGATGATCATCATACAGGGGAGGACTAATACACAGCTGAGAGACTGTAGAAAAAAAGGCAGAGGGAGGAGAGTAAAAAGGAGGAGGAGAGAACCAGAAAGAAAAGTAGTCAGAGAGAAGACAAGGATGAGGAGGGAGCCAGAGGGGGAACAGTATGGAGGAGTAAATAAGGGGGAGAAATCCAAGCGAGGGCATGGGACGTTGAAGAGAGGATTCAACCACGGCAGGAGAGGAGAAGGGAATTGTGAGAGAGTGTGTGTGTGTGTGTGTGTGTGTGTGTGTGTGTGTGTGTGCAAGCTCATGCAATAGCAAAGAGCTGGGCTGAGGCTGAATGCAGCAGCCATGCTAATGAGGGCTTGGGGAAGTATTCAGACGGCTGAGAGCAGGACACTGTGAAAGCATCACTTGTGCTCATACTCGGCTCAGCTGCTGGCTTCACTCAGCACTCACAGGAAATTCTGTAAGGCTGCTCTGACGGTCTCTGACATGTGAATACATGAGCTGCACAGAGAACTGATAAGAACAGCTCTTCTGATTAAGAGGCTTGCACTGGTGACGAATGCCAACCCCTATGTATGATTAACCTGGGTGCTACTCATAAGCTGCAGATTTGGGTGACTTAAGAGCTCAAACAGTATTCACTGTGCTGCATTAATATCAGCCTAAAAAAGACTGATATATTTCATGAGGCAGCACACATTTCATCAAGGTAATGTTTAATTGCTGGGGAACATCATAGGAAAATACATGATTGAGCTCTTTGGCGCTGTATGCTATAATCTACTTGTCCAACTTGTTCCTTTTTTTCCCTAATGCAGTGGTTTTCAAAGTGGCATCCAGAACCCCCAGGGGTCCTTGAGTGACTTCGAGGGGGTGCTCAGAAAAATTAGGCATATTTTAATTTTCACTCCAGTTTCAGATACAAAAAATTATTAGTTATTAAATTATTTTAACATCAAGTTTTAATATCACAATTTAAATCTATTTTTGTGTTCAAGTATGACATCTTAACAATTTAATTTTCAACACAAATCAAAACATCTTTTCATATTAGAGTCTATAGGGCAAAATCACTTCAAATGGGGACCTGCAGATAAATGAAACTCAACTTTGTGGTGCAGAGCATGGAAAGGTTTGAAAACTCCATTCCTAATGTAACTTCAGCAAATGCAAACTTATACCTGAAACCATGCCATCATGATGAAAATCACACACTTAGCCTGCCCATTTCAACAATGCCCTTTTACTTTATGACACATAATGACCTTGCATGGAAAAGAACGGGATCATCATTTTTCCGCTTGTCCCCATCATGTGACGACTGGTGTTAAAATGGTGACTTCAATCATTAAAGCCCATCATTGCTTCCTTGCTCCCCTAGAGAAAAAAGCATTTCTTGTCTGAGAATGGATCTGTGGAATGGCCCTCACACCTGATGATAAAACCCCGTTGCTTTTTCCACATGCTGTGCAGCCAGTTATGAAGTGGGACAGAGTTCACCTTGCTTTGTCAGCTGCTACTGAGAGATGGTACAGTATGAAGACGGGCAATAGAGGTTTCACCATACAACTCTTCTCAAGTGAGACCAATAAAAAAAGGCGTGCCATCTCCATCATTAAAAGAAACCCGCAGTAAGCAGCAAAGAGATGATGTTTGTCTCCTCACTATTGACATTAGCTGCATTTTCACAAAGTCCAGCTGATACATCAAAGCAGGACTGAGGTATCAAACTGTTCTTCTATCTGCCAACTGAATCTTTTAAGTAAAAATGCTTGGTATGGGTGACTTATGCTGAACTGTTTACATATTCATGAGGTTCAAATTTTAAACTGATGTGAGTGTGTGGGGGTGTTGTTTTGTGCCTTCCTTTGTGTAACACTGGAGAAGGTTCTGCACACACTGCAAACAAATGCAAAAATCTTTGTTCCTTCACAATACTAAACCCACAAAATAATAAAGGAGAGGGAGGAAATGTGCCATTAATAATAACAGAGGCTGATGTTGAACAAAAGGATTTCACAGTGCTGTGTTGGGTAATGCCCATGATATAAATGATCATCAGTAAGGTCAAGCCCCATCACTGGAAATGCCACGTGGTTCTGCTGAATTCCATTATATAGAGCAGAGACAGTGGAAGAGCCACTGTGCTGCCGCCACCCAGCACTGACCTTTCAGGACGCATCACCCAGAGGAAATGCCAATTTCCACTATTTACTGACACGGCAGCATTCTAATGTGGCGCTGCCAGTGGCCTGTTGGAGAGTGCGAGGGGTTGGTGAATACAGAGGTTTTTTCTACTGTTTGTTTTCAGTCACTTCTTGTCAGGAGAAAAAACTGATATTCTCATTTCCTTCAGATCTAAGTGAGGTGAGTTTGACTGTTTTGCTCAGTGTCTCTGAAGAAAAACTGATTAATCTGCTGGAAACACTGCCCAAAGCCCTTTGATGTGAGGCTGGCTATCACTGTTGAGTTTTGAGTCATTGGAGCAAATTGGCTGAATGCTGTGTTGTGAAATGTTGCTAAAATTCCAAAGTAAATTTCTAGATATGCCTTAGCTTTGTGAATCATGCCATATTCATCCCATATCCAAACTTACTGACAGCCCAGTTTGTTCTCCTGCCACTGCTGAAAGACATGCTCATACAACCACCAGAAACATCTTCAGCCAGGCAATCTAGACTTTTTTAGCAGGGCTGTGGCTGGATATTCGTAGCCCAGAGAAGACGAAACGAATTCAAAAGCTTAAGCCAGCAAGTCTCACCCTGCAACTTCACTGCTCTGACATATAAGACATCTGCTGGGGACAAAATGTCAGGTATTTGTGTGTGTGTGTCTGTGCGCCGGGGGGGTGACCTGGGAGAGCGCGTTTAGGACAACAGACCAGCAGGCATTTTTGTCTGCCATTACACCTCTAAACTGCCACAGGGGCTGCAGGAGGGGAGGATATGGGTTGAAATGTGCTCGCTGCCATCTGAAAGAGTATGACTGAGATGCATGGCAAAGTTTTGGCACATACAGATAAAAATGAACTAGAAAGACTACTCCATTTTCTGAAGCAGAAAAAGGCTGGTGACGGCCAGACTGGAATAGGAAATCATCAATCCCAAAATGTAGTCTTTATGTATTTTCAGATGAATACACAACAAAATTTAATGCTATATATCATTCAACCTAGAAATATTAAGTTCTTACTGTTCTTGTAATACACTTCAACACAACCAGCAAGAAATAAATGCATGATGTGATGTCCTGTCATCTTCACAACAGCTGACAGAAGAGATTCTTTTAATAAAAGGTAGAAATGCAGACAGAACCTCTGCAGAGGAAAAGAGAGGGTGCCTAATGCATTGAGAAAAATACTTTAGAAAACCTATAGCAAGAAATGAAAAGGTGTTAATACTGGATAAAAGCTTGAACAGAAAAGACTCCCTATTGGAGAGACCTTTAATGAACTTTGTGAGCATGCCAGTATTTTCTGTGTGTAGCCTAGATAATGTGCCTTATAGCTAATGTGCCGTACATTAGATTTAATCTGTCTGGTGCTGATCCTGTTACTGCGGAAGGCTAAATATAAAACCAGTATGTTCTACAGTGATCAATTTGAGACCCATTTGAAACAGAATCTGCTCTCCTCATCACATCTGCTAAAATGATGCTCCAGATTTGTGTGGGGCCAATTCAATCACACTGACAATTGAGGATGTTAATGTGACAGTGAAACGGACAGACACAGAGTCTGGGTATGACAGGAGAAAATCACACTGGGGGCAAGCTAAAAAGACTGACTTTTGAGGTAACCACAGGGACCAATTAAATGGCCTTCATCAATTTTTAATGTGCATGCTGCAGCTGTCAGTCAGGCATTTAATTTAAGCACCTGTAAGCAAAACTGATATCTTACCAGGGTAGCTACAGAACAGGTAGGTACAAACAGGGATGTTAAAAAATTTATACTTTTGGGGTTACTTTCACATTCAGGCTTTGACTTCTACTTGGCCTGTGCCGTCACTGCTTAATGGCTCATATGCTACTTGATGCTTCCAAAACCTCAGCTCTGCAAACTGAGGTTAAAAACCAAAGGACACACTTAACTGACTGCAGAAAAAAAAATAGTGGCAGTGGCAAGTCCTTCTATTTAGGATACTCAAACCTTATTGAAATGTGTGCATTAAATCTTTGGAGTAATCTAAATCAAACATTTTGTGTAGCTACTGAGTTGTATCAACAGATAACAAGATACCACAGACATTATGCAACACCTTTGTACAGTATTTGCCTCCCTGCAATATAGCCTCCATTTGTTCTCCACCTGTGCAAGATGCTATAGCCTTCCTCCAAGGCCTTGTACCTTTTGCTGACCTGTTTAAAAAGTGAAAAATGAAAACAATTTTGCTGTAATATTAGCATAACTACATGCTATACAAAACAAATAGGCAATAGATAAATTTCCCCTACCAGCGACCAAAAAGGCGGGCACCCGCTGGAAAGGCTGAGGGCTGACCTTTGAACTGCTGAGCTGAGAATTTGTGGGATCTACGGGTGATTTTGCTCCTCCACTGCAGTCGGAGATTTACAGCCTTGTCTGCTCTAAAGCGTCCAGGGCCCGAGCCGGGATTAGACTGCGACCAGTACCAGAGCCCGTGGATCATCATAAATCTCCACTGATTGAATGCAAATTGGAAAAGTACACTATGTATGTCGGTATACATCATGAGGATAAAGCTTATGCACCAAACATACACACGGCAAGTACAAGCCCATTCTCTAAATATGCAAGCCTTATTTTATGTGTACGTGCATACATTTGAATGTGTACACGCACAAGCAAGTGTGTGAATGTGTGTGAGCAGGCTGAGGGTGGGAATTTATGGGTTACACAGTGGCTCACACATTTGCATTATAAATCTCAATTACATAGCATTATTTGTTTACCAGCCCGCTCAGATGGAATTCTCATAAGGTGCCCTGCAGAGGAGGGTCATAAATTCTTAATAAACTGCAGTGCAGACCTTTGTACGGCACTGACCTAAATCCTGCAGCTCATCTCTGCACTACACTCATTTCTTTAAACTTTAATAAGGCTCTATTACACACATTTAACTGTTTTCCACTATCCTAAAACTAGACCACATCCACCTGCACATCTCTGTTGAACACAATATGCACATGAAACAACACGCCATAACATGATCCTGTGAGGTTAAGTGTGAGGTGCAATCCTGTGCTATCAGTATGGGACCATCTGCTGATGTGTTTTATATGAAGAGTCAACCCTCATAGGCCCTTAAGGCCCGAAGCACAGAGGGCGAGTGATTAATATGCCTAGGTTAATGAGCAGTCCCAGTATTGCCTTTGCTCCCCTGACTGTGTCTGACAGTATGTGTGCATCCTGATCGTGATTCACTTCACTATTGCTGCTGAAGTAAGCAGGCCATCCCAACTTGCCGTGCCTTTGTTGGAACTGGGCCTCTGGCATCTCCTGCTTTGTTAGAGATATGCTCCTAAATATAAACCACCTACGTAAATAAATTAAAAAAGCTACCACCTGGTAATTACGCTGCTAATTAAAGGCGAATCACTCTTAATGGATTCAGCTCTCAGGAGGGACTTTCCTTTCCTTCACACACACGCTGCCCCTACTTTTCTCCGTCTCCCGTCCTCATCACCCCCTCCCCTCCACCAACCTGAGTCCATCCCTAGAAGCCGTGGCTGATCTGTTGTGGGTTAGTGTCGCCTGGTCTGCTAGTGTTTTGGTCTGCACTGAGAGGCTAAGAGGGACAGCTGGATGGGTTCAGAGGCTGGAGGGGTCCTCACTCTTGGCAAAGAATTCAGTTCCAACAGCCAAAGCTCTTCATTTATTCATATTTTGAGTGCTTCAAACCCCCAAATCCCCTAATAGTGTACACACATACACAAAGGCATGTGCACACACGCACACGCACGCGCGCACACACACACACAGTGAAGGGGGGAAAAAAAAACAAAAAAAAACAAAAAAAAACTATGCAGCTACATAGTCTCAGAAAGGGAAAAAAAAACTTCACCCAAATTAAACATACCCATACACATGTGCATGTAGGCAAATAAACAGTCATGCACATATGTAGGCATATACACTCTCATACACACACCTGCACAGTTGCCCATCTGTTTTCTTTGGGGGATAACACTGTATTCATTAAAGTGAAAAAGCAGCTTCAAAAGCCGCACTGAGGCATGAAAAAAAAAATCACTTTCCAGAACAGCTTGTTCTCTATTCAGATGCAATTAGGTCAGTACAGGTAAGGGTTTTATATGTGGTGATAGACATGGGTCTGCACCATGAAGGATCCGAGGGCAGCTTAAATAAAATATCAAAGTGTAGGGCTCTTGGAGGCCGGCAGCTCATTATGTTAGATTATGAGGGAGAGATCTCCACTGAAAGTTAACTGCAGATGTTTCCAGTGTGCCTACGCCTAATGAAAACCTATGGTTGTGCAGCAAATCGGATAAAAGTAGTTACCTTTTACATTCCCGCCTCAACTGTAAGAAAATGGGGAAAAAAAAAACCTTTTTGAGGGGAAGGGGGGAAAAAACAATTGCTGCCCCTGCAGTAGAATATTATAACATATCCCTCCTCATTACTGAAACAATTGGTAGGAAAAGAGCTATATACAAAACCACATAATCCATGCGTAAATTATTCAACAGTGTCTTGTATATACACACCCTGCTTGTTTGGAAACAGATATTTAATAATGGCACAAGATAACTGATTCAAACGGAATTGTTAATGACCGCTACACAAAGCCGCAAAATCCAGGACTTGTAGTTACCCTTGAAAGATTCAGTTTGAATGAACTCATTACTTAATGATAACTCTTTATGTTTTTATGACACATTTTTGCGTACATGAGATCAGTGGAGTTGTCAACAAAACCAGTGTCAGAACGAGAATGACAACGCCTCCATGTTTATCTAAATTGAAATCTTACAGCAAACATCTGAAGCCAGTGTTTGCCTTCCTGCACGCCTGTGTGTTCTTGGATAGATGTGGAAGAAACCCACAGCTGGTAGATCTCCCAACCAGAGGCAAGTGATGTCTTCACAGGGGAAGACCATGTCAACCTCAATCTGACAACCATGTCTGTTGTAAACATCACAACTCAACTCCTCCATGATTTAACAACAAAATATATACATATTGCAGACTCCAAGGCAGTGAGCCTCTTTTCTGCCAAAGAGGTGGCACATGAATAAGTTGGGGGATAAATCATGTACAGTGTCTCCCAGAGGAGTGGTACAGTGCAAGTATGTAAGTGAAATATGAGGCCATGGATAATTGAATATGTGTTTCCCAATGTCAAGGAGCATAGTCTCTGGAGTACAGAATGGATGTGGAGAGATGATGGAATGGGGGATTGGGGAATGAGAGATGGAAGGATGATGAGAGGGAGAGCAGCGTTTGATCCAGAAAGAAATTGGTAAAAGCTGATGATGGGTGTCCCATGAATAACAAAATATCGTCAATGTAGCATTCCCAAATATGGCCCCGATATGTTTAAAATTCCTTTATACCAGCAGGTAATGTTCCTATGCGCAAATATTGATAATGAGCCCACTTGAATTCACTGTGGTTTACTGGACCAGTTTTCTATGTTGTTCTTTGTTGGCAAAGCTGTGACTGCTCATGCGTCCTGTGCATACAATATACACAGGACACAATATGTATTATATACAAATTTATAAAATGAGATCTGATGATGCAACTGTCCTATATGTAATAGGCTCTTTGGAAAAAAATCATGTCCTACTTGCCGAGTTCATTGTGCCTGTTCTGATTGGTACAAACACAACAGAGCCTTGTTCTGGCAGATTCAGAAATGCAATTGAGAGCATAATGAAATGTTACCGTAGCCAACACACAGACAGATGTCTCATTTTCAGCCAATAAAGTAGCTTAGCTCCACAAATCCAATGGCATTGTCTTCACACATTACATCTGGGTGGTTATTCTACTTTTTACAGCTCATTCCTAGCCTGACGTGTCATCTATATAAACCATTATTTACCATCAGTAGTTTCCACCCAGCAATTCATGGGGTACTTTTCACAAAAAATGGATGAAATAACCTAAAGCAAACTCACTCCATGCAAAACACAGTCCAACAAAAAGAAAAAAAAGAAAGCAGATAAAATCTCAAAATAAAGGCATTGCAGGATAGATGCTTTAGATTTTGCAATACAAATAAACCAGGAGATAACATTACAAATTCATCAGCAAAAGAAAACTGCTCAGTTTTTTCATGTCATTTCCATGAAAACAAAACTATATGAAATTAAATTGTTCACATGAATTTGGACTTATGAAATCTACTGGTCCAGCTGGAGCTGAAAAGCCACATTACTTCTATGTTGATGTAAAAAAACTATCAGCAAGGACCCAAAATCTGTGTGGGTAGGCTTACTGCCAAGGCTGAAGAAAGGGAGAAGTCTAATACCATTCTGCACAGCATGCTGTCAGCAACCACAGGATATCTACACCAAACTTGCCTGTAACTATAACTTTAACACCTACGCAGTATTTTTCCCCCCACCATGTATTTAAAAACCACATATTCACATGTACACAATTTAAGAGCATCAATGTGGAAAAATAAATAAAATTTAAACATATGTGAAGCTCACTGGTGCAATTGCGTAGTCTAGACCAAGCCCTTTGGAATGGGGGCTAATTTCAAACTTACGTGATCAGCGATGGTGCGGCCTAGCTTGTCCATTCTTGATCCCGCCTCTGCGATTTTCTTAGCAGCGCTGATGACATCAGACGTATTCTTCAGCGGTCCTTTCCCCCTGGGAGAAAAGCAGAGAGATCACTCACTGTTTCTGATCTACTGCAGCCTCATTCAATATGTAAGAGCAGCATCTCAGTCATGGAGCTTCTGTTTTTGTTGAAGGTTGTTTTTCGGTCAAAGATAAGTATGGACAGAGCAACGTGACACATGAGAAGGGAAAAACAGCATTAAGCACACATGTATGTTGCAATGCCGCACACACAAAACAAAAGCACACAGACCACTGGCACCATTTGCCTTAGTCAAGGTTGTAAACGGTTTATAACCCATTCAACTTGGGGGCACAACCTTCATTCCTGAGGCCATCACATCAGTGCAGTAGTCATACGCTTTCCATCCAGAAACACAAACTTCCATGTCCAATTCTGCTGTGTTAACCTGAATGGCTCATACGGCTTCATATACTTCATCAGAATACTAAGAGACAAGTCGGACTGTATTCATGAGTATTGGCCGAGGACAACCAGATGGTCTAAACAACACAACACACACCACCCACTCTTCATTTGTGTGGTCATTTTGTGCCACGGATGGTGGGACAAAGAGGCAGAGATGAACAAAAGAGGAGAGAAGAAATGGTTGTAAGTGAAGGGCGGGTGGCGGAGAGTAGTAAGTCAGAGTCCAGCTCAAATTAAAAGCTGTGGTCAATATCTTGGTGCTACTTTTCCACCTCAGCCCCCCCAAACCCAAACAACGTTAGACCCAACACAGGCCAGTCCAACCCTGACCGAACCCACTGTAAAGCTTGTCAACCATTTGCCAGCTTTGTGCCCCCACAAGGGACTCTGGGACACAGTTGGCAAGAGGCACAAATTGGATTCAAAGCTGCTCTCTCCAGGCTAAAAAATGAGCCATCCAACCCAGAACAGATGGAATTCTGTGTTCTCTTCTCTCCCTTCCTCTGCCCTCCCCTCCCGTCTCCAGTCTTTCCCCTCTCTTGCTCTCCCTCTGTTGCTCTGCTGTGGAGCAAGTCAGGGTCCTCGTGGAAGAGGCCATGCGTCATGGCACAGACTGGTAGCTCCCTGGGGACTGGCCCACCCCTGGAGACAGAGCTGGGGCCACTGTGATGGATTTATATATATTTTTAAATGTAAAAAATAAAAATAAAAATAAAAACCAACAACTCCCTAAAGAGCAGCCATTGCATGTCTTCAGTTCAAGGGCTGATCAAGTTTCTACTAAGGCTGAATGATATGGTTAAAAAATTAATCATCAAAATTATATTGCAATTTATCTTACAGATATTGCGATTGTGGTACCAGGAATAATATTTTTTTGCACTATAATTTATTTACACTGAAGTTATTATTAAAATGTTGATGGTGTGATTTTTGCTGGTGTCTGTACCAAACAGGCGTGCTTCCTTAAGTCTTATAGCAAATACAATTTGTAGGCCAGGGCATCTCTGTAGCTCCATGATAACTTAATTGCAACAATATTTTATAGCTGTTATGATGGCTCCTATGATTCGGATATTAAATACTTGGCCATATTGAGATTTAGATAAGATTTTGATTAACTGTTCTGACAGTAGCTTCTACTGTCAAATCATTTTAGAAATACACCTAAAACTGATTTCCTGTTTAAATATTCCTTGCTTTAACATGCATCAGCAGTAAGAAGCACAAAGATAGTAGTCAGTGTGCTGTAGCTCCCTGAATTCCTCCACATTTCCAGCTCTCCTTGGGTGGTGAAGTGGCTGTTTTGCTATAGGAGGAAAAGGCAGCAGGGAGGGGGGACAAGGGGACTCCTGTTTTAACCTTATCAGATTTTCATGGTGGATTTATACATGGAAGGGGGCTAGGGGACTGTCAGGTCTGGTGACAGCCACAGGACTCCAGATGGGAGTAAGCCACATCGGACCGAGCTCTCCGCGGTACAGAATGCTCTAAGACAGGTGGCTCCCAAATATGTTGCATGCTTGCAAGCCACACATGCCTTATTCATGAGAGCCACCACACAGCCATAAGCAAAGTAGGAGTCAACGAGAGTCTCTCCCACTCTCTCGGCAGATAAGTCAGGAGAGGGACCCAGATCAATTTCCTCATACAGCATTAACCTTGGCTAGTCTATGTGCCAGCTCAAGGTTGAGGGGGCAATAATTTGGGCGCGGGCAGAATTAGCCAGCTAGTGACCTTCCATGTGAAACTGCTGCATGTGAGAGAGAGGACATAATGGGAAGATATACTGTCGGACAGAAAAGCATTCATGTGTGCCTGGCCCCCACCCCCAAAAGTCAGCATCCCACAGGCATCTGTAAAGAAAAATACAGAGCTCTTGCAAGACATCGAATAATTCTCTTAGCCATGCAAATAATGCTATAATTATAATTATTAAGTTGCCATATCATTTGCCTTCATTCATTTTTTTTTTCTGTGATCCTCTTGACTTGTAGACCAAACTGAACTACATGTACTGAGTGGGTATGGTATAGGATGTGTCACAAGCATGGATGCTTACCAACAAGATACTCCTCTCATTGAGTCTGAAAGTTCAATGATGCTATTTAAAGAAATGACAGATAAGAAAGTCTGCTGACAAAAATACTGGTTCTGAAATTTTCGACTTACAATGGGCAGTCTTCCCTTCCAAGATACAGGGCTGCATGAAAATCTTAATGGTTTCTATTGTCAATTTATATTTAATATGCAAGGCAAATATTCTCAATGAATCTGTGTATGAAGATTTAATTTTATATTTGTTTCAGTTTAATGATAACAGACTTCCAGAAAATGGAGAAAAGGGCAGTGCAGAATCGTGGTTTGTAATGGCATGAAATCTGATGTGGTTTATATGTATATTACCTGTCAGTGTGGCTAATCAACATTTTAGACAGGTGTGCTGATATACCGATGTTAACATTGGTGAGGTGCTTTTCTCTCCATGTGAGGAGGAGCAGTCCACCCTAATGTTGTACAGGCCTGATCCCAACTACCAACCTCCATCTTCCATTAGAGAGAATCAGACTAAGATAAGACTAAGAGGCAACGGATGACATCGCTGAGGTGAAGTTGCACAGGTCTGACATTTGAGTTTTTTTTTTTTAAAGATACCATGATTTCCTTTCATCAAATCCCATTAGGTCTGTCCAAAACTTAACCAAATGAAATTAAATGAACACATTTGCATGAGAAGAGAAATACTCTTTCCAATGGCATTAACATTCACACTACCACTCTTTTCTATATTTAAATGCAGTATTTAAAATATTGATAGCACATCATTGGATACTTCAAATGAAAGGCTTTTCTTCATTTAAATTCATTTAAATTTGTGGAACAGCCGTTACCTTGATAACAACAGCACTTTGAACTCTGTTACAGCTTTTAATATTATACCTCCACCGCTAGGAAGACAGGATCTTTGACCCATTCAAAAAGATGAAGATGGAGAGGCAGCATTTCACCATCATTACTGCTGTGACTCAGAACTAGGCACACCATGTCCTCTGAGTAATTCACTTGAAAACCTTTAAAAAAGGTACAGCTACACAAGTTACAGTCGAACACAAATACACTGCTGGTCCTGTAACAGACAGAGACACACACACACGCACACAAAAAACGCACACATATACACACAAAACCGTGTGAGCTAGACTGTCATGCTGAGAGACAGCGTTTCTCTCAACACACCAACCCATACTTAAGAATATTCATAATTACCACACACAGTCAGATATTTTAACATATTAGGGAACACACGTGCACAAACAGCGCATACACACCCAAAAACACTCCTCACACACACACACACACACACACACACACACACACACACACACACACACACACACACCCACACCCACACCCACACCCACACCCACACACACACACACCCACACCCACACCCACACCCACACACACACCACCATAAACAGCATAAGGTAAAGAAGCTCAGGTGACGTGTCAATGAGTTTAGGTTCAGTCACATTGAAACAAGAGTTTTTGGACTTCTTTGCCTGTCAGAGAAAAGAAAAAAAAAACAGGAAGGAACTGCTCTTCCTCTCACAGCATTTCAGAAAAATGGTTTTCTGCAGGAGACCAGTGGCAGAACCATGCCTTCCAGTCACAATTCTCAAAATGTTTACAGTGCCATGAGAAAGTATTTAAACCCATTTTATTTGTCCATTATTCTGAGCTGTTGCAGTCTGGATTCACAAAGAATTAAATTGATTTCTTTTGTTAATAAGTACATAAAATTACCCATAACAATGTCGAAAACATTTGTCATTTACTTTTTTTTTTTTTTTTTTTTTTAAATGAAGTACAATAATATTTCACATTACCAACCACCACCATTTTCCCCCAACTAATGCAGTTTAAAGGTACCTCTGACACTCATTGTAGATTTTTTTTTTTAAAACAACACCGGCAAATCTGGACACTTTCTTTTATATTTTTTGTTCCTGATTTGTTCAATGGTCAAGTTGGATTGGGATGGGGTCTGTGAATGGCCATCTTCAAGACGGTCTACAAATTTCAGTGGAATTCAAGGCTAAGCTTTGGCTCGGCCACTCAAGCACCAGACTAAAGTATTTGGCACTTGGGAGCAAGTTTGCAAATGTTTGCCTTTGTTTAGCCCCACTTGTTTTTTCATTACAAGTGTCCATGTCCATGGAACTGAAAATACTACAGCTTGCTATGCTGGCCATGTTTCATGTTTCATGTTAGTGAGCTCTCAGTTTCTGCCAGACATAACACTTTGTATCATGGCTGAAGAGGCAATTTTTTTTTTTTTTTAAATCAGATGACAGTCTCTTGCCTCTCATTTTTAGTCTTTTGCTGCCATTTTGAAAACTCCAGGCTGCTGTATGTTTTTTTTTTTTTTTTTTTTCCCCTTCCAGCTACTCTGTCCTGCTGCTCAGCTTTGACAATTCATGCATCAGGGCTTACCGTGTTTGGTCAACTAGTGGATTACTTGGTCAGGGAGGGGTGGGTCTTAGCTGACAAAGACTGTATTTGGTTGATTAGTCCCTACACAATAGCCTGAAATCAAAGGAAAGGTAAGAATCAATCAAATATGTGAAAATCAGATGTTAAAATTGTGGAAGTAATTAATATCAACACTGGCACCCAAATAGACATTACCAAACTCCTGTCAGAATGCTCATCATACATTTCCCAAACAGCAATTTTGTTAAATAAAGCATGTCTGCTTTCTTCACAGTGTATGTGTGTATGGCATCATCTGTCTAGAAGTATGAAAAATTTACACCATCTTGCTGTCACTACTGATTGGCAGATGAACTGCACAATATGAACATGAATTTCAGACATAACTGGTTTTGTGGGGGTCACGGGTGGTTTAATGTATTCTTTTGCCATCACGTGTGACAGAACCTGCTTAATACTCTGTTCATCTCAAACCCTTCACTCTGTGTCACTGTCCATCACCCTCTTCTCCATTCTCAGCTTTGTCCAGGCTGTAGACTACCGTTTTTCATTTTCATGCCAGAGTTCTATCAAATTTGGAAAAGCAGTAACAGAGAGGAGAAGTAGAAAAACATTCTGGGGGAAAGTCAAGACTGAGTGGGTAATGGTTTTTGGCAACAGGTGAAAAAAGTATTAATTTACAAAGATATAAAGACAATGTGTCTGGAAAGGTTAAAGCTAGCGAGTAAAATGTGAGTCTACTGGTGTCTGCTCCAATGCAGCAAAGCAACTATAACTAAAATAATAATGTCCCACCAGAGTGAAGTCTAAAAACCGAGGTACCAAACCAAATAATTGTGATAAAAAAGCTGTTCATAATAATTATTTTGCAAAGTTTGTCAAAGTATACATCTCATGCACTCCTTATGGCAATACCAACTAATGATCTCTCACTATACACAGCACTACAGTATACTATAGATTGAAGCAAAACAGAAATTCACAAAACACAGGCACCAGTCAAAGGTTCTTGAAATAGAAAGAGGGATCTGATGTTTGTCAAATCTCCCCCATCTCTATTTATATCACTAAAATAACTAACCTGCACTGTTGTGCCACATTGTGGTCTCACATGCAATTTTTAAATCAATCCCACAAACAAAATATATATTCAACAGAAAGGACTAATTGAGTCAATTCTTACATAACTACTATAATAAAGAGACTAATTTATTTAAATTACACAAAGTCACAAAAGTCTCTTTGTATCTCCTTGGCATTTAACCAACACGATGAACAGAACATGACCTTAACATCAAACTGAAGCCAACCTCTGGCAGTGCCCAACTCATCTGTGCGACACCTCTCACTAACCCTCCTCTGAGGCTGAACAGTGTTGGCTGCTCTAACGTTAGCATTGTCAGACACTTTTTCCTCTGGGGGCAGCTGGGCAATGTACTTTCCTTCACTCTAGAAATAGGGTAAGTTTGATTTTTATTATCCCTAAAAATTGATTTTTAGATCCTATATTTTCTTACATGCCATGTACCTTGCAGGATTGTGAAATTTAGTGGGGTGATGGACGATTTACACATACGGGGCTTGACAGGTGATAATTTTGAACCCCCTAACCGACTCCTCATTATGTGCATACAAGGGTGATGAGGCTTTGAAAGAGATCAGGCAGAAGCTATCATAAATCAAAATACCCCAAAACTATAAGAAAAAAAGCATCTCAGAAACAGAAGACAGAGTTATCAGGCAAGGATCTCATTTACTATGTATTGAAATAGTGTATATAGCATCTGATACTAGTATTAGGTGCTTCATGATTGTATATGCTTGCTGTATTCACTGTGTTTCTATGGAGGACTAAAAGGGACAGAATGAAATAAATAAATACATCTTTAAATAAATACTTAAAAGTGTCATTAATTAATTAAAATGGGAATTAAATAAATAAATGTGTCATTAAATAAATAAATATGTCATTAAATAAATAAATGTGTCATTAAATAAATAAATGTGTCATTAAATGTGTCATTAATTCATTAAAATACCAGTTCATTTAATGTAAAAACATATATATAATTATTTCATTATTTATTTAATTATTTCATGGACCGGTGTTGCAGTGCTTCATGAATTAATTTTATCTGTCAAACTCACCCATCAAAGTCAGTGGGCGGATCCTAACACCTGATTGGTTACCCGGCACAGCAAGCCAAGACAGATCGACTTCAGATAATCGATTGATGCAGAGCAAGTAAACATATTCTAGAGTGAAAGTTTTTAACTGTTTTACTTAACCCAGACGCTCAGGTTGCATAACCTACAGCCGAGAGACTTTACTAAACATCAGGTAAAGCATGCTGCAAGAACTGAGACTCTCTGCTTTGATGTGAACACACTACGCCAGCACGGGATTTTACCTGCGTCTACACCGGCCGCCACCAGGGAGAGGAGGGAGCGCAAGCGGTGCAAACGTAAACAAATGAGGGGGAAGAGAGCCGGGATCCACGCTAGGCTAGAGGCTACAGGCTAAAGGCTAAAGGCTAAAGGCTACAGGCTACAGGCTAAAGGCTATAGGCTAACCCCTCCAGACCAGCAGGACCGTGGCTCTTGCTCTCTAATGTTCGCTCCCTCGACAACAAGCTGGACGAGCTACGCTTGCTAAGAGACACCCGCAGGAGAGAGACTGCTGTGTGCTTGCTTTTGCGGAGACATGGCTCCATGGAAACATCCCATCCCTGCAGGAGTAGAGCACTGAACACTGTCAGAGACCCCTCTCACCCGCTCCACAAATACTTTGAGCTGCTTCCATCAGGCAAACGGTGAAAAGCAAAACCGCTAGAATGAGCAACAGCTTCCTCCAGAAAGCTGTTAGACTTTTAAACTGCTGACTTTACCATCAGTCGGGGATCCTAAGTGAAAAACTCTATCTCATTTTGTGTGCACTACTGCTGTATGTGTAGCTTAATGACAATAAAGCTTGATTTGATTTGATTTGATTTGATATTCTGACACACTTGGTGGCGCAACCTTTACTCGGTTCAAGCAAATGGGGGATTTGCAGGAGCAAATGTTACTGCGGTGCGCGATGCGTGCTAGATAGGTGCAGCCCCAAAATGTCGAGAAGTTGCCCAGAACTACTCAGAGAAGCAGTAACTTTAACTGGAGAGGCTCTCAGCAGAACTCCTCCGGCTCCGGCAGACTTCCAGGCTTCAGACCTAAGCAATCGATTGAGCTAGATTCACGTTAGTCCCGCCCACTGACTTTGATGGGTGACTTTGACAGATAAAATTAATTCATGAAGCACTGCAACACCGGTCCATGAAATAATTAAATAAATAATGAAATAATTATATATGTTTTTACATTAAATGAACAGGTATTTTAATGAATTAATGACACATTTAATGATACATTTATTTATTTAATGACACATTTATTTATTTAATGACATATTTATTTATTTAATGACACATTTATTTATTTAATTCCCATTTTAATTAATTAATGACACTTTTAAGTATTTATTTAAAGATGTATTTATTTATTTCATTCTGTCCCTTTTAGTCCTCCATATGTTTCACCCCTGTTTTTTGGTATTCTACAACAAGTATGGCTTCCATTTGTATGTATGCCACACAAAACTACAACTCCTGTATGCACATGAGTATTGCATACTGCCAGTGATTAGAATGGGATTGGTTATCTCTACTTGCGTGTCCATTCACTGAATCAGGTATGCTCTGATGAAAATCTGCTAAACTATAACCTTAAAAAAGTGAATATTGCATAAATCTAAGTGTGTGGAAATCTATTCCATCAGCATGGCTGATACTGCAATGAGTGGGTTTGTCACGCCCCCATTCTGCTGTAAGTTACCAGCAAATTCAGATAGTTCAACAGGTTCTTACCCCAGGCAGGTGTCTTCATTACTGGTAGTTTGTTATATTGTTAGCTCACATTGATGTATCAATTTATGTACATTTCCTTATATAGTACATTTAAAACTTTTTTAGATGTGGCTAATATTAACATATACAGCATATATGGACAAATGGCTGCTTACCTAACATCTACAGATTATCACTTGAGTCTAAAAAATTAGGGCTTTATGCTGGGCTACAGGCCACTGTTGGCCTCAAAACACTGGGACTTTGTCCAATACCAAGGACAACTAATGCACACATTGGGGAAAAAAACACCAGTCTGCATTATGTAAAGTGTGTTTTGTAACGTATTCAAATTTCTTCCCTGTCAAAGTTCAAACAACACAGAAATAGTGGCTTATAGTGAGATTTTTGCTGCATGCCCTTCTCACTAACTTCAATATCGGTTATGGACAGAGCTTTAAAGCAAGATTCTTTAAAGTCAGTGGCTAGCACTGAAGTTTGTCACAAATACAAATTTGGAATACTGTCACTGTCACTGCCACTGTCACTGTCACGTTTCCTGACTGTGCAGCAACCTAGAGCCAGCTCATGCTTGTGTGACTTCTAAAGTACTGCCTGGTATACAAGCACATATTGCATTTCTCTTAAGATGGGCACTTAGGGCTCTCTGAGGCATAAAGAGCACATGCCATAATACCCTTATGAACTTAGCCAGGAAAAAAAAGTGTTCTGCACAAATGAACAATGATAAACAAGCCAACCAGCAATAACAGAGTCACTTTCTTAATGTGGCAGTCCACCTAAGCATCTAATACACATTAGTGGTGGGTTAGATTCATCGAAATCGCGATTCATCGCGATGTTTTACATGACAATGTGGGATCGATTTTTTCACGTCAATTCTTTTCCACCAAGCCCAGAAAAAAAACGGGTACCCGCAACAAAAAGTAGGTAACGCATGCAGCACCTGGACAGTTTAGTAGGTGGGACCATAGCAAATGGAAGCAGAGGGAAGCAGCTGTTGTTTGTTTGCGAATTCACCCGAATATAAGACAATATTTTTCCACTGAAAAAAACGCCCTCGTCTAATAGTGGGGGTCTAAGCAAATACACATGTATTTTACTTGCATATGTAAACCAGTAGGTAGGCTCACCTGATGCCACGATTACCGGCGAATGGCCGCATTGCGCAGTCAACAATCAACCATGTTATCTGTGTCATTGTCCGTTGTGCTGCGGCAGCCGCATATGAACAAAAGTTGATTTATAATGAAAGGTATATGGCAGTATGTGTGTGCCACTCACCTGTCAGATCCGGCAGACCTGACCGGGTGGGCGGCCGGCTGATGCCGGCCGGTGGCTTTTTTATTCAAACAAGATTTTGTCCATATAAAAAATATTTTTCCAAAAAAGGGTCTTGAAAAAGAGGGGTCGTCTTAAAATCAGGGTCGCCTTTTATGCGGGTCAATACGGTATTTTATCTTATCCTGAGTAAGTTGAATTATTTGATTTTCAAGAATGCACTTTTTATTGTTCCCTTGCAAAAATATGGCGGTTTATGATGGTGAATTCCAGACTGAATAAGTTGACTTTATTTTGAAGACTGCACTGTTTTGCCTTGGATTAAGGCAGTTTTGTCTTTGGGATTGTAGTTAAGGCTGTTGTTGCCTTGTAAAAATGTCACTTTGCATTTACAAATGGCACATGTTTCCATTTAATAAAATTTGATGGAGATACATAATTATGTTGTTGTTTACGTGAATTAATGACCTTACTAAAATGTCTTATAGGTCCACAGGAGTCATACTTATCTGTACAGAAATTATAGTCAATGGTGTACTGTAGTGTCTGTGGACCAAATTTTGAGTTACTTTTGTTATGATGGAACTGGCTTATGCAATTCTTTCACTGGCCCCCAGATGGGGGTGTGCTCCATGGCAATGTTGAGTTAAATGTTGGGAGCTACTCCCAGATTACATAGTCAAAATATTTTGCGTCTTTGAAAATTTGAAAATATTTTGTGTCTTAATAATTAATAATAATTAATTAATAATTCCTAGTCAAATGTTCAAAAAATCTTTATTTTGAGAGTGACATGAGTTAATTTATGGGCTATTTATTTACAAAGCTAGCCACAGATTAACACAAAATCAGTCTTGCATGGAAAATAGCTGTAAAAATCACAATAATCGAAGAATCGTGGCACCAATAATTGCATCAAATTGACAGTCGCTATAATCGAAAAATCGAAGCTCCCATAATCGAAATCGAATCGAATCGTGAGGTACCTGCGATGGAGCACCCCTAATACACATATGTAAATTTAATACAACACAACATCATGTATGTTTTGGATATGGCATTTGGACTTGGACTATTAATTTCGTGTAAGCTTATTCTTTTTTATATCTTTACCAAGTAGCTGTTATGATGGCAACATTTGTGTGACAAAGAAGTCACTATGGTGAAGTATGATTCAAGTTAAATATTAGCCACATATTCTAACGTAAACAACTACAACACAGAACCACTGACAGTCATGAGTTTAGGTGCATATTTGATTCATCTTTACTATAGTGAAAATGTGGACTAATCTGTTTTGTACTTTACAATGAGTTATGAGTTTCTTTTCAATGTTTTTTTTCTGTTGGCTTTACAACTCCTTCTGATCTTCTAATGTATATGTGCAGTCCAAAATGCATTCAAATAAAGCAATATCTCATCACTGCACAAACAACTTGAGTCCCTGTCCACACTGTAATCTTTTTCATGAAGCCTCTTCATGGCAGGCCAGGTATTACAATGTGTTGATGTATGAATTTTGTTTTTAACTTGAGATTCTGCAGGCTCATCTCCATGATACTGATGAAACAGAAAAAAAGAAGCAAGACTGATTGAAAGGAGTATATAAAAGTTAAAGACTGTGAGACTGTGGTTATCTGTGGTATCCCAGCATGCACTTGGCAGAGCACTGGGAAACACCCTGGACAGGTTGCCAGTCCATTGCAGGACTAACACACATTCACCCTTATAGATAATTTACAGTAATAAGTTCTGCTGACCTGCATGTCTCTGGACTGTGGAAGGAAAATGGCGCACTGGGAGGAAACCCACACAAACACAGGGAGAACATGCAAACTCCACACAGAAAAGGATCAGGGTCCAGATTCAAATCCCTGACCCTCTTGCTGTGAAGAGACAGCACCAACCAGAGAGCCACTGTGCCACCCGTGAAAGAAACAAAGCTGTATAAATGGCATTCTAATTGGAAATTGTGTGTACACTGTGAAGCAAGGGGTGAATCTGGCCACCCTGTAGCAGCTCTCCTCGGAGAGCCTGCTCATTTAACATTTGCTCACAGGGCTCTACAAATGTACCACAGAAGGAGGGTAAATTTGACATATTGCTTGTGGCTCTACAGAAAAAGAACGGGGGGGGGGGGGGGGGGGGGGGGAATCAAAATTTAAAAAAACAAAATTCCACCTACAGTGCTGCTTGAGGAAGATTACGAGCACTGATGCGTGAACAGCAGTGTTCAACTGGGTGCATAATACACTCCAAATAAGGGTAAATGTTGGGAAACAGATGTAGGCTTATTGGGTGATTGTGTTAAAGGTGGGCCAAGCTTGAAGATCATTTCTGCCTGGAGGCATTTCGCTGTTATTGCACAACCATGGGAACATCAGTGTTCAATGTTCAGTGTGAGGTGTGACTAAAATGGCACATGCATATGAGCAGGAATAGTGAATACAGCACCAAGATGTCACAAACATACATAAGATACCCAACAGACATTAACAAACCATAGTTGCTGAGCGGGTGTGGACCTCGTGAGGCAGTTGACACATGTAAAACAAATGACCACATCTTTCTACACCCACACCAGGTGTCCAGGTGGGAGCTAAGTTGTCTGTCCAAGCTCACCTGGTGAAGTCTGTCATCTCCATCATGATCATGCACATCTGCTTAGCCAGCACGATGATGTCATTGCCGCTGTCGTCCCACTTGGATACCTCAGCATCCAGCTTGCTCTTCTCTTCCTGGAAGCTGGCCACCTGCTCAGCAATCTTTGCCTTCTGCTCCTGGGGCAACTGCGCCATGATAGCCTGAAGGAGGGATAATGGACAACATAAAAGGTAAGTACAATGGACTACAATGTGACATATGAGTGTTGGGGTTATTTCTGTGGCCCCAGGGGACTTTTTGTGTGTGAATCATAGCCTCTGGATTCCAATAATGTTAAGATTTTTTTTTTTTTTTTTAGGGGAGGGGAGAGGAAGGCGCCCTATGAGACTATAGCAGCATGTTACTGTGATAATATGATGTACTGCACTACTAGTCCCTATAACTTCTGTCACATTTAGATAATCTGTGAACATCATGTAGTGAAACTACAAGAACCAAAGCATCGTTCCAATGCGAATGTTGGTTATACTGATAAGAATTTTACTTCAAAATGTGATATCCACCAGTAGAGGAGACTAACAGTATTAAATAATAACTTTCATTGACATAACAGACATTGTTGGTTACTATTAAACTTGTAAGTGCATTTTTGTATACTGTTGAATATTGGTTATAATAAAGTTTTCAAAATGAATTAATGGAATTCTTGGAATGAAATTCTTCAAAGAGTGACCGACAGCTACTTGAAGCTCATTATCCTGCCTGTAAATAAGCGTCATCAAAAGTACTTCTCTAGGGTTTCCCTTACTGGCCATGGTTTACTGGGGCTGTAAATTCATCATAAGTTTCATTTACTATTATAAAGGTTGGGTTCAAAACTCCTGCAGAGCCCCTGAGTAAACATATGATAGCACCAAGTACTGGTGGGTGTGAGAGTAAGGAGGCAAGTCAGATAGGTGAGGAAAAAAATACATTTATTTTACTCTGTGCCTCTGGCAATTAAAGAGATCAATAGCAGGGCATTTATTCAGCTGTACTGACTATCCTGTGCAAACGTGTTTAGCACATTATTTCTACTCATCCTGTTGAGGTGGACGGTTAAAGGGCAGCTTCCCAACAGGCAATCAGACATTCAATGAATGAGATTGTGAGGCTGAAGTGGGAAGATACTTACGGGTAGAAAATCAAATACAGAATCAAGAATGTTCATGCTGTTACTAATGAATCAGGATTCTCTGTAGAATTGCCTGAGCTTAAATAAGGCTGTTCACAATGCCGCAAGGATGAAGAACCCCTATTTAACTACAGTCAGCTGATCTTGTGTGGGCTAAACAAACAAACAGCAGAGAAATGTAACGAGGGACCATTTTACTCTTTCAAGGTTTGAGAATTTTTGAGCAGTTTGAGAGGAATTCATTCCTGTGTATTCTTTCAGAGTTTGAGGCAACTGAATCCTGAACTTACAACCGGACAGAAATTTAAATGAGGTTAAAGCTGTGTGGTGAGAAGAAAGGAGATGCAATGACAATGCTGGCCCATTTAGCTGAGTATTCAATAGCATAATGACTCCACACAATAGAATCAATGAGAACGCAGATCTCTGTCAAGAGCTTAGGAGTCACAGTTAACTTCACCTCTTCAAGGAAGAGAGCCAGCATACAGTGACATACTGTGTAATAAGGGGTTCTTAAGATGGGTCAACACATGTTAGCAAAGTCTGCTTTGAGCACTCAAGATATGAACCACAGACCACTTATTAATATCAGACCAGATTTTTTTTTCAATGAATATTTGATGTATGTTGTGTGAAATACATGGATTGATGAAATGTCTTTTTTTCCATATCTTCTGGGACTGGAGAACCTGGGGGAGCACTAGTGGAATTGGCAAACTACACACAACTACACACTGGGGATGACCCCAAATGGCCAATCTGTTGGATGGTTGGTCACAACATCATTGGTCAACCAAAATTGAGCAGTCAAAATATCTTCACTGTCTTGCCTGCAGGTTCCAAAATTAATATTTGTGCCCATCTGCCAATGGCAGATAAAGTGAGAAAATTTAGCGGCCAAAGATACTTTTTAACGTCCAAATAACCGTATCATGCTCAGTGCTGCAGCATTGTTGAATTGCCACCTTGTAATGAGCTGATGACTGGTAAACATCAATTTTCATGCTATTAAGCAAGTAAGGCCTAAGTGCAGTGTAGGCATTTGGGCCGCAGCATAACAGCATGACTGCAACATGAAATAGCTCCCTAAGGTGTAGAGCAGGGCATGGGTCACTGAACAGACTTATCTATACACTCAAGTCTGCTAACGCTCTAACAACTTTGAGTGTGTCATGTGTTACAACAACATAAGAGATCTACTAGTTGTTAGAGCTCCATGAGGAGAGACTCTTTATTAACACTAGGGTCACTAGTGGCCCTTTTCCACTAGTATCTACTTGGCTCGACTCGGCTCAACTCTACTTGCCTCGACACGGTTTTGGTGGTTTTCCTTTACAATTGAGTACCACCTAACCGTGGGTAGAGTCATCATAGCAAGGTGGCGCACCATCCAGCTCCCTCTGGATTCTTTGGGCCGCCACCAAGTACAGAAAAGTCTCCACCTCTTCATTTGACCACGGTATCGGTTTGCTTGCCATGTTCCGACTATGCCAACTTCAGTGACAATCAATGCGCACGGTCGCTGTGCCGTTTTTTTTTTTTTTTTTTTTTTTTTTAAATGTCGGGTTTTGTTTTTGTGCAGTAGTCGCTCTCATCACTCCCTGTCCAATCAGCTGCCTGCACGATGTTTACGTCACATTTTCGGCTCGACTCAGCTCAACTCAGGTCACTTGGAACCCCGGCTGAGTAGGTCCTAAAATGGGACCCGCTACCAGGTACTACCACGTAATGGAAAAGTTCTCAAACCAAGTAGAGTCGAGCCGAGTCGAGCCAAATAGGTACTAGTGGAAAAGGGCCATAGGTGGGGCCTGGAGACAGCATCAAGCTGAGGACACTGGTAAAAAGAAGCATCATCTGCATTAAAGCTGAAAAGCAAAACACAAAAGCATTGCTCTTTTCTGGAGTGACAGAGAGTAATGAAACATATTAAATAGCTTTAAATAACACAGTATTCATGAAGAGATTTAATTCTACCATATTTACTCACTATACCAATATGTAGGAAGATTAGGCTGCACAAGCAAGCAGGCAAGCTATTATATTTCCCTAATGCCACCTGTCAAATATGGAGAATGAATTCGCTCAACTTGTATGTGCAATATCAAACTCAGTAACTCAAGCATATTAGGCAAACTTATGAGTCAGTGTTTGACTATCCACGAGTGCAGATCTGTTCCTTTGGCTACTGAAGCACCAAATCTCCTGTTTGACAAATATTAAATTTGTGTGCTTTCTGGGTAGACTATATTTTCTGTTCAAATTTTTTTCATTCTTCACAAGGAATCATTATTAATGCCATGTGATACCTGAAGATGCTAAAAACATTAACAGAGGGTATTTTGCCTGTGCAAGGAGCCCAAAAGAAGCCTGGCCAGTACAAGGTGTGCCTGCTGATAGCCTGTGTAGAAACTCACCCTGGCACTCTGGCCGGCAATAAGCTGGTCATCCTCAGTCTGCACGCTGGTCCTGCTGCGAACATCAAAGTCCTCCGTCTCAAAGTCAGAGTCGTCCAGCTCCTCTGGAGTCTGCAAGGGGACAACAGAGTGGGTGAAAGGGACACAGGAGGGAAAATGGAGCAGGGATAGATGAAAGAGTGAAATGGGAGGGGTGGGGTGGGGGGTTGAGCAGAAAGCAGACACAAAAGGGAGGGGAAGACAGAGTAGGTGAATGGGAGTAGAGAAGAAAAAATATGTTGGCATAAAAGAGCCATTTGAGCACAGTTAAATAACCAGCCTGCTTATGATCTATGACAAATGCCTTGGCGCTGCCAGCTAGGGCAGCATCAGATAAATGTCTTCTTTCCCATAGCTTGGTACATGAAACTGTAAACTGTAAATGAATTTGTAAATCAAGTGTAATGTGCTGCCTGTGCATTTTGAGAGGGAAAATAGAGGTACGAGCTGGTATGAAACATATTGGGAGTAAAACGCTTCAATCAGAGTCCCATCTGTCGCGGCTATCTGTAGAGAGGCAGGAGAGACATGAGTGGTGCTCTTATAGTGTGCTGCTACTTTATCTCTGATCCTTAACCCCTTGCCTAGAACTGACAGCAAAAACAAGCCATGAGCAACTATTTTACCATAAATATTCATATGCAAAAGAAATTCTCTCTTAGCAGGTCATGCTTAAGGCAAAATACAAAACTGACTGACAGGAAAATGTATTTGGTGGTGATACGGGCAAGGGGAAGATAATGTGGGCAGATAAAGGTGCATTATCACGCCTGTGCCACTACTTGTGCTTATCCAACTGTCTCAATACCTCCCTTCTGTAATGGATTTGGAGCTCTCACATCTAAAAATAGCTGAAGGTCTCTGAACAACCTTACACTCCTTTATGGAATACAGAGATGCTCTTGTTCCCAAGGGAAAGGGGGTATGGTTTCAGATACAAAGCAGTGGTGACTCAGAGCCATCCTTTTTCAACCCAGACAATGCTGTTCACTGGCACACAGATATCACTTGCTGTGGTCTGTGCAACAGATAACCTGTGAATGTGGGAGGCACAGAAATGATAGCCCATGGTGGGCACTCGGTGGAAAACTGGAGAGGTGACGAGGATAGGATGCGGTAAAACAAAAATTGGCTGGGTAGTTAATGCTGGGCAGTAGTTAGTGCTGTCCTAATAAATCAAATGTCAATACCTCTTTGAAAACACTGCAAAATATTTTATTCAGTACTTACTGAATAAGTTGCAGCATCGCCTACATGTATGTGTGCGGCAGGTGGACTGAACAGTTAGAAGAGGAATGACAAACAGAACAGCCAATTATAGTATTTGCCAGTAGGAGACGGTGCAAAATTCAATAGTGTCAAACATTTAAAAACCCATCAAGAGAATCAAAGGCCATATTTCCACCTGGCATTAACATGCATCTTGGGCAATCCAATCACAAGTGGACAGCTTTAAGTACTTCTGTTTGGACCTGGCATTAGAATAAGTCTCCACATGCGTCTCGTGTTGCCACTTGTGATCGGATCTCACTTTGCTGCTCTATATGCGAATGAACACGTGCATAATTCTTTTAAGTTGAGGAAACGGGCATTTAGCAAAAGGAGACACCCTTCCTCACTCGAGTCTCATTTAATGCACCGAGAATTACTTATGACAGATTTCAATCTTTATGTTTTAACTGTCATTCCTTCTACCAAATTATGTTTTCATACAAAATTTGAAGTGCTCTTAAATACATATACAAATACAATAAGTAATTCCATATCCCAACCTCAATTCTTTTCTTTTATTTCCATGCCTCTTTGTTGGGGAGTACAACAGGTTTTTTGGGGGGGTTTTTTGTGTTGCGTAAATAAACATCATTATAAACAGGTTTGAGAGGGTCATGTACTCCACTGTATAAATAAATAACTGGATAAATGAACATGAACTTGAACCTGACCTTGACTGTTTGAATGTGCAAGTGGTACGGGCTCTTCCACAGCTGTAGCTCTAATGTGTGTCAGAAATTACAGACGAGGTAAACAAAAAACTAAACCCAGAGGAGGCTTTGGTGAAACAAGCGTCAGGTAGACAGCCTGTGTATTTATTCACCAAACAGCTGCTTTATAGCCCACTTGCAGTTCATTTTGCATTTGGTCCATCAGCTCTGACAATTCAGTTGCACTCAGCAGAATCAGGCAGAATTTTTTTTTTTTTTTTTTTTTTTTACTGGAAAACTAACGGATCAGGCCTGAGTTGGGATTAAAGCACAGGGCGTTGGGCCGGAGCAGTGTGTTACACAGAAGACGTCACTTGAGTAGGCAGTCCTTCAGTGCAGTCGGGGACACTTCAAATGTGTCTGTTCACACTTCAAATGTGATGTGGAGAAATGCGGGCCAAACAGTCTACCACATCTTGAACTGAATCTCAGTCAACCTAAACTGACTGGGAAAAACTGGTGCCAAGAGTGAAACAGGGAATTCACTACTTATTTAGCTGTAAGCATACTACTGTGGTAAAAACAAAGCCCAAAATTAGCTTAACTCAAACTGTGTTGTGTTAAAAGTTTAACTTTGAGTGGATTTAGTTGGTTACTATCCACCTACTATCAACCACAGCAAGGAAGATAAGAGTGACTAGTACTCTAGATGCCACTTAAGGGGCAAGTAAAACAATATTACATTTGTCAAAGTTGACCAACTATCCCTCTAAATTCTAAATATAGTTCTTATATTATTTGTTGTTGCTGCAGAGTTGATCATTATGTAACTTATGGTTAAAACAAAGCAATTAGTGTTGAGTGACATGTTTTTCTTATTTCTATGGTATCAGAGAAGTAGTGAAATTGCATATATTAGGCCAAAACTTTCTTTTAATAATTCTTGGTATCAAAGTCAAATTTTGGTGTCCAATATTTTTATTCTTACAGTGACATTCTGTGCCCACCCTTTATGAATACAGCGGTGGATGGCTTATGTTTTTTTTATAGGAGAGAGCAGGCAAAATCACCTTGGGCTGTGACGCACTGTACAAATCAAAAGGTAGCGACAGCTGCCCCCTGTATCTCGCTGTCGGCAGCTCCCTGACTTTTAGACAGTTTGTTTGATGTCAGGTAGGCATATTCTGTGATGTCGCTGTAGGTGGGAGAGGGTGCTGTCCGCCTGTCAAATATTCAGGGGATGTCCAACATGGACTGCCAGTGCTCCACTTACAGAGGTTAAAGACTCTGTCTATCTTAAGTAGCCCCCACCACACACTTGTCTGTTCGGATTGAAGAGTAACCCACTGTGCCACTGGTGCATGTGAGTGTGGTAGAGAAACGCGTGCGTGTCTGAGGACATGCCCTTTAGAGAATTGTTTCACAGAGCTTTTAGCTCAGCTGATTTACAGGCTTTCACATTCTGTTGGACACAGAGCTAGACATGCCCAATTTCATGTGTAAACTACCACTGAATGACAGCTTTGCCTGGCAAAGTGTGCATCCAGATATAAGGATCATGTATTGCATTTTAAACATGGGAATGATCAGGTCTGGGTACCTGTGTGCTACACACATGAATGGGGGTAGCATTAAAGCGCGACAACAATTAACAGTAAGCTTAAGCTGACTCCTGTACAGTGACTGTTGAAAATAAGCTCGCTAACCTGCTGAGCAGCTGAGCTCTTCCTGCTGAATAATCACTACAAAAGCTGTGGTGATTACCTCTCACACCTGAGCCTGAAATCCTGGCAACACCTGGGAACTACATACATACATATATATTTATTTTATTTTTTTATTTTTTGGCATTATCACACAGATTCACACAGGCTCACAGATAAGCACTGATCTCAAACTCTTGGTCAATGGCAGACTGAAGATCTGATGGAACCAACACACACATACTGACACACACACAAACACACACCAGGTAGCATTCAGCCAACCCCGCAGGCCCCGTGTTAACGGCTTAATCAATCTGGATAACAAGAGTGGAGCAGGGGCAGAGGGGAAATTGAATGTAGTTCTCTGGCTCTCACTCCAACTTAAGAATGCTAATTAAAACCTCCATCTTAAATCAATTGCTTATTATAATGCAAATACTGCATAATGGTTCCCCTCTCATTTGCTGTTTGTCTATGTCTGAGCAGCATTATTAATGGGAGCCCAAGTACAGTTTGGGAGAGCCACTGTCAACACACAATGTGCTGTCAAGACTAATGGTTCCAATTCAATAGATTAAAGCAGCGAAAATAATAGAAGACAGCATAATACAATAAGCCAGCACACTGTAACACAAAATAGTAAATAATTAGGGACCACTAGACAGGAAAAGTGGTTTAAACAACTAATTTCTTAACACAGAAGCAATCAAATTTGGTGGTTTTAAGTGGTTAAACTAGTTACGCTATAAAACATAAAGAGCTATCCATTACTCTTCACAGCTATAGTGGGTTTTGTTGTCAGTTCATTGTCAGTCAATTAAGTAACGCTCCAATAGTACCGGACTACCATCTGTCTCGGTTCTAGCAAAGGCCATTAACCCACAGACAACTAAGGCTGTTGTTACACTACATTGCAAGTCTGGTCAATTAGGTCGGCTCTTGCCTGAGACAAGTTAATCAGTGGCTTCTGGAGCCACACATGCATATAAAGTTTATTCACATACACATACACACACAAAAAAAAAAAACATCTGGTGCATAGACCATCAGCTATATGTACATGAATGCAGTCTCAGGTCAATGAATTTTAGCCTCTCTACATGGCGCGTGTGGCTCTCAAGGAGACAGTGCTTTTTAATGTGATCAAACGTAAGTGATGCTGAAGGTAAACTGTACATGTACTAATGTAAAGGAGCATTATTTACTCCTGACAGTATAGCTCTAAAAGGTGTGTGTGTGTGTGTGTGTGTGGTGGGGGGTGTTGATGGGGGTAGGGACTTGCACTATCCAGGTTTGATTCAAAATACAACATACAATATCCCGTGATTTCACCTTAAAAATATCAGTTTTACATTTGAGGTGGACTTGAGGTGGTCCTGTGGTGCAAAAGGAGAAAATTAATGGTCCACCAAAAGTGTGATGTTGACTTACTCTGATCATGAGGACAGCCTTTCGGATGTCGCGAACGCCATCATACACCAGGCGGGATGCGTCAATGAACTCGTTCTCATCCACAGGCTGTGCAGGATTTGCACTCAGGGCCTCCACTGCAGCCTCCACCTGCTCTGTGAACCGTGGCATGACTGAGGGAGAAAGAGACACAGAGAGAGAGAGACACACACACACACACAGAGAGAGAGAGAGAGAGAGAAAGGGAAAGTGAGAAAGAGTGTGAAGAAATATAAATGAGGAGTCACTCCAACACACTGCAAGTGTGGGTAGGTGGATTACAAAAATAGGAATAAAAAAATATTAAATTCAAGACCAGACACTGTTTACATCCTCTGTTTTAAAGTAAACGGCTCCTTTTCTCACATGAAAGTGAGGCATGACATGTAGTACACTGCATGAACATATGAAAAAAAAAATCTCAACATAGACAAAAATAAATGTTGCATAAACCCCAAGACCAGCCACCGCCCACCCGCCCACACACACCAACACACAGCCAATGGGGCATTGAAACCTCCAGTGCTATGTGGAGAGCTTACTGGAGCAGTGGTGCCTCCACAAGAGTTCCTCTCCGATCCATGTTTGCCACATACCCAAAAGGTTATAGGCTATCAAAGGCTTCATGACATGAACCACAAACTTAGACACCCTCAAGAGGATACAAATTTGCAATTAATATCACTCATCAAAAAGAACTAGCGAGGGCCCAAAATCTGCTATGTTGAAATAAAAGATTCCACACTGTGCAACTGAAAAACAAAACAGATTGGCCTCTGAATAGTTAATAAAGCAAAGCATGGTGGTTACAAAAGCTTTGACAGTTGGAATACACTTGCGCTCATTGGTCTACTTACTTATCACCTTCTATATGTTGTTAGGATGATCAAACTGGGTGTTGCGATAGGAAGGGGAAGCAAAATGCCGAGGGGAAGCAGACCCCTTGATTTGGCATAATACATAGCAGCTTTCCTCTAGAATGTTTCACAAAGCTGTCCCAGTGGGCATGTATTTTGCCCCATCGATGATATAATGGTTGCTCCAGAGGGCTCTGCGGCACATTTGCATTAATAGTCTTTCTCATTCAGTATTTAAGATTCAGCTGGGCCCTCATGGTAGATGCATGGATGTAGGGACAAGGAGCAGAAAGGAGCAGGAGCAGCAAGGGAAAAGGAGAGGATTTAGTTTTGTGCATTAAAAAAGGTTTTAGGCTTGCCTGCAGGCTTCTAAGAGAAAATAAGGTTGAGAAGAAATTTAAGAGAAGCATTTGCAGCCACGACAATCCCTTTTCCCATTTTCCTCAAACTGCTCTTGATGAGTCATTGAAATCATGTCACCATGAAATCGACAAAGGCAAAAGAAATCTCAAATCTATTAATGATTAGTAAAACAAATGCACTGGTCCAGCATAGGTTTTTAGTTTTAATGTCCTGTGGTGTGGCTCCTTTACCCATGACTAATTTGAGAATTCAAAGCTTACTTCAAATTCAAACATGGAGCATCTAATCAATATCCTGACATGACACTTAATTGGGGTTAGTGTTATTGATTCAAAAGTGTTAATGTTAAAATGTAAATGTATATACTAAAATGTTATGTTAATACTGTGCTTTTACACCCTTTAAATAGGAAAAGGCTGATGCATCTAAAATGAGTCCTTAAATATTACAGACCTGTATCAATCAATGGAAACTGTAAAGCGTCAAATGTTTGTATCGGAATAAACTAGATTGATGAAGCTGCAGATGGAAATTTGTTTTCATGCTTGCAACTGCTTTCAAAGTGGATCAGTGAGATAATCTTGCAAGAACTTTACTAAGCTATTATGAGAGGCAATTCCCAAATTATGACTGGGAACACTGAACATTTCTAAAACTGTTGTGATTTAAATACGTGATATATCTGATATTTGTTCTGCTGGGGTATCTTATTGATTTTTTTTTTTTTTTACCTTTACTTAAGAATACAAATTTTTGAAGTTCTAAACTGGATGGAAATGAAATGCAAAGAGCTGTATTAACTAATATTGTATCTTTGTGGTAGTAAAAAAGAAATCTGAGACCACCTGTTTTGACAACAGATTTACATTTACCTTACAGATTTATTTCTATTTAAAATATATGTTTAAAAAAAAAACCAAACAAACTGTAGCTTGACAAAGGTAAAACTATTACCTCATAGTTGTATTCCTCTGCCAACCCGTCACTGCTTCCAACTACAGTGATCATGAGGTGATTTGGGTTCCACAAACAGAGAGACTTAGCTCATCCAACGCCTCCCTTCAATCAGCTTATTACCTCTTCAGTATTTCAGCCCTGGCTCTTCACCCATTCATCATAACATCATATTCTCGGCTACAGTGGGAAAACTATTTGGGATAACTAATGGACATTTGTGCCAAATTTTAAGAAATTCCCTCAAGGTGTTACTGAGCTATCACATTTGAGAACAAAATGTACATTGGGCGCCCTGGTGGTTCACCATGGAGACTGTATACCATGTAATACTAAGGCTAAGCTGCAGCGGCTTGGGTTCGAATCTGACCCAGACCCTTTGCTGCATATCATCCCCTCTCTCTGCCCTGTCTTTGCTGTGTGACTGTCTAATAAAGCAGAATGCCCAAAAATGTCTTAAATAAATACATACATAAATACATACATACATACATAAATAAATAAGATAATAATAATAAATAATGGGACATCCATAAGTACATACATACGTACTTACAGACAGACAGACACCCTGAAAACATAATGCCTCTGGCCATGGCTGTTGCCAGCACAAAGGCGTAAAATTACATAAATCAAGCTGTGCTCGTAAACAGCTATTCAAATGTCAGGCAACTGGCTGACAGCCAGTTCAGAGTTTGACATCCGCTCTGAATATGAAGAGTTCCTTCAGAAAGTATTGAGGCCCTTTTTCTGCATGTTGTGGTGTTAAACTCTGAACTCAAAATGGTTTGACTTCAAGTCAATTCTCTACACATAACAAAAAACAGACTTCTTTTTTCAGAGATTAAAAATGACTTTTAGGCACGTCTGCAGTGTGATCACAGTTTACCTGTAACTACTTCAAATGATTGGAGAGGATTTAAAATGAAAACACATGTATGGTCATTCAGTGTGTCAGAATGCACTCCAAGAAGCCAAGAAACACACTTGAGTGTACACACAGATGAAGAATTGTGAGAGAGATCTGGGAACAATTTCTAAAGTGTATTGAGTTCAAGAGTATAGTAGAAGAGTACAGTAGGTTCCGTCTCTGGGACAAAAAAACATGAATTACCTGGGCTCTTTTTAAAGCTGGTCGTCGAACCAAACAGAAATACTAGGCAAAATGAACCTTAATCACGGAGGTGACCTAGAACCCAAGGGCCACTTTGACAGAGCTACACAGTGCTGTGATTGCAAAATGAGATCTTGCCCGAGGGACAACATTCAGTGAGCAGCACTTCTCAAATCAGTGCTGTATGATAGAGTGCCAAGAAAGAGGGCACTCTTAGGGTAAAGAGAAAAAAAAAGAATAAAGAGGCACGTGACAGCACACCTAGAGTCTGCAAAAAGGTACATGAAAGACTCAGAGCCAAATGCAAAATATTCCCTGGTATTATGAAACAAAAATAAAACTATTTCATTATAATGTAAACACACTTTCAGAACGTAGACACAGCTCACCATCATCAGTCATCTAACATCTCTACTGAACGGAATAACCCTGATGTGATACTACAAATATATGCCTTAGTAGCAGGACTTGTTGGCCACAAGCAGCAATAACTACTAGTCTTTAAGCTTTCAATATTTTTCCCATGAAACTCCTGCCCGTCATGAATGCAACGTGAGCCGGTCACCAACAGCGTGAGAAACCAAACTTAACACAACTCCACACAAAAGACTGAAGAGCACAGCAGTGATTTACACTTCTCACTTACTGTCAGAAGCTACATGGCAACAAGATATCAAGCACCCTCCCCAGTACTTCTTTTCAAAAGACAGTGTCCAGTGGAATGTAACAGTGAACAGGACAATATATAATGGTATGTGCAATTGCGCTCACAGTAACTTTTTAAATGTTGGCCAGCTTTATTTAAAAGTGGCAAGTTACTATTTATAAACACCATTACTAACACATGCAAGTTTGAAGGGAATTGTAGAATTTAAGTTTCACTTTTGTTTTCAAGTTCAGTAGTCTCAGTAGAGAGCATGATGTGATGTGCACCTGTTAGGTGCAGCAATGGAGACTGATGTAGTTCAATTCTACCAAATGAGTATGTTTTTCTTCTTTTGTGGTAGTTGTACTGATATCATGGCAAGGCACTAGAAATGAGCCTATGGTTAAGATTGCCTTGCCTACTCCACAAAAAAAGTAGCTGGTTCATGCTCGGCTCTGATTTTGTGCTACTTTATTATTTGCTTTCACAAATTTTCATTAGCTAGTCTGCTATCAAATAAACAATGATGGAGCAAAATAGCAAACCATACAGTCACAGTAAATACAACCACTGAAAAAACTAGAGGTTCTGTCATTCACAACTGAATACATCCCCACAGATCTGTGCATGTAAGCAAAGATGCTCAACAAGCACACTAAATGAAATTACAATTTACCTATTGTGTGTGCAATTAGCTACATCACGTGGGATTAAATTTATGCACATTTCACTCTAAGGGACAAATCACATACTTGGCCAGACAAATGTGGTGTCACTTTACGGAAAGTTTGCTTCAGAGCACCAAAGACTTTAAATTCAGGTGATTGCCCCATGGAACAATGACCCAAAACGTACAATCAAATTAACACTGGAACAGGTTCAGAACAAGAATGTTATGCAGCAGAGCCACAGCCCGAACTTTAATTCCATGGAAAATGAAAGGAATGCTGTAGTAAAAGCTGTTCCAAGCTTCAATCTTGCCTTAAGTGGAACTTGAATAAGCTACCATAAAATTAATTCAGTGATAGTGTGCTATTGTGGTACCTGAATTGCAATCGCAACAGTGAAATACTGCAAAGTTTCAGCTTTATGGATCTTTACATGGCAAGTCTGGTTCTGTGGTACCTGTGTCAGTGAGGAGTTTGGTGGCCTCCAAGACCTTCTCAGTGTAGACTCCAGGCTCATAGTTATCCATTTCTGAGGTGACCACATGGACCACCCTGGCAGCACGACCTCGAATAGCCCCAGCTGTGCGATCCAAGCCATCAACATCCTTCTCTTGCAGAGCGATCACACATTTATTCACATCCTCTAGGATGTGGTTCTCTGGGGACATAAAACAACAATTCAATTACTTGTTCAGTTACTTGTTTACAGTTTACAGTAACCACTGTTTTAAGATACCATAAACCTGCTTGGATGTATAGAGCGAAGAAGGCAGATTTAACATGGGTAATGAATGCAAAAGTATTCACTGTAACCTAAATCACTATAAAAACAAAATAGCGAAAAATCTATGCCAGTAACAAGAAACACGCAATTGTAGGTGGCAAATCCTCATCCTTCATGCTGAGGTTGTATTGTACTGGATTTTAGATGGCTAATGGAAAGCACAAGGGCAGGAGAGAGAAGACTGAAGACAAATGCTCAGATGGCTTATTAATGGGGAGCCTGTAAAATGCAAATGTCTGCTGTGTAAACTGCAGTCTGTCCTTGGTTGGAGGTGAAGGGAGTCACTCTGCTTAATGTTTAATGAGAACTCTTTAAGACCATGCCTGACAACCCATTTGTGTGCCTTAACATACGTGACAGGTTGTCAATTTCAGATCTAGTTTTGCTGATGCTTCAGTGCTTTCTTCTGGCTTGAAGAGCTTTATCAGCCTTTGTAGGTATGGTTGTCATCAGAGAAGACTAATTCCGTGTCTGGACTGCATATGTCAGTGACTGAAGGTACCAGTTCTGACTGTCTATACCAGTTCGGTCCTGTCCATGCTTTTCAAAGAGTGGAGCAGCAAAGAAGCAGCCACGCTTTTTGTGCAGTGTACTGCTTTACACTTGTGTTATACGCGTATTGTCGGAAAAAATAGACTTTGAGCGTAAATAAACGCTTAAGGTTGCAGTTACGCCCATGACACGCATTTAAGATGCGAGCCTGCGCGGAGCAGGTGCAGAGAGCTGCATAGATTAAAATTGAGTGTGATGGGCAAGCAAAAAAAAGTATCTTATATGCTTGCAGTCTAGGCACGGGGTATTACCACTGCTCCACTTGTGCTCTGCTTTTTCTCCCCTTAAAGATAAATGCTTAAATGCTTTGGTACCAATGCCTCTAAACAGAGACCAATAGGTCAAGCGGTCCACCAATTAAGAGCGTGCTTTCCATTTTCCCCTTTTAAAATACCATTAATCCTAGCCAGACCAACACCATAAAACAACAGTTATCTTTCTCATGTGACATGCAAATGAGAACCACTCACCAGATACACAAAGGAAGTCATCAATGGATGTTATGTCATCAACAGCATCAGTGAGGACACGGACCTGCTTCTCCCACTGCTCCTTGAACAAATCCATATTGTCCTGGGCCACCTTACTGTTGGGCTTGGCAGCAAGGGCTAACGCTGCATTAATCACCTGCAATCACCCAATTACAACCATTAAATCCCCATTACAGCAGAGCCTTCAGCCACAACTATAGCATAGGTTGATTGTAAGACCCCCACCTCCCTCTGACACCACACAGTAACATTTGGACTGCAGCATAAAGCCAATTCATTCCTGGGAGTGATTAGGGTCATTGAGCATTTTGAAGGAATGAATGAAATAAAACAAATGGCTGCTTGTTTTTCTTTTTTTGTGGAGAAACACATCTGAGGATATCAAAGCTGAGGATGAATGGGAGTCATTAGATGAGATTAAAAAGAGCAGTGGCAGCACACTAGAGAGGGCTGGCAAGGCCAAGGGGTTGAGAGATGAGGGAATGGGAGTTGGCACGGCAAGGGGTATGAGGAAATAAGCTCAGCACTGGCAACATGGGCAACAAGAGTTGATATTTTCAAGTTGTTGTTTTTTTTTTTCTGACACATTGTATCTGATTTGTCCATTGCGATATTCACAATATTACAAACCCAGGCTTGAATCAGAATAATGCTGTTTAATGAGAAATGATTAAAGATGTAAGTAGGCTCTGGAACTGCAGCGACGGATGGATGGAATTAGGGATGGAGGCTGGCAGAGTTATGGAAATGGGGGATGGGCATTTACTGAGTCAAAGGCTTGAAAGAGTCCAGAGAGTGGGGTGGACTGTAGATGTAACACGCAAGTGAATGAGGTGGGTGGGGGTTGGGAACACAAGCCACTGAGACAGTAAGGTACCTGAGGGCAGAGAGTTTCCAGCTGGGAGGCTGCCATACGGACCAGTTTCACTCCCTCCTCATTGTTGGAGATGGAGCATGCCAGGTTGGCCACCTAAACAACAAACACAAACATCTATTATTCACTCACAACAAGGTTGTTTGACACAGACTTGGGCCTATATCTTTCTTTCTCTTTTTTCAGATTTATTTTTAATGAAGAAAGTGTTTCAGGATACATTCCATTTCTACAACATAGAGCTTTCTCCTCATTACTGTTTGATTAATTTTTACAGTTATCTAAGGACAGACTTATTTCAAAAGTAAACAACAGACAGCAATATATCAAAGGGGGCAGTTAATAACAGCGCTCAAGAGAGAAATGCAGATACATTATGCATCTCAGGTGAGCACTCTATGGAAACCAGGCTCAGAGATTCATCCCTTTCTATTAGAAATGAAGCAGCACTGCAACACAACTAGTCCCAATGGAACACAAACCCACTGCTGAGGATTAATTAATAACGCTGCTAAAATGATACAATATAATAGCATCAAGGGAGGGAAAAGAGGAGGGGAAAGGAAAAGGGCAAGGGTATAGAAATGAAATGATGAAAAAAGTTACATTTGTTTTCCACAAGGATAGTTTATTTCTCAAAATTCAAATGCCAGTGGTGGCTGACAGATCAAGGAAGAAGTTCTTGTCAATGATTAAATCACCAAGCTGCCTGCCACACTGCCATTACCCTCATGGAATCAGAGAGGCAAATATTCCTGACACTTTCAAAAACCCAGCAGCCCACTGAAGAAAAAAAAAGTGCTGAGCTAAGCAAGCGCCGCTCCCAGTTGCCAACATTTATAGTTTGGGAGTAAATTCTGCTGTACTGACCAACAAATCAAGTCTTCCAACACTGCATTTTCTTGATATTTTGGCATCAGCCATAGGGAGGGTAACATTATGAATCCCCTAATGTTCACCAATTTAGATCTGAAAATTTAAAGATTGCCATTTCTTGGCTGGAATGTGCTGGCAACAATGCAGCACCAGAATTCTTAGGATTTGGAGTGGGATTATCCAATGAGTATGAAAATGCACTCAAATGTGATCAGTTACAGAGACAAAACCAACAAATCCGCAACGATATAATGTTGGCGCTCTAGGCCCATCTGCAGGAGGTCTCTTTTGTGTTGAGTTTAGGGAATTCCTGAGCAAAAACTAAAAAGTAGAGAGACTTAAATGATGAGTTAAACTGAGCATTGGTTGGTGCACTTGCAGTGGATGCATCACAAACTTCAAAAGTGGCAGAATAGATGAGAGTCTCTTAAGGATCCTCTCCTCCTCCTGTCTCACTCTCCTCAGTCCTTCAAAGAATGCCCTTCTCTGCACTGCAGAGAGTGAGAAGTCTGCTGAAATGTTAAAAACCTGTATCCCAACTCTGATGACAAGCACTTATGTCAGTCCACCATATAATACATAACCATGCAAACACACACTGATGAGCCAAATAAAAAAAAAAAAAGCAACCAAAGAGGAGGGCTGAGAAGGTGGCTACATAAAGATCACTTTGCATTATATGAAGGTTCTGATGTTTTTACCCTCATGATGCTTATACGCATACACTTACCCCATTCATACTGCCTATCTGGCTTTCTCTCGGTCCTAGTATGACACTATTAGAAAGTGTAGATATTAAAGAATACAGGCTAGCTAACTGTGTGGTGGGTCTCCTGAAGAAATCAAGCCCTTGATAAGCTCATGCCATTCCATTAGCCATGCCGTACATCATCATGTCATCAGAATGTCTGGAGGGAAAAATAAATCAGACTAAATCAGTGCAAATTCCATCAAAACGATGTTTAAATTAGCACATGGATTAAATCTGCACCAAGAAGTCTAAAATCATGCTAAAAATGAAAACTGACTACAATATTGCATCAGTGTCAGTCCAATGCTTCAGTGATCCATGCAGAGTGCTGACCAACTCTGGGTTTTATCTTAAATTCACCATGCAGTGTTTCCCCTCATGTCTGGTTCATGCTTTCCTCGGACACGGATGCAACCAGGCACTTTGCACACTGGCCAGCTGTAAGGGGTGCAAGCATCACCGTGCACCAGCTGAAAATCGAAACCACGCAATAACAAACATGTGTCTCCTTCAATGAAAGGCTGAGCGGAGAGGGAGGAAGGGTGTGGGTGGGGTGGTGGAAATGAAGTGGAAGACTTAAACCAAGGACCTGTTTACTTTGGAAGAGAGGACAACAGAGGGCAGCATGTGAAACATGAATGCCCAAGACTCATGACAGTGGCTCATGCCCCTGGCTGCATTTGTGTCTGCAGCAAGCACAAACAGTTTTCTCCAACAATGTGCACATGTGTTTCGCATGGCTACTCAGGTTCACCTGACATTTACCTTACATGAACACACGCATGCACATGCACACATCTGTGTGTGACAATAAATCACAACTACTAATGTAAAATATTAAGGATGCAAGCTCAAATCAAAACGCAAAATAAATCATTTCACGTTAAGCCCAATTAAAGACAATAATCTAGCCAGACTTTTAGAAAGCACAACTGCCTCTCATTAGTTGATAATCTCTTCCTCACCAGCAGGCTGTTGTAAGCAAGCTACTATGTAACTTCTACCACAGCTGATGTCACTCGCTGGCTGAATGCCTTCCATTTGAAGAGATCATACAAGTTCCATCAAAGAAAGGCATCCAACACACAACACACAGCTAAGGTAAGAATCAGTTAAGAGATAACAAAAAATATATCAAGAAATTTTGACAACAGCCTGTCTGAAACATCTATTCAATATACTGAAGTCTGCATCCATCAGAAATGTTTGCTACATCTTCAAATTATATTAAGTACAGAAAATTAAATGAACTCATTACCACCAAAACAGTATAATGTACAAGCTCATGTAAGCTATGAACAGCACTGCCATTTTCAATGTCTCAGTCAGATTATACCTGTATGACAACACATTCAACACAGAAGGAACACTTTGCTACATTTGTCTGGACACGTCACAATAATCTCATTGTTTGATGTCTTTTAAACAAGCAAAAAATTTTCTCATTGTCAGCAGGAACTGACATTCAAAGCAAAAGTAAATGAGACTGGGCAGTGTGGCTCAAGCTGTCACTCAGCTTTATGTCCTGTTATGAATAATGACTTTCAAAAGACTACTGTAATGGTTTTTGGGAGAGGGAATTGCTTAATTGGGATTACAAACGTCTGGTAACAATGTAGGTTTCAAACAACTAAATGGACCGTCTACATCTGCGTAGCCTATGTTTGCACAATTCAAGACCCCATAGCAATCATGCATGAGATACTGCAAAATTATTGCACCACTCCTGCATCTATGTAACATAAAAACTGCCATGGCATCATGCACACACAGATTCAGCATGCTTTGATTTACCAGCTACACTTACAACATATTCTCTGGCTTGCAGGATGAGACAGCAGGAACCACAGAATACTTCATGCTACTTCTCAATCTAGAAAAGACAGCACTGGTGGTGAGGTCAGGAGACTGTAGAACCTTTCACTCTTACAACTATGTATTTGTAATGAAACATCAGGCATATTCAGTCCGTAGAGGAAGGCAGGGGACCTACTGCAGCCTACTTACTGCCCAGCTGACTGTGCATCCCACTGTCGAGTATGAATGGATGACTGTGTTAGACAAATAGATTACAACATTCCTGGGGATACGCTGAATCAATGGCCGTGGCTCAATGGAAACATTTATGCATTGTGACTTGTGATGTCGACAGTCTAAAGCTTATGATGACTTATCGCTCCAAAGCCCCTGAATGTACAGTCATGACAGAAAAACAGTTTTTCAATTTGAATACTGTAACTCCTGTCTAATATTTTCATTGGCACAAACATTCTATTGGCTGGCACAGACATCCTGACAGCCTCAGAAGACAATGTGCATGTCAAATCAAACCCACTGCATCTCAGCTGTGAATTTTTCCATTTAGTCTTTTTCATCTCATTACAATAAGAAAAGGCACTTTTTTCCAAACAAGAAAATTCACACCAATTCATAGCATCTTATAAGAACATTAAGGCAGCTGCATATTCTGCTTCTTTTCTAGGCTGCACATAGCATCTTCCTCTGCTAACTACGAGCTAAAATCTCTACCTCATCCTGAGCAGCCTGGAACCTTTAAGAACATGGCCTTGGGGCAACAACACTAAGCTCAGTCTATTTTTTCTCTCTGCTCTTAAGATGATGCATTTCACTGCTGAAAAATAAGCCTACAAGAATGAAAAAGAAAACCATTCAAATAAACACTTTAGTAATGTAGACATATATTGGCATTTTGTATGCTTCAAGATTTGGCTATGTTTAATGCAAAGGCAGTCTACTAATATTAGCATCAAGGTAAATTAACTATCAATACAATGTGTAACACATATTGTTACAGGTATTTTAGCTAAGGAATCACATGATCTCTGAAAATGACATTAAAACTAGGGATATTTTTAAAGGATAATCAGGCTTCTCAGTCCAGAAAGAAGACCTATGACTATATTGTCAAGAAAGCCATGTAATGTCACTTTTGAAGGGTAATATGACCAAGGATACCTTAACAAGGGCATGAGCCATGACACACAACTTTGCCAAAGAGTCATGCCAGAGAGTTCCCATTCAAAATCATGGTTGCCATGTGCATTACTTTTAGATAACATGTGCAAAGGATCTTTAATGCCAACTTCTGGTAAAATTAATTTCCGTTACATAAATGCAGCACAGGGAAATTCCTTGTATTATCACTATTATTACAACCAAATGAAGCTCCAATATCTATTTTTTAATCAGATAATGTAAACAATTAATTTATGAAACAAATTTAACAGTCAGTGTTTCTGTTACATTTTTTTCTTCCAGTGGTAATACAGTCTGTGGAGCTTATTTTCAGAAACAGCAAAAGCTGCTACTGATAATAGAGATACTATAGGAGCACTGTATTTGACAGTGTGCTTTTCTCACTCTGTCCACAGCCACACTTTGCTCTGCTTATTAAGGGTCATTGTTTATTAAGGTTCAGTATTTTACTCAAACAAACCCAGGCTGCTGCATTTAGATACTCTGACCTTGTTCAAAAATAAACTACAGTGAACACTCATGTATGCATGTACTCACTCATTTTTACCAAAAGTAAGGATGATCAGGTGAATGTGATTGTTGTATGTCAAGTGGCAATGCATGTTTGCTGCTGCAGTGGCTAATCTGTGTGACAAAAATATTTTCTGGCAGGCGAATATTTCAGTTGCAACAAGATTAAGGTAGCAAAGCAGTTTTGCGTAATAGGTATGGAATTTAAATAGTCTGGCCAATGCTAATGACACTAAATTAAGAATTCATCAGCTGGAAGGGAAAAAAAATGGAAAAAAATGAATTGAAAATTGAAAGGAATTACCATTTCTAATTACTTTATAAGTATATTTGTATCTGCCTGAAAATTAATTCTAACAGCAACAATGGGGTAAAACAGTCCCACATAAAACACATAAAAGGAATCAATGGATGTAGAGGCTGAAAACACAAGATGGCAAAAACAAAAGTATGCAAACAGACTGCCTGTTGTACCAGTAGGGCCAATTATTTGCCATGCTCTATGGAATGGAGAGGTTAACATACGGATGACCTCAATCAGACCATAAGCACCTGGACAGTACCGTGTCCAATCCACTCTCTAGTGCCTGAAAAAGACAACACCACATACTGATGAGACTACAGGGATGTGAAGTTAAACTTTGATCCTGCCTTGGGAGGAGTTTACTACTGGCTGACACACTGAGCTGGGCAAACTGCACAGGGCAGGAGACCAGAGGCCCTGCTGATAAGGAGGCTGAGTGAATCAACATGCTGCATTACCTGCTAGTGTCTAGTGAGAACCTAAAAGCTATTAAGAAAGCTACAGTACCTGAACCACACCAACAACAGCCACACAGACAAAATTTAAGAGCTGCAGGAAAGCTAATATCATGATTTAATCTCATGTTAGAATTTAATTTCCCTGTGAATACAACAAAATCCATAAGAATGGACATATGCTGGAGATATGCTGCCAACCTGGCTGATTATTCCCTGCAAACATCGTCAAATCATTCATTAAGAGCACTGCAGTGGCCTTATGAGCGAGCTCACCAAGCCAGTTAATGTTAGCGAAAGTGTCAACTTGAATGCACCATTTAATGATATGACGTGAAATTTTCTGCCACATTGAGCAGCAATGAGATGTACACTTGCTAACAAAAGCTAGCTTACTATGCAACTAGTTATCTGTGTGATCCTGAAATTAACTCACCCAACCAGACCAACTATATTTTGTGAACCAAAAGGATCTAATCTCTGATACTGCTAACAGAAATTTCCTGTCACACAAAAGCAAATGAGTTTACCATACAGTGCTTCAGAGTGCTAGACACATCATCAGCATGCTATGAAGGACCGCCCATTCTCCTAGACATCATCTGTGCTATTGCCTTCAAGTACCTTTTGTAAGCGCCTTCATTCTAACTAGCAGTTGTAAATATGACTTCTTGCATTTTGGTGACCTATTTCAGTCTCAAAACGCTGAATTTTGCCAAAAGGTGAGTAGTTTGCATATATGGATACTGATTTCAGTTCATATTTGCAAGCCCTACCTTCTACCAGTAATTGCTTTGCTGAAGCAAACAGAAAGCTTGATAGGAAAGTATTGTTTGGTATTCGTATTGAAGGTCCACATATCAGCATCTGTATCAGAACTATTCAAACATCCAGAACCTTCCAGAGCCAATATGTCATTTTCTCTCTGGTTCAAAAGTCTATAGTGGTGGAGCAGCAGGCAGCACACTTCATGTGTGTGAAGGTGATGTACTGACTCTCTGGCAGGAAGGTTTTGGGATGGACTGATTTTTTTTTTTTTTTTCTGTCCAAACAACTCCCTGAAAGGCAGCTGACAGTCCCTGCACAAGCTGCCCAGTGGAAAAAAAGATGGCTGACCTCCAGTGGAGAATTGTGCATGGGGCAATAGCTACAAAGAGGTATCCGGCACACCTGCACCCAAGCACTAGTGTGGGTCGTCCCTTCTGTTTAAAACCCAAGAATGTCACAACTTTCCATTGAATAGAGACCTTTTCTTATAAAGGTTTTATGTTTGGTCCTGAATGCAAAAAGAATCTCTGTACACTGTGAATGATGGTACTCGCTTGCTTTTTGAAGCCATACTCTCACTTTTTTTTCTCCTGTGATTATTTTCTGCAATGTGGCTTTTTCTTTTGTTCACTGTATCTTTGTTAATTTCAGGATATGGCTGTACAGAGACAGCAAACCTTATTTAAGATGCAAGAAATTCATCACCTATTATATAAAATTCTTTAACTCAACAATTACGGCATGTTTTACGAGGCAACATATTCGTTAGTGTGTGTGATGCAGTCTCTATATCACCATTTACTTCGGTCCCCCTCCGCAAAGGCAGTAACTACCTATAAAAGTAGGAGGAGGCCAATTTTACCACTTCCAAAAACGTCCTGGCTCAAATCATGCTTGACATTTTGAATTGTAGTCTTCATATCTCTCTTCACCAGCAGTGTGTCAAATGTTTCCATATTGCACTTCAGTTCACCGAAAAAAGGCTTGTTAGCATTTCTAATGCTTGGCAAGTACCTAAAGCAGAATAGTAATGTAGTACAGAACAAAATGTGTCCATTTGACAGTTACCCCTTGGTCTAAAAAGATGACAATGTGCTCTACTGTGTGATCTGTTATTTGGGTACAGGTTATGGTCCAGTTTGTGTGTGTCATCCTGATTCTCCTTGTTGTGGCTCCTGTTTTTTTGTGAAACTTTAACTGCATGCTTATGTTTCATGGAAAACCTTTCCATGCGCCAGCTCTTGGCACAGAGAACAGAGATGTCAGTGTTTTGAATTATGCAGAGCATACATACCTGTTACCTTGATGTTACAGCAGCTTAGTGAAAAAAAATTTAAACTCTCTGCATGCTGGTCTCTCTGCAACACTGCACCATTTCTCTCACATATCTTGTTCTCTCTCATCCTCCAAAATAAAGCCCCAACCAAAAAAACTTCCACCCCTCATTTTATCTGCCTATAATTTGTTAAATCATTTGTTAGTTGGAAAGTTAACAGGCCAGGATTAAAGACCAAAATACTAACTTACTTTGGCCGCTTTGCTTTGAACAAAGGAGCATAGATAGATTCACAGGTTTACACACAAAGATGAAGCTGGAACTAACTTCTCTTCCACAAAGCAAATTCAATATATATTTTAGCACTCCAATCTAGTCATCCATGATAACATGCTCAAAGTACCCTAAAAAAGGTAATCAACACATTTATTTTAGCAATATGTATTCATGCCTAAATGCATAAAATTATCATCATTTAAGTTATTAGATAATATTCACACTTGTACCCCAATGGACACAAAAAAATCATCCAGTGTAGAAAAAATTGGGGGGTGAAAAAATCCATTCATTACAATTTTTTTTGTTGTTGTTTGTTATTTTTGGAACAATTTTTATATCACCATGTAATAGCTTAATGGGAATCAAGCACATCATTATAGGCATTAAAACTGAAAGAAAGAGATTCTGCTCCTCCACGTTTTAAATACAAAGTCTGAAAGAATATGGCTTTAATAATTTAAAGGATAAAGACTAGTTAGACATGAGCGCTGCTGTATGCAAACTACGCCACAGAAAAGCCAGGTATTGTGGTAAAACAACCACCAAGCAAGCCCTTATTTCCCGTATCAGGTTAAGAGTACTCAGAGAAAAAAACATGTAGACATAGTTTTTCTCTTTACTAATGCCTCTTAACTTTGATAGCATACAATGATGTAAGAAGGAGAAAAAATATCATACCATCGCGATTGCAATTTCATACAAAATGTACAGGACTGATGTACAGTACAAAAGGAAGGGCGTCAATCAAGCAGGAAAAGAACTGCATGAGTCCGCTCCATTAGGATGTTTTGGTGCGTCACTCATTGCATTTCGGCAAGGGCGGAGAGAACCACTTAAATGGAGTGTAATCTGTCAGCTGGCAGCAACACAAACACAATGTTGACACACTGGACAGCTGAGTAAACAAAACAATAGAGACAGAGCAAAAACAGAGGTTGTAGCTGCCCTAGGTGACTCAGAAACATCCCTTGAATTGGAACAAACATCTCCATAATTGTCAACACAAAGAACAGCAATGGTTGTATGTGTGCCTGAACAGATCTTATTTTATCACTGTTTTTCCCATCTGTGTGCCATGATGACACATCACACTCACTTTTATTTGGTTACTTCTTTCCTTGCCACTAATACCAGGCCCTCATAGAGGCACAAGCAAACCACACCCACCTGGGTCAAAACCACTGCAGCAGCGTAGAAACCCTCACTAAACTTGTTTGTAACACTGTATATCAAAGGCAAAAAAATAAATAAACACGGAAGTACACGGAAAAGTACAGATGCCGTGAAGTCCCACAGCACCTAGCTAAGTCTGCAGCATAAACTCTTGCTGTAGTTGAAGTTACTCCAGTCTGGGAATAATGGCAATAACCACATCATTCACAAATGTTTTGCCAAGAAGAAGAGATCCACTCTGCTGTGCTGCTACACTCTGTTAGATTAGTCGTCTCCAAGTATTATAGTATCCTATTAGCTGAAATGTTTTGTTAGCATTGCACAACTTAACTTGAGCAATGCAGCTCGAGCAAAACTGCTTTGTTTGTTCTATCAGTCTGTAATTAAAACACATTGTTATATAAATATGGAGTAAGCAAGCATCTTTCAAAACATGGTCAGAAAGAACAGTTTTGTTAGCAATGGACAAACAGAATAAATACCAGCTCTGACAAAAAAATATGCTCATTAGCCCAATCAAACCAAATATTCAGAAGTACATTTTTTGTTAGGTTTTATCTGCTACAAAAAAATAACCATTGTAGTAGCACAGCTATATCTAACACTAGGAAAACAAGGGTCACCTGAGGAAACGCCATTCAACTGATTGATTGAAAGATTTAGCCTGCCTTTGACAACTGATGAATGCAACTTGTGCCGGAGGAATATGACTCTCCTCCTCACACAAGCTTATTCCAGTTCTAGTATATTTGTCTTCTCTCTGCAGCAAGTTTCAGGGTCTCAAACAAGTTTCAGGTTTTTGTACTTTATGGAGTGAACAGAAATGAATAGCTACATGGAAGGTAGGAAAACCAACTGAAACATCTAGAAATCTTATGGTATTCCTTTGCAAAATGGACTGTAGTGGTAATGTTGTGTGTGAATTGTACTAAATGCTCTAAAACATGCAAAAACCCATGTATGACTGTGCATCCTTTCTTTCCAGACAATCTTTTTCTTTCTGTATCCTGGTAACACAATGCCAACACTCATCATATTAAGTAGTGGAATGTTAGTTCATTAATGTCATCTTGTAATGCTATTTCTGACACTCAGGCCTCCTGGAGCCACTTGAGGGACCTCTCCCCAGTGAGGTCCCCTTTTTCATCTGATGCTTCAGTGGCTTCCCCAGCGCCTGCTTACGCTGCACTGCCTCGGACCAACCCGCCAGTTACACTCTGGGCCAGCCGCCCATGGGGAGAGAGGTCACTTCCAAATGTCAGGCTATGACGCTCTGACACAGGCACTCAGGAGATGGATTGAAAGACCACTAATGAGGACAGCTAATGTTTCTGTCAGCTTGTTACCAGCCCAAGACCTTCACGTTTCCATGTATCTTGTATCTGCATTAACTTCACCTAACTCAATAGCCACATTTATACCGAATAGAGGAAAAGACAGCATTCATAGTGAATGACGAAGGGAAATGCAAAATCCCCCTTAAAAATATATATTTCAATCAACAAGAGGCATAATATCCAACTTTTCAGACAAGGAAAACATATTCCCAAAGGCAGCACTTGACCTTGGACTCGGGTAAATTCACTCCTCGGGCTCGAATTAAAAATTTGATTTGATGTGACCACCCATACCAATGTTGTCTGCCCTCTGCCACATTACATTGCAGCCTCTTCAATTTACAGAATGCTGCTATAAAGCCTGTGTACGTGCGTGTGTATGTTTATGTGTGTGCATGAGAGAGAGAGAGAGAGATTCATCTATCTAGACCACAAAAATTACTTACATTTTCTTTGTTTGTTACTTTGTTTTTATTAAAAATGATGATGTAGACTGAAATGATGGTGTAGACTGAGGTTTAGTATGAGCCAAAATGTCTATAGTCTATGAAATAAGAGCAAATTTTTGAACGTGCCTTGTGTGAAAGCAACACTGAGTTTTGATGATTTAAAAAACATTCAAAAATCTACAATACCTCAATCAGCTTGTTGGCATGTTCACGGAACACCTGTGCATACTCCTTGACTTCCTTCTCGTTGCCGTTCTTGGCAGCTTCAATCAGGACCAGGAGAGGAACATTAGTTTCCAAGAAGGAGTCAGAGACATGGTCCATTACAGCTTTACGCAGCTGTAAAGAGAGAAATGGGAAAAATGCCACTGTTAAAATATGTAACCATATGTATATGCAATGACACCTTATAGCACAACTTCTAGATCACACTACACAGCATGCCTGACCTCCATTCACAATTTGCACACCAACCTCACTAGACACCTATATTTTTACAGTTAAATTATACATTTTACATGAATAGTCCAGTGCAATTAAAAAAAATGTGAGATAAATGTGCTGTTATATGAAAGACAATGAGACAAGAAAAAATACAGGAAGCAAACCTGTCTGCGCAGGTCCCTGGTCTTCTTTGTCATCCTGTCGATGGCGCTATTTAGAGCATCACTCCTGTCTTTCCTGCCAGCCTGCAACATAAACATGAGAGCAGTTAGTGGGTACTGTGGTGCTGATGATTCATCATGACCTCAGGAAAGTCAAGCTGACATTATCATAATATATAATCGTTCTGGTCCAATTTTAATTTTCAGCAACAACTGTTGTCAATATGTTTCTTATTGGATCTCCATGACTTAGTGATGGGTTGGACATCAGTATATACTGTAGATAACCGAGTTTATGTAGATATTTAGCAATACTCCTTCAACTGTGGTTTAGTATTACAACCAAGGGGAACAGGGCAAAATGCCACTAATCACTGTTAATACTTGAAAACTGCTTAAAACACAGGGACATGACTGCTTTACATGTCTCATACCATGAGAATTTGCTGGATTGCTATGGAGGACACATGGAAGAAGAGAGTGAAATGTGTCCTGGAGGCAGTCAAAGTCCTAACAGCTCTTTTCCACTGATAGCACAGAGATGTTCAGTGACATACACCAAATTGCTAGCACACAAGTATAAATCTAAATCTTCCATGAAGGACAGAAGCATAATAAAATTAGATCAGATAAATAGGAAAGAACAACAGAAATGGCAAAGAAGCAGCTGGACTCAAGGCTGTCTGATCTTTCTTAAATGGCTAACAATAATGGCAACTTAACAACATGTATGGCAGTGGCATTGACCTGCCCCATCCCCCACAGCCCATTGGGGAGTTGTGCATATATTTTAGGGGCCAGAGAGGTCCAACAGCACTAATCCACTGATTTTTTTAGATGCAGGCTAGATGCAATGTTGTGCAGGGCTCTGGTCTACTCTGCCCCTACTCCCTCCATCCTAATTCACTCATGCATAGCCTATATTTCATTTCCACGCTGGAGGTTCTGAAGCACTTCTTCAAATGCTTATTATGGAGGCAGTTTGTCTATGGCATCTTTTATGATATGCAAGTGAGTCTCTCACTACCTGTCTCCTTCAGGACCGATTTAAGAACCCCCCTTTTCAACAAAAACAGGAGCTCCTAGATTGTGGAAAAATCTTTAAAATCCAAATAAAGTGCACTCTAAGGATCTAATGATCATGGAGCTCTTTGTTAGTGATGCTCCTCCAGCCGGTTCACTTAATTGCAGGCCCAATCAGAATTTCAGTTTGCTTTTTAAACAACATTTGGAGATCCAAGTCAAAGAGGTACCAAAGGTCAAATCCAGGGAGTATATATCATGCCGCCTGAGATACAAGTCTGCCCCCCTTCCTCTTTTCCATCTCACACTCAGCAGAGGAGTCCCAGCGGGAGATGGACTCTTCCACAGTAAATGTGAAGAAAGACTGCAGCATGCCAGTCAAGTGACCTGGAAATGCATGTTCTGTCTTGGTTTAAGACCTGAGAATTATGTAATTACATCAAGTAATTAGAGAGTAAAAATTTGGTACTTGGTTTTTTGAGTGTTGGTGGTAGCTCTTAAATACCCTAAATCAGTATTTGTTCAGTCATAAGCTACCTGAATATTACAAGACGATGTAGTAACACAAGAAATAAAATTATATATTCATATAAACAAAAACAGAATAAAGACAGGTAATTGAAATTTAGGTCTAAATTGTTCAATAGTTGCCAGCCTTCTAAACTGCAAAGTCAAATGGCTCTTCTTAGCCTATACAGGCTTTTTAATAGTTTAAGAAGTGGCACTGGAACCAGAGATGCCAGAACCAAAGACATCAATTGTGTGCCACCATTTTAAAATAACTGACAACAAGGTCAAAGGTTCAGTGTCAAGTAGGCAAGTGCCACAAGAAACTGGCATACCACAGGACTATGACAAGTTTGATCAATCACCTGAAATCTAAAGTAATGTCTAGTACAATCTAGTCTTGCTGGAGAAAAATCCACTAGGTGATTTTATCGATTCAGTGTCCCTATTCACTGGATGTATCCAATAATTACCTGCGCTTCAGGATTTGAGGACTCTGCCGCAATACCTAGGTAAAGATTTTTTAAATATTACTTTGAACAAGATGGCATTTGAGCCAGTGCTATAATTTAGCTCTGAAATACATGACAGAATGTGAGGGGAGGGTGACAAGCCCTAACAATCAAAAGTCATATTGAAGTGACTGTGCTGAGGAAGTGCAGCACCCTTTGAAGTGCTGTAAGTACAGCCTACACTCAACAAAATAAATAAACAAATGTATCAAATCCATAAAAAAAAAAAAAAAATCAAACCCATTTGTCTTTGCCAAATATAAAAAATGACAAATGCTCAATTAATAGTAAATGACAAAATTTCCATGACTTTGATGTTTAATTGTGCTTCACACCATCAATTCGACCTGGCTAATACATGTGCAAAGCTACTCTTATTTTACTTTGGAGCAGCTGGTCATACATCACACGCCAATGCTCAAAAATTAAAGCACTGCACTCAGGATGTGTAAATTATGGATAACAGTCAGACACCCTATGTTAGCATTTCTATAGCTTACACGCTCCTGTTCAAAGGTATGGCACTGCAATATAGCCATGTTTACCCTTGCACCTCTTTATGTTATTTAGAGTCACATATTACTAAGCACGTTTTGTTTAGTTATTTTATTTTATGTGCCTAGTTTAAATACGCATACAGCAGACAAGAGGCAACAGTGAGGCGAGGCTGAGATTTACAGCCATGGTTAATTTCAACAGCGAGCTGCCGCAACACGTTGGAGATATCAATATTCTGATGGTGACGAGCCAGTGGGAGGGAAGGTGGGGGGAGGGAGGGCAAGGAGGGGGGCGCAAAGGAGAGGAGGAGGAGGAAGACTGAGGTGCACAAGCACTGTGTACAAGGCAGAGAGCAAGTGACTGAGCAAGAGAGCGAGAGTGTTTGTGTGGGAGAGAGAGAGAGACAGAGAGAGAGAGAAACAGTAGTGATGATCGACGCCAGGCTGCCACCACTCTGTAGCAGTGAGTGGCTGCAACAAAAAGCACAGAATAACATCCCTGACTCTCTGCTTTTTTCTCTTCCCCTGCGTCTCTCCTAGCAGACAAGGGCTCCGCTCACTGCTCTGCAGAGGCTATGCTGAGACTGAGCTGGTGACTGAAGCAGGGTCTCTGGCTACCATCAACAAGTTAGGGTTGGAGGACCCCAGCCATGAAAGAGGATCACTTGATCTTCAATTAACCAACTGAGCTGACATCACTGCGGTGGAAGGGAAACAAAAGGGTGAAAAAAAGGGGGGGGGGGGATGTTCGTTGGAGTCGTTCTGGATGCAACTGATCAACTTAAAAAAATCGTCAAGGATTCACAGGAGAAAGAAAAAGCTTGGATTTTAAAACAGGACTAAAAGGAATAAACGTTGTCTTCGGACATGGAATTTCATATTTTGTTTCAACTGGGTGGGCTCAAAATTGCTTTATTTCAGAAGAGCCTGATTCCTTTTGTGTTTACTCAAAAGGATTTTTTCCCTTTGGATTTTTGTTCCATCTGGCTGCTCCAAGAGTCTGCGGAAAAGGACAGTTGAATGCAGCCTCCGATGTGCACAAAAGAATGGGTAAGTTAGCCCCCTTTATATGGCAGGTCTGGACATGAATAGGGAATACGGGTGAGCGAGGGAGGTTGAGGACTAAAAACCTATTCAGTCCTGTCTATTTACTGCAACTGTCCTTCGTTTTTTCATCTTTACTGACAATGGAGTTAGAAATGTATGAATTTAAAACAGCATATAATCAATAATAGACCAACACAAGCTTTTAACTGATGGAAAATTGTATTTCCAAGTAATCAATTCAAAAGCCTTTGATAAATTCAGTAAAAGATAACAACTTTGAGCTGCTAAACCATGAAAAAAATGGCAGTGGTAGACGAGGGCTGGAATGACCGGAACCTGCTGAAAATATCTGATCAGACGCAATGACACATCACTGAATGTGAATAAAGTAAGCTGATCATGTATGACTGGGGACTGCGATCAAAGTCTAGTTCATTTGCATGTAACTGAACATATTAAGGACATATGCAACTGACCTCCCCATTACTCCCAAGCTAGAATAATCAAGTGTATACATATTGTGAAAGTTGTAAATGTGACATTTACATGAAGGTGATATATGTATAACACAGACAGAGAGCTCAGACAGAAAGCACAAATGCTACCATGCATCAGTAATGAGTGCTCTGCAGAGATTAGCTTTCCCGCCCCACTGTTCATTTTCTTATCTTTGAACCCACCCAGGTTTCCATTCAAGGTGGCCATTGGTGGGACCTGCACCAGCGGCTCTGTGTCTGTGTGTGATCAGCATGCTGCTGCTGTGCCTGCTGCCTTCTGCATCGTGCACAACCTGCCCTCAGAAATGCCGCTGTGAGGACCTGCAGTTCTACTGCGACACCCAAGGGCTTCAGGCACCCCCAGATGGCGTGGACAAGGGGGCCCTGGGGCTGTCATTACGCCACAACAGCATCACTGAGCTCAGCCCTGACCAATTCTATGGCTTCAGCCAACTTACCTGGCTACATCTAGACCACAACCAGATTACCACAGTACAAGAGGATGCCTTTCAAGGGCTCTACAAACTCAAAGACCTCAATCTGAGCTCCAATCGCATCACCAAGTTGCCCAACACAACCTTCATCCACCTCATCAATCTCCAGATACTGGACCTATCCTTCAATCAGATGACAGCATTAGAACCAGAACTGTTCCATGGGCTGAGGAAGCTACAAATACTCCACCTCCGCTCCAATTCACTTCGCACCACGCCTGTTCGGGCCTTCTGGGACTGCCGCAGCCTGGAGTATCTGGGCCTGAGCAACAACCGCCTCCGGAGCCTGGCCCGCAACGGCTTTGCTGGGCTCATTAAGCTCAGAGAGCTCCACTTGGAACACAATCAGCTCACCAAGATCAACTTGGCCCACTTCCCTCGCCTGGTTGCCCTCCAGTTTCTATATCTGCAATGGAATAAGATCAGCAACCTGACATGTGGTATGGAATGGACCTGGACCACCTTGGAGAAGCTGGACCTAACAGGGAATGAGATACGTGTCCTGACACCTGATGTGTTTGAAACGCTGCCAAACTTAAAGATTCTGCTGCTGGATAATAACAAACTGAGCAGTCTGGATCCCCAAGTCATGGATATGTGGCAGTCTCTGGGTACCATTGGGCTGTCTAGCAACCTTTGGGAATGTACCAAAAGGATCTGTTCTCTGGCCACTTGGCTAAGCACCTTTAAGGGAAGGTGGGAACACTCCATTCTCTGCCACAGTCCTGAATATGCCCAGGGTGAGGAGATACTAGATGCTGTTTATGGGTTCCAGCTTTGCCAGAATTTTTCAGCACCAGTTGTACAGACCATTAGTACAACCACAGACGCCACTACGACCCCAGAGGTCACAAGCTCCCTGTTTGGAATTATGCAGCAGACCCCCACACAGGACTATGCAGAGGATTTTGGGAGCTTTACCACAGTCACTACGACAACAACCACGACTCAGACACCACGCACTGCTCCAGCAACCACCACTACACTGGAAGAGGCAGCTGTCACGGATGACTTCTCTGTAACAGACAATACCGTTCTCACTCATAGGGTTATCATTGGAACAATGGCCCTGCTATTTTCATTCTTTCTCATCATTTTCGTTGTGTACATCTCACGGAAGTGCTGCCCTCCCACCCTGCGCCGGATACGCCACTGCTCGGCTATCCAGAACCGCAGACAGATGAGGACCCAGCAGCGGCAGCCTATGGCAGATCTAGCTACACAGGTACCCTATAATGAGTATGAGCCCAGCCATGAAGAGGGGGCACTTGTGATCATCAACGGCTATGGGCAGTGCAAGTGTCAGCAACTGCCTTATAAAGAGTGTGAAGTATGAACTCCTATTTATTCGTAGAGCATATGGTTTGCCATTTGACCATTTCAGATGATACAGGGTTTGCTTTTTTGATTTTTTTCCAGTTTATATAAAGAGCATAATTTCTACAAGTGAGCTTCAAGAATATATGAGAGCTGCTGAATGCTGAGATGACAAAGGGTGGAAATGACAGTTTAGGGATGATGTAGAGATAGTCACAAATTTATTTTTCTATGAATGCAAGGTTGTTCATATCAGGCAGGGGCAATCATTTTAAAAAGGAAATTGTAAACTGTGAGATTTGTCACCACATTGTCACTATATTCTGCAGCACTGAGAAAACACAGCCAAATGGTCCTCTGCTAACACAACACAAATTACTAGTGGAGAAATTTGATTTACAACAGAATGTCTTGTTTCTTTCAAAAAGAAAACAAGTAGCCTATCGGAAGTCACATTTATAAGCTGCAACACTCACAATCACTTTGGACAATTGAATTGGATAATTTTTTAGTAGAATTATTATTATTATAATTATTATTTTGTTTACAATTGACACGTTTTGGGAGTACTATGAAATATTAGAAACCATAAATACCAAATTAAAAATCTGAATTATAACTGAAGATAAGATGTCAAGACTGTTTCCTAACCATGTTAAAAATAAAGAAAATTCTCTCCTGATGAGAGAAGGGCCCTGAAACTCTGTTCAATAAATGTGTAAAATGGTATTTCATTTCCAATTTAATTCAATCAGGCCTGTTTATAATATTCAACTAAAACCAAAACACTAAGCATTGTTCATAAGAAGTTTCATGTCTAATATGCCACAGTGCTCACTAAACAAATACACATAAATGGTGGGATTTCAAAAAGAAATTCATGGGATCCTTAAAATGTACTATCCCATTCACCAGTGTTGCACATTTCTGTGAATGGATAAGAAGACTTGTTCATGATTTTTTTTTTTTTCAGCTCCAAAATGCCATACACACTGTGACCATGATATCTCCAACAGGTTAACTTAGCAACCGCTGTTTACTGAACTACAATTTAATATACAAGAGGCCAACATAAACACCAGCCAAGGTAAGAAATGTCATCAAGTGTGTAGGTACCAAGCCAGGGGGCTAGCGAGAACTAACAGACCAGTGGGCAGACCATTTCAGACTGAAAATAAAACCTTTCCCAGTAGCCCAGTGGTGGAGCAGCCTCTTAACTGCTTAGACACTAATCAGGTCTGACAGGCTCAAGATTGAACCAATTAAGGCCAGGCAAAAAGAATCTAATATTCTGTCACCCACACCAGTGATCCAGCAACATTTAGCTTGTTCGGCCACTCAAAAAATAGTTCTAGTAGAAACATCCTCCACACCAGACAAGAACATCTTTGAACCTTTGTTTCACGATCCTGTTCTTGTTAGAAGTACTGAGCCGATGTGTCTTGTCTTTGGTTAAAAAGGGTCATGATGAATAATAAATACTGTAACAATTCCACAACGGTCACAAGTGTTAACTTAAACTGTGGTAGAGATCCTTAGAGCAAATGCAGATCCACTGATAAGCAAACAGCAAGCCTGGGTCAAGACACATTTGTATGCAGCAAGGAGAAGATTGCATTAGCATCAGACTAAACCCGCTGCTGCAGCTCCGCACTTCTTTGTGCTCAGTTCGGTGTTGGGGGCAGGGTGAAAGAGTGAGAGAGAGGGAGGGGAGCTGATGGGACATGGAGAGGGGCAACTGTGGGGTAATGCCCTGGCTTATCTAAGAAAATGTGCATCCTTCCGGCCAAATAATGTGACTCATAAGTCCAACTAGGCAGGGAGAGGAGAATGGAATGACGAATATTGACTGACAGCACCTTGGGCATGAAATAACCAGAGTTAAACATCACATTGACCACACAGCAGCAACACTTATTTTACTACTAGCCCACAGATAAGCTATCAAAACTGAACACGTTATGTTTAAACAATGGGGAAAAAAAGCAGTTAAAACCATTGAGTATGGAATCTGAAATGTGACACAGCCCAGTTAGTTTAACTTTTGGCTATGTTTGACAAAGTCTGGGTTATAGGTTAAAAAATGATTCTGAATACATCGCCTTGAAGGGAGGTCAAGATGGCAGAATGTGTGTGAATATGAGTAATTATGATTCAAGGAAATGGCTGGTGCCCCCTATGGGCACTATGAGGTATGCAACACGGTCTTTTCTTTCAACAGAGCTTGTATGTTCCATCTAGATTTGGCTTCAAACATAAATTATAGTTCCTGTCAATACATCTCAGTACATCTTCCTAGAATGCGAAAAGCCTCTTCCAGTCTGAAGATACTGAAATCATACCAGACACATATGCTCATTCTAAGTGCATCAGTTCAGTAAGGATCAAACAATTAAACCATGCTATGGAAGGACCAGTTTCAGTGTAGACCAAAAATTGTACAATTATATTTGAATTTAATGGAAAACAGAATATACCAATTAATTTTCAAATCCAAGCACCTCCACTTTGTCTCTAATTATGTTTTCCTACAACTTCGCACTGCTTTTACTGTTGCCCTTCCAATATGTCTTGCATGTTAAAAGTCAGAACTGAGTTGAATTTTTCTTAAATGTCATTCAGAGAACATTGTGGAGAGGCCTCGTTTCTGTTAATGACAAGAATGGGGATGTGTGGATTTTTAAAAAAAAAAAAAAAAGTTTTGCCAATCATTTGACATTTCACTGTTTAAGATAAAGCTTGTACTAAGTGACTGAAAAATCCACAAAATTTGTAGAAATATGCATCCTTTTGCACTCTGGCTCTTTGTCAACTGTTTTTGGTTCCTCTTGTCACACTCTAGCCCTGTTTCCCACCCTGCCTAAAAAATAAAAAAGAAAAAAAAAAAGAAAAAAAAAGTGAAAAACCCTTCTCTTACCCAATCTCTTTGTGCAAAATGAATGCTTTTCTCTTCCCTGTCCCTTTTGTATTGTAATATGTACAATTTCATATCTGTATAGTGGATAAGATGTGGCAAACTGAAAAAAATCCCCCTTAAAACATATATTTTTTAAATAAAATGATTACAATTTATTGAGTGTTTGCTAACTCATGGATGCACACGACTCTGTTTGATCTTTCAAATAATGCCCAATTCCATCATTTGACCATTTTACCCAAGACTTTTTTTCAGTTAAATTTGTAAAACTTTGTGACTGTAGCAAAAAATATTTAATCTGACTTAAGTATCAAGTGGAACCCCACTTTTTAATAAACTCCACACAGAGCTGATGAATAGTGGAAATACTAGAAGGTACGCTTCGATTACAACATGACTTTCATATGTTATAGTGTTCATTATAATGGGTTTCATATGGAGTGCCAGTAGCTGAGGGATTGATCCCATCACACAATGTATGCCAACATCGTCATCACTAAACAATTTTCAATGCACTAGCCATAGTTGCCCTGTGTGTTAGAGCTTTAACACAACAATTTAATGATTTATCCAAACTTGAATGTATTTTTCCTACAAAATACACAATTTGCACAGCTTCACTAATACATACAGTCAAATGGGGGCATTGGAAATGTGTCAGCATTTTCTCCAAAGGACCTGTATTCTACTTCTTGCTGGAAAAAAAATCATAAACTGCAAGCAGGTTTTATGGGGATGCTTGAGAATATTTTCTAAGAATAAATAGGTATCATTCAATTCTGGCACTTTGCTGCTCTTACAAGCAAAGATTACATGCTACCTGAATGACAGCCTCAAATGTATGCACATTTAAGAGAGCCATCTTAGGTGCCAAGGGTCTGATGGTGCTGCTGCAGCCATAATACATACAGTCAGCGGTTTAGCCTTAACTGTCTCACTCATAAAACAGAAATGAGAAGAACATAAATAAGAATTACAGCACAAGTTTGGCTTATTTGTCCAATTTCAGTGCATTTGCACTTGTAATGTGAACAAAAACCTCCCATATAATAACAAATCAGAGGGCTGAAGCACATTAACAGATGTGGTGGCTAGGGCAGCTATAATCAGGGTGATGAGACACTGAGATTTTATACAACAGATAACTGTTGCATTTTTTAAATAAAATAACTGAAAAGATATGACAAGTGCAGATTTAGTCAATATTTCCAAATAATTCCCATTTCTTCAAAAATAATTAATTAAGTTTAGAAATAGTTATTCACAATGTTATTTTAGTTCAGACTATAAAGATTACAGACAATAGTATTCAAGCCAAAATAGTAGTGTTACACTTGGAAAATGCAAAAATATACCACCCCAAAACCACCATGCAATCAAACAATTCTCATGTTAATGATGGCATACCAAACAGTTTTTGGGGGCATCTAGGTGCATAGCAGGAAAAAAAAATCATTCCAAGTTCCATCAGTGCTGGAAAAATTACTTTTGTCCCAAAAGAAGATTCCATATAAGAGTACAGTGGAATAGCATAGAATATCTTGTAAGCTCAACATCTGCTTGAAATTTCCAAAAGGCTGTGCTATTAAATAACCTCATGAGATGCACCCTAAAAATCACTTGGTTATCCAGGACTAATTCAAAACATTTCTCAATTAAAGGGATATTTCAGGTGGATGTCAGCTTATTAATGTGCAGTTTAAATGATGCAGAAAAGTTCCCATTAGTGTATGTCAGGGATAATTTTAATCAGTGACCATTCTCTCCTGACCCCCATAGCTTGAAAGTGCTTGCCCCAAGCTCTCATCTCCTATGCCCTACCAATATTGAGTCCCATAGTCAATCAATTGGAATAGCAGACTGTAACAGCATCGAAGATGATTTCTTGGGCAATCAAGGGTACCATTTCTGTTTTAGAACGGATACTGTTTATAACTATCTACCTATATATAGATAGACAGATATAGATATAGATATACACACACATAAATGGTAACAGTCTCGGATTCAAAACAAACAGCAGAGTATATATAAATGAAGCACCCATGGTCATATGAGTCGATTAAGTCCTATTTATTGATGCATTCCATTCATTCTCAATGCATGTTGATGCATGCTGCACTTCGGCATGACGTCATAGATGACACTCTTAATTGGTTTCCAACTTTGAAATTCAATAGCATTCACAACTGTCAGTTTTTTAATGGAGAGGTAATTCCCTTGAAGGCACAGTGGTAAGTCAGTGACAGTTTTACATAACTGCTTTGACTGTGGACACATAGAGAACTGAATGATCCAGATTCATCTGACGATGTTCTCGTCATGCTTACATTCCCAGTGGTACATTTTGTCTTGCAATATGGAAAAAGAAAATCTAGTGTCCCTTAAGTTTTTTTTATTGATTAATGAGTTTAACAGAAATTGTGAATGGGCTGTCCAGATGGCTGAGGTGTCTTGAGGTGTGTACTATGTAAGCATGATGCTCTGGGTCTGAATCAGCTCAGGAACTTTTTTGTATGTCATCCCACTCTCCTCTATCCTCCAGGTCATAGGTGTCTAGGCATTCATTTCATTTTAGATTACAGAAATTATGTTTTATTCTCTGAATGTTTGTGCAATTGATGAAAGTTTTGAGACAGAAAGGAGCTGAGGGACAATGGATAGAGAAGACTGATTCTTCCCTGCCGTTCACCGAGAGCAAGCTTTACTAAAAGAAGTGACTGTTCCCTTCATTTGATGGCCAAAAGTAGTACTGTTTTATCCTCACTGATGAGGTTGTTTGAAAAAGGATGCAATGGCTAGAGTTACAAAACAATTCTGATGGGAGACACAAGGAAAAAATAATTTGTTTGATATCATGATTACATCCTGAACCCAGTAAAAACATTCGTTAATTCGTAGCACTGACTGGCAGAGATGGCCCTCTGGGTTTTATCTCTGTCAGATCTTGATGTTAGGAAGTCTCATTGTTTTTGTACTGTTCTTTTGAGAGATCATTTTGCAGTCAAAGAGTTTTCCTAGTTCAGTGACATCTCGTTATTGAATTTTCTGTTGAAGACATTTGCATTTCTATAGGTACTAGTCTTAGGTGCTCAGTCACAGTAACTAAGTAGTCGTAGTGCATCAGAAGGACGGCCTGATAATAACACCTGTAAATCACTACTGCTATGTTATGGTTATTTTTACATTTGAGCAAGTAATTACTACACACAATGACTGCCCTACACTCACTTGCCTACATATTAGCGTGGTTATATTTAAAAATAAATAAAAAAAATCTTTTTTCTATGCTCTGCACATAAGTAAATAAGTAAGGGGCTACTCATATTACCCTATTTATGCCGTGACCAAGCACGTTTGACCCCAAAATCCGGATTATTTGACTAGTGTGAGTGCTCCGTTCCGTGCTGAAGCACAGTACACTTCCCCCGCTCTGGCACGGTTGGAGGGAGTGTGCTTCAGCACGGTACAGGCGTTCATGCACGAGCACATGCACGGTCACACACGCAGCGCGCAAACGTGGATATGACGTAAATCATGCGACCGTCCCTCCCCGTTTGTCCCTGCCTCCGCAAAATTGTTTTATGCACGCAGCGCAATTAACTGGAGATTGCTGCCTCCCAGAATCAATAATCAACCGTGTTGTCTGTGTCTTTGTCCGTTGTGCTGCTGCAATTTGTAAAGATTTAACCCCCAATGCGTGTTAAAAAAGGAAATGTTCAGTGGTGATGCTATGCTTTAATCCCAGCTAAACTGTGCATTCAGCCACTCTGATGAGTTTAAACATGTCAAATTGTTAGATGGGTAATGACAAAGCTGCCACTATTTTTATGTACTTGGCCCACTGTTGTTTATGGCAACTGCAACAACTTCCGACCTCCCATTGCTATTAACATCTATCCGCAGTTGTACAATTGCACAGTATGTCCACTTTAGGCAAATTGAATTGTAGGCAACTGGACTTGTATTTGTCTTAGGAAGACGTTTCGCCTCTTATCCAAGGGGCTTCATCAGTTTATGCGCATCGGTCTTTCTAGTCCACACTAGTCACTAGTCTGAGTCAGACTAGTGCGATTCAATTTGCCTAAAGAGAAAGATGACCTGGATAAATGAGAATATCCATAGATACAGTATGTCCAGAATATAATTCTAGTATACAGTGCTGTCCACCAAAAAGGATTTCTTTGGTTGACGAAATCCACTACTTCACCAACTGATTAACTGATTAATACCCTCTGAGCACATTAAAATTCAAGTATGTTTTTCATTTCACCAACCAGCCAACATTTGAAATAAATTCCGATGTATCAAAGCAAAGCACTCATAACAAGAATGCTGCTCACTCTAAACATTTTAACACAACATATTAAACTACAAGGATTCTTTTATCTCTAAACACTGTTACCTAGGAAACAGTATCAGAATAACCTTTTTTGCCAACTTGGGGTTCTTTGACAAAGTAATGAATTACTGCTTTAGCGGAATCTATCGTTAAATGTGTTTCCTTATTTATTGTAGCCATTTTTCTTCCATGACAAGTTACATCAAATAGTCAAACCAATGAGCTATCAAGACCTTATCACTAAGACAGCACTCATTCAATCAATTTGAAGATAAAATGCTTGCAACAATTAAAGCACTACAAATATTTCAAGTTATATACAATCCTCAATAATACCTCAAACTATGTATCTACTCTACAATTCTGCGTTCTTTTGAGCAAGCCTTAAAACACAGTGGGCATGGTCATCTGTTGTGTGATTGTCTTAAATATCTATTAGTCCACATCACAATGTGGACATGGTCCAAACTAAGAGAACAGTTTCCATAAAGACTCTCTCACTCAAGTAATATTACATCTAAAGAAATCCCTACACACATCAAAATTGGCAAGAAACCTGTCTGGAACCTCTAGCTTTCAGGAAGGCAGAGGAGGAGTCCTGAATTATCTTTAAAAAGAGATGTTAGGAACATTAAGGAAGAGGCAAATGGTGCAATGAATTTCAGCCAACACAGTTACCCACCTATAAGAATCATTTCAATTTTAACTCGTCTTTTGATCAGGCCAATATGAAGCAAGCTTCAGCAATTAACCTGCAGTCGGCACCCAGGCAGGGAAGGCAGTGAACTGATGAGTTCGACTCCAGGGCTCCAGCAGCCTGGAGGGTTCAAGGACTCTGAAGCCAAGCATGCCTCAGGTATTCATTATGAGGCCTTCAATAAATCTGGAAAATGCTTACTAGGAGGTACATATTGATCTGGACTCTCATCAGCAAATACCCCCTAATGCATTTACTGCCTAACACATTTAAAGCCATTCCTCAACCATATCATTGGGGGATCCAAAAAACACAGAGTAGTGGGATAGGCAAAACATCTCTAAAAACAAACAAAAAAAAGCCAGCCAAAAATACTGTTGGAAAGCAGGTACTGGCAATACCCCTTGCATTTCTGGGTCCATTTTGTTGTTGAATAGTCTGCCAAATGTAGACAACGTGACATCAAGATCTTTCCAGTATACCTACAATGGAATTAGAGGGGGATATTTTCAGTTAGTAGTTTCAGCTATCAGTCCCTCAGAATAGCTAAGCTCGGGCTTCTTTCTACAGCTACCATTTTGCAACAATCATTAAAGAAAAAAACCCAGCGTATAAGAGGAGGACACACCAGTTTCTGCACCAACAGCAGCCTCAATTGTCTATAATGCAGGGGAGCCAGAAGGCTTGTTGTGTTTTGAATAAGGAGTGCAGACCTAACTTTATCTCCACTGGCAACAGCAGCCAGCAGTACTGCTACTGCTCTCTACACCTACACATAAAAATTTAGCTTGATATTGGATATTCAGTGGATAGTCATTTTCCCTCTTCAATAACTGGTAAAGGAAACTAGGGAAAGAAACTGGTGAATTGATTTGTAATTACTGAAAGGATCCTTTACAGTTTGGTATTTCAGTAAAGATTAAAACATCACTCCCTGCATGCTAGAAGATTTTTGGCTCAGTCACTATTGTGCTCTCAATCTGTGAGATTAGAACTAACTAAATGGTTCAAGAAAATAACGCCCGATTATTACTTGATATCACAGGCACTCATCTTAATACCATGGCACGTCAAGCTAGACAACGTTTTTTTTATTATTATTATTATTGATTGCTTATAATGCTGAGCTTTCTATAGACAAGAGAGTCAGATTCACAAAAGAAATGTAACACAAATGTGTTTAATTAAGCTACATTTTATAGTTCATCACGTTCAAAGGAACTTTCCAGTATTTATTCCCTAATCAGAACTTATATAGGATTTTTTTAATGGTTGGAGGCCACTTTGGTGTCCTGAATTCAGCCCATTTTCTATCAATAAAAAATAAAATAATAAATAAATAAATAAATAAGATCTTGAAGTTATGATGAACTTTTTCAAGCTTTTTGTCTTTTGGGTGGGTGGACATCACAGGCATGGGAGGGGTACCAGAATTCAGCGTTAGGTGGGGTGTCAGACAACAACAAAAACACCTCCTTCCACTTCAGTGTTATTTAATGCAGAAATCTTCAGCTGTTTGCTTTGTTTCATTCAATATCTTTCAACTACCCCTAATATTTCCTGGTCATGTTATAGGACCCATTGCACCTGGATGAAAGTAATTTGTCTGATCTTCATTATGATTACATTTGAACAACATGTCAAAAAACATGTGAGCTTAATCTAAGACTGAGCACACTGTTTTGTCTGCCTTCTGTGAAGCTGAGAATCAGAATGTGTGGCTTTGAGTCAAGGAAGTGAGGACAGCTATCTTTGCAAAACACTGTGCAGCTAAAGAAAGGACACCTGTGAAGACTCCTGAAGGGTGAGTGTCTCCAAATACTGGCAACAGAAGAAAAGTCCTTGTCCATCAGCTATTTATTGGACTCCTCCTGAGAGTGTGAGGGGGAGAGTGTGCCAAGCTTGGCAAGGCTGCATCCATTTTCTACTGTGCAATTTGTCACAGGTGTCAACTACGAATGAGAAGGAAAATCTTGCAAAACACTGAGTGTTTACTAATCAATGGGTAATATCTGTCTTGACAACAAGTTAGCTATTTCTAGAACACTAATATTGACATTTTCCAAAAAAAAAAAACAAAAAAAAAACCTGTTTATTCGATATTACCTGGTCAGTGAAATCACAAGAAATGGCCAGAGCAATATGGTCTAAATTATCACAACTTTTTTTTCTGGCAGTGTCACAATCCACTTGATAAGATCACGATTTCTGTCATGGCTTTTATTAAAGGCTATTTTGCAAGTTACTGACCAGTGCAGCCCACAAGTAAGTACTCAATAAAAACACCACTTAGGACACAAATTAAAGAAACACTGGATAACAATTTGGACTAGTGAGAGAACTTTTTCCACACATTTTAATGAACAACACATTGGTTTCAAAATGCTGACCATATTTAATTCCAAATTTGTTAATTATCACCACTGAACTAATTCTAGTATATACCAGTTTATTAGCCTGTTCATACTGTCACAGAATCTCTTTTGGAGATCCTTCCTCAATTTCTCTTCTACATATCTTTTGTTTTCTATAAACCGTGGGCCTGTAAAGCCTTGAGACTATAAACAGTGACTAACAACTATAAATACATGTGAGTTTGATAGGAGAATATGTAACCCCAAAATTACACCACAGCTTTTTCATGGTTTTTTTTTTCCCAATGGCATTAACATTAGGTCCTATAAATTCTTGGTAAGGTTTCCCTACACAGATACATTAAGAATATATACTCCAAATCTAAAGGGCTAAAAGATAACAAGGATACTCAAAAGAGGAGAAATTTCCAAAAGAGATCCATGTAGTTGTAACAAGATAATATCTTTATAGAGAAACTACTGTAGGTAAACAGGTATTACAGCCTTTTGACTCAATTTTTTGCTTGTTTTCTGAGTTGCATGGTATTAAATATAGTCTAATATTATTTAACAGTGAGGAAATTATGCATTTCTTCAAACCAAATTTTTATTTCACACAATTTATAGACTTTTACAGACTGGGCATTATGCAATTTTCCTCAGTCACGCTAAGAATATGCGGTTTCTAATTTCACAATGTATAATATTAGAAGTAGGAATCAGAAGAGGCTTAATTGTCTTATTCATAAGGTTATGATTCAATTATAAAACCATTCTCAATGCATCATGATTTCATTCAGTGCATCAGGGTTTTTATTATTTTCCCACTATTTAACTGGCCAAATACCATTAAATACCTCATTTAGACTTCATAATTACAAGGCCAGTATTTACTTCAGTTACATTACCATTTACTGTATGTCTCTATGGAGAACAGACAAACAAGGTCTCATTGATATTCACCTGTGAATTATGTCCATAATTTAGACAATGGAAGGTTCATCAGACAGTTATGAAAAGTTTCCTCAAAGACTAGTTTTATCTGTACGAACATCACTTCTGGCTTTTCAGGAACTTTTAGGAATGTCAAAGGATATAACTATTCAATGTCCCTTACCGGTTTCAAAGGCAAGAGCGTAACTATTCTCAAGAGTGCTGCCTTAAGGCAAGGGTTATTTGTGAAATCAAAAGTAAAATAGCTGTTTTTCATTTAATATTATTTAATTAAGTTAATGTCACAGAGCAGTCAGTTTTTAAAAAGGTATTACGGCTCATCAAGATCCTAAGGAATAGCATCCAAGTTATAAGGACATCTGTTTGTCTCTGTTGATAAAACAATCCTACTGAAATGTTTATATAACACCTCTGTATAAATTGCAAATGCTACAGTGTACATACGCTAAATATTTTCTACACCGCTTCGAAAAATGACTCCCACTACAATAAGGTTCTCTCCTTCAGAGGAGAAATTGTGTATAATTGTAAAAAGAGATAATGGGCATCTGCTTGATGTATTTTCATTGTGATGCATCTGTTTGATACAATAATGAAAGCAAAGCAATTCCTTTTCTCCTTTGTTATTTAATTCGTGCCTTGTGAACACAGTCATTTCCTGTTGCCAAAGTCAGTGACATTGGAAAGCTGCACGTCTGTTGAGCGCAGGAGCTGTATCTGTGTGTGCACTTGTGTGTGCATGTTGAACCATGCGTACATGTGGCCTGCCTCCCAATGAGGTCTCAGCACTGAAACAATTATCACAGATCAATTCACTGAGTCATCTTACTTTCAAGCCAATGTAATTCTCTGTCTAAAACCCACACAAAAAAAATAACTGACTGCAGGTTAAAACTCTGGCCCCGTTTCCCAAAAGGCTCTTAACTTAAGACATTCATACAATCCACCTTACAAAGCTTTGTAAGTTACAAGGCGTTTCCAAAAAAAAAAAAAAAAAAAAAAATCTTGACACTCCTGAAAATGATCATAGAGATATGATTACTTCTAACCACTGGTGCATGGTCAAGTGTGTCTTAATAAACATAAGGCATCACCGGGTTGTACATTTTAGCATGTGCTACTGTGAATAAGTGATTTTTGTGGCGATGTTATCCAATAACCCAAGTTTCTTTATTTTTGAGCGCATCCTTATTTACTATCATCACAGTAAGAGGGTAACTGTACAATGCAGTCTGCTGTATGTTTGCTACCAGTGAATGCATTATGTTAAGTTTGTGTCAAGGTCACGTCCATGAATCGAGGTGAGAGAAAAAAAAAAAAACTTCCACCCACAGCTTCGTCCCCTTTCCAGCAGCGTACCTTGCATTCAGCCACACCATGGCGGCCATAACTGTGAAACTGAATCTTCGATCTTCCTCCAAAAAATATACACAATACAATCGCATACATTTGCTTAAAAAAAAGACAGAAGACGCACCATTTCACTTTCTTACAGTTACATTCATATAGCCTAATTTGCCAATATAAACCCAAAAAATTAACAATTCAGGAGAATCTGGCCCAACTGTGATACTGGATATCAGACTAGTGAATCCTCAGCTCAAAATGTTCTATTCTGCATTAATACAAAGACAAGCCAAGGCCATAACAAGCCAAACCAAAACTTGGCATTACATTACTTGTTTTTACTTTCTTTCTTAGATACCAAAAATAACAGGATAACAAAGCTCTTGTTTCAATACTTCATCTTCACTGAGCGAGGAGACAAGAAGAGCAGGTGGACAAATGTGCATACACTCATTCTGCCATTCTTCAGCACTATGTTAAATAGCCAAAATTGGGAATGTTCAACTTCTGTTGAGAAGAGCTGCATTTGAAATTGCATTAAAAAAAAAAAAAAAATCTGCCAGATATTTGCAAATCAATCAAAGAACAATCCATAAGCCTACAGCTAAAAAACCAAGCAGCCTGTAATATAAGAAAAACTTACCAAAATTTGTTTTGTTTAATATACACAATCTGAAATGAACATAAACAAACACCATGTGTATTCCTGAAAAGCAGACTATGTATCTGCTTAAATGGTCATGTTAATAGGCAAACACAATCTAAGCACATTCTGACTGACTGAATACAAAGTGGGCCATTCAGCCTCTGACTTGTCCTCTTGTTAAGCTGGGCCTTTATGTGAATAAGCCTTTAGAACAGTAGACACTACAGTTAAAAACTTGCTTCAACATTATTCATTTTCTTGCCCTCAATTTAGATATAAAAAAAACATTGATCGAGACTTTGAGACTTGATTACACTTTACCAATGCAAAGTTCATATTAAGTTTGGCGCTGCTCCTCTTACGGTTCCTTAACAAACTTTATTCTTCCCAAGTGAACTTCAAAGGCATATTTGAGGGCTCAAAGTGTAGTGCCATGTGTTGTAAAATTCTATGCATCACAAATCAAACTACTTTGCATTTGAAAATTAATCCTTTAGAAATACTAGATGCCACATTTGTTGTCAAGCAGTTGAAATGTTGCCAGTTGATAGTCCTAGTTCAGCACGACAGGTTACTCAAAGACTCGGCCTTGACATGCTTGATCTTTTGACATCCCCCAACTATGGCATGCTGCTTCATCTAGACTGCCTGCCTCTGCTCTGCCATTTGGGTTAAACACAAAATGTGTCCAAAAAATGGAATGACATTCAGAGCAAAGACCCATATCCTCTGTAAACTTTAATTGCACAAAGACCAACCATTTCCCTATTTTGTAGATTTACATTGCCAAATTACTAAGAAACTGTGCTTTGCAAGGAAAGCCAGTTAACTATGACATATAGAGACAGAAAATCAGAACAAAGTGCTTGTTGTGATCAATTAAAACAATATCTGGGCATTCATAATTAACTGCAAAAAAAAAAATCTTAATACCACAACATGGCAGCAGTGTGGTTATTGTTGCAGCCTGTGAACATAATATTTTATTAGCTTGTGCTACTGACCCATCCTGGTTGTAAGAAAGTTACCTTTTAAGTCTTTTCTGTACATTAGTATGGTATCAAAAATATGGGGCAGGTCAAACTACACAGATGTGCTGCCAATGATTACAAATGTGAGCTTAAACCGGCATCAAGTGCAGGAGTAGCCTAATATTTTTAGACTAAAATAGAATCAGGAGAATGGTCTAAGTTTTCTAACACTTTCACAGTTACAAGGAATTAGATCAAAATTAATAAGAAGTGTGGTACTAATATGAAATATGCAATGTAGCCATTGTCACTGAGACATAGGGCTGGGCAATATACCGAAAATTTACCGATACCGAAATTTATGACGATAACCGACGTCACTTTCTTCATGTCAGTATATTCGGTATTTTTAAAAAAACAAAATAAAAGTCGTTTTTGTCTTTTTTGTCTGTGTGTAGGTAGGCATGTTCATGTCCCTTTAAGACGCTGTACTACGTGTACAGCGTGTGTAGTCACATGACTCCACCCCCTCCAGTCTGCAACAAGAAGAGAAAGACGCCAGAGCCCGTCTACGACGAGCCTCGCCACTCTCCATTAACCCCCATTGTATCAAACTTGGTTGCAGTTCCACCGTAATTCCACTGGGGGTGATCGCGGGCGAGTGCAGAATGAATGGGGCTCTATGGAGCTAAACGGCTAAATTTGTCTCTTACTCCTGTTTATGGTTGAAAAATCACAAATACTGTTGTAGTTTCTGAAAGTCCAGTATGGATTATAGGTTAAAAGTGAAATTAGCGAGAACTTATATCCTTTCAGTTTCCTACAGTTTGGGCTGTTGTTGGCCATAACACGCTAGCATTTGCTAATGAATGCTGATTGGTCAGTGACGGACTTGCGGCTGTTTACGACGAGGGATCCCACTTGATGGCACCCGAAGACCAAGAGAAACGAGAAACACCACTCTTAAGGAGGACTTTTCCATCAAAGTTGATATTTGTGTGTACAGAGAATGTCTAATATAGCACAGACGGGCTCTCTGAGTGTCTCCGTCTGCTCTGTGGAGACGGGCTCTGGAAATCGCCGTAAAGCAGCACCTCTCAATGTGTGACGTCATCACACTTTTTGAACGGCTTTTTAGAACAGATAAGTGAACTTAAAAAATCCAATATTCAGCTGAGTGTATTTTTTTAGCCCCAACTTTTGAAAACAGTATTCAAATTACTTGACAAAAAATTATTTCCAGAGAAAAGTGGATTTTTAGGGGTATAGCCCCATAGAGTCCCATTCATTCTGCACTCGCCCGCGAGCGCCCTCACATGGACAGAGGCGTGTTTCCGAGACCCGGAAGTTAGACAAGAGTGACACTTCTCCCCATATTAGAGATTCTCTGAAGACGCTGAGGAAACGGAGGACGGCTCAAATGTAGAAGCGGCTGTAAGTATCACTGTCAATACCCCCCCCCCCCCCAACCCCCTCCCAACCCGGGAATTATTGTCCACTTATCGTTATCGAGGTGAGGTGCTCTAATATATTGTGATATTGATTTGAGGCCATATCGCCCAGCCCTACTGAGACATGGCAATTATTAACATGGGACATGATGACAAAACAACCACTCACTAGCTGTTAACCAGAACAATGTTCTGGCCAACCAGCCAACCCAGCCAGTGTTTCACATATCAATTGTGGAACCAATGAGCCAAGTTGAAAACAAAGCTGGAATCTATTCAATTCGCATCGAGAGACCCGAGGTGACATTTGTACTGAGCACTAGGAACAAGGGATCCGCAGAGCTCTCGACAAAGTGAATTATCCCGCAAATGAATATAAAGCTACTTTCATTTTTGCCCCCCAATCGATGGAGAACTCTGCCATCTTTCTTTATATAACCTTTTGCCAGAGACACTTTATATCACAGTCAAGGCCTAGCGTGCCAACTGTAGCAATCACTGACCTTCAGAGTTGCTTTAAGTCAATCTGACCGCCCCACGTTAAGGTGAAAAGGAAACCAGTGTCTAAAAGCACATCCCAAAGGTGCAAAAGGAGCAAGAAGAGTTGTAGAATCATAGAATGCACAGTCTAGCTTGGGACAGATTAAAAAATATTCCAAAATAAACACTGAACAGGTTTGGCCAAACAGTGACCTACAGGAGCTATAGCCTACCTGAAACAGCATTCAGTCCTTCACTGATACTCTGTACATAGTTATTTCAATAATATGAATGAGAGAGAGCATGGTGTGGGTGTAGCATGGTGTATACATCACATCTTGTTGCAAATAAAGATCATAGGTGAATGCTATAAATCAAAAGTGTCAGTCACATCAGTCTGCTGTTACAGGACAGGGGACAAAGTTTCCCCTCTGAATACTGACCAATATAACAATGTTGTGTTATTCCTAATTCTTTTCTGACTACCTCTTCCCAGCACCAAAAAAATCAACTACTTGATTTTTTTTTTTATCTAATGACCATTAAAAATGTTCTCAATTGAGCACAACTTACAATTAACTTGAAACCTATGCTATACAGATGATTATGCATTTCTATCCAAAAACAAAACAAAAAAAAAACATCTCCATTGTTGGGAGAGTAACCTTCAGTGTCAACTAACTATCTCCCTGACTTACTAACTGATATACTAAATCTTGATGACAGACTCTAAACTATTTCTTTTCCCTCACCCTTCCTGTCCCTGTACACACCTCCTCTTTTGATCTTTCAGGCTTTCTCCTTAATGTCAGATCTCAGCCAAGATAAAATGCACAGAGATGTGGCTTGGTGAAATGTCAGTGGGTATTCCATTGTGACAAACAGGAAATAGAGAATGGAAATAGGTTCACAAGGTGAAAAAAACATCAATACATTATCTGCAGGGGGCACCCAAAGTAAATGCAGTTACATTTTCATCCAAACAACAACATCAGAGCCCCAGTGTACATCCAAAGATCTTATCACCATGTCTCAGAATTTTTTTTTTTTCCGATGCTAGAGGATATTGTTAAGTCCTTGTAACTGATTATGTGACACGGTCATAAATTCTCAGAGTAATACATGTAGAGCAGGCAAACGCAAATATGTGCTTTGTAATAAACAGGATTCATAAACCTGGAAACGTTGTGTAATAAAAATCCAATTTGGTTCCATTATAATGAAGGTAATCACACAAATCATAACAAAATTTTAAAAAGCACCTGTGCTCACTCCAAAGCACACAAATGTGCCAATTCATACTAGTTGAACCACTTTCTTACACAACAGCAATGAGCAATGGCTTTATTCTTCAGATCAGGCTGTAGTTAAAAATAGCTTCTCTTTGGCTGCCACAGAAAAGGTCTGAGATGCTGGCAGGCATCCTTGAAAAGAATGTAAAACAGCTGAAGGATACTGCTTCCTGAACAGCTCCTGACCGTCCGCTCCCAGGCTACAGGTGATTCATAAAGGGGAATTAAGAGGCAAAACCACACAAGATGTATTTTCATTGCATTTCATGCAAAATGTTATTTTCTTCCTGCTATTTTACCATCTTGAAGCATAATGTTGACTGTTAAGCCCATTTTTCAGACAGCCTCTTCTCCACTTTGAAATTCATGTTGTTTTTCATGTGTTAACCTGCAGCTGGAGGAATTTCATAGATGCATTGTGTTTTTTTTCCCTACATTGTCTCAAATTTGGTGGGTCTCGTAGCAGACAAAAAACAAGCTTTTATTATCATTCCATTCCTAGAAATCACCTTCAAAAAGAAACGCCATGCTCTGCTAAGAGACTTGAAATAAGGCAGGATGTAACCGCAGAAGATCATCAATTGGTGAGAACAGCTTTTCAAGGCAGCATCTCTAATGTTAAAAGAGAGGGGGTTCAAGTAAAGACTATGTTGAGATTTTTGAGTGAAACTGATCTCGTCATATTAGTGCTGGAAGATATTTTGTTTATTTTTTCATTGTCTGACAATGCTCCACTGATACAGGTACGCTGCCAGTGTTTTGTGCTCCCTTGTTTCAGTATTAAATAAATTCACCAAATGTCATAGACAGTTTGCCACCACAGAAACTTGTTTTTAGTACTGTTTAGTGTTGAATGAAAACAAAATTAACACCTATAGTTAGGGAAATAAATCACACAATCACTGCCTCTATGGTAACAACATGTAAAAAGCCACAGGATGTTTTCAGTGAGAAAAGACACACTGGAAAAAGGGCTTACATTCACAGTGACCAGAATTATCATGAAGACAAACCAGCTTCAAGACTGATAAAAGGAATTAGCAAAATAAAATGAATGCCAAAATTGACTTCATTTTCTCAGTTTCATGTCATTGCAAAATACAAACATACATCTTCTGCATCCGAGTCAACTTCGTGCAGGTACAAAAATTCACATTTTATTCACAAAAGAACTGCAATGCTTCAGTTAGAGACCTCTGTATGAAGTAAGACAGAGTGATATATAAAACACCACATAGACAATCAATCATAAGACGACATAAAGCTGATCATTTACTGCTTAAATAATTAGTTTTGGCATTTTACAAATGAAACGATGAATCAATTAATCAAAAACATAAATAAATAAATAGGTGTCGCTTAATCAACGCTTAACATTTTCACTAGTTGTAGCCCTACAAATATCTGATCAAAACAGGCAAACTATTCAAAGCCACCAGCAAAATGAAAGACACTGCCTCATATGTCAACAAAACGTTCAAATTCCTCCCCACATATAGACAACGCACAGTGACAAAGCAGGGTTGAGCGGCAGGACATAAATCAGTGGCATCACAAAACATCCCTGTCCAGGCACATAAATCAACAACTCAGGACATTTCAATAAGGTCACACCCATTAACAATAACTACCAATGGCTTTGAAATGCCACAAAGAATAGTGCTTATAAAGAGTGACTCTCAGCATTTTCACTAGGCAGTGATATTTATTACTGGCACAGCTATGTATGACTAGCTATCAGAGATTTAATGGATCAGGATCAGGTAACATTTGGCCTACGTAGTTAGCCTACAGTACTGAAAATGTGGTCTAATATCTGTAAGCAATACGGAAGCAAAACCAGTATGGTTTTCTCAACGTATTCTCATGTGACACGAACAAAGTCATCACACTCAACCTGGTGATTCATTTTATTTTATTGGTATATTTAATAGGGACAATGCATTTTTATGAACATTAGTGTGAGAGATACACCCTTGTAAATATGCCGGAATTAGTGAAAACAACTACTATACATCTGTAATCCCTAGACAGGTGACATAAAGACTAACACAGAGACAGCTTGCACTCATTCAGCACTCGTTCACTATAAAATTTATGCATTAGTTATGTTCCTTCAGTGTGCAGAAGAAGGCGCTGTGGTGTGTATGTGTGTGTGCGCGTTTGTATTGGTTACTGTTGTTGCCATTTGTTATGTCTCTGCATTGATAGCTCTTTCTGTTTTGGCACTTTGTCTTGTGCCTGGGTCAGATATGTGACTTCTTTTTTTTTTAATTCAAAAGTGAAACAATAAAAATCGATATTTTTTACTACATTAATTTGTGTTTGTTTAAAATGTGTCATTACCAAAAGCTTTAAAAAAGGTTTAAAACATGCTGCTGGACATGTCTGGCCCATCTCCATTTCCTGGTTTTAAAATCTGGCCTAACTGAATTTGTAATTTGAATAGCCTTTGTTTAAAAGATTGCATGTGGGAGGTGGATGAGAAAAGTAAAAAAAAAAAAAAAAAATTACATGCCATAGATCAATACCATAGTCAACCATGTCATTCCAGTGTTTCCCCAGAAGCACATTGTTTTAGTGTGTTTAACTAAAAGACTTACTTTGCTAATCATTTATAGGCTGTAGTAGGACTGAATGATACTGGAAAAAACTGACCTGAACATATTAAAATATGAAAACACAAGAAATTTCTCATATATGCAGTATGTTATTCTTTTACAGATATCCCATAAACAGTCATAATTTTCATTATTTGGACATTTTAAAAGTACCCCATTCTAACCAAATCGTCCGTCCTTGTTGTGGTAACGTGGCAATGTAACTGCTATGTCTTAGGTTCAAATCCAACCTGACACCCTTGTTGTGCAAAAGCCCCACTCCTCATAATTTTTCACTGTCCATCCAATGAAACAGAAATGCAAACAGATGCATGTGGAACATTTTTGGATGTAGAGTGCGTTATGTGGACATTGTTTGAAAACTTTGTTTTTCACAAGCAAGTTATGTAGCTAGAGTGTGTGAAACCATAAAAGACTTGTTCTTACCAATGCAAAGGGTTATCTCAAGAATTTCCAGTTTTACTTGACCATCTAAACTACTTCTAAGACACACACTCCAACTGTGAACAAAGGGATAGAAAACTACTGTTGTATAGCGACACAACTGCCCTGTGTGCACAAAAGGACGTTTTGGAGAAATGAGTGAGATTGGGAGCAAAAACAGAGCCTGTTTGACTGCAAGGCAAATTGTATACTTCCCCTTATCAGTATTGGATACTTCCCTTAACTTACGACAAGACACTGCGCTTCACACCACACAAGGAGGAAAGACAGAGCTAACTCTGACATGTTACCTTTAAATATTAAATACATCTGTAGTAACCGAGGGAGACAAATGTTACTTCCTCTGTTATCCACATACTATTAAAAGCAGCAGGATCGAGCTCATAAAAGATGTGCAGCTGTATGTCTGTCCCATAAGTTCAGTTCATTCACCCTTAAGACTGTGAAAAAGGGCAGAGCTTGACTTCAGTTTTGGTGTCACTCAATTTCCATATTTAGAAGCCAAAGCAGTTCTTAGCCTGCTGTATTTGTTGTGGCAAGGGAAGCGCATCTGATCTACCTGCCAGGAAAGCCAATCAAAAAGGCTAGACTTCAACAGCAAGAGATCAAGGGCCAGGTCTGGGAAAAGCCGCCTGACAGGCTGTTACTGACAGTACAGTGTTTTATGGAGGCCGTAAATATACGCAAAGCCTTGGGGACACTAAATCTTTCCCCTGTTACATTGTGTGCGGTGTAATTTGTTTTAATTATGCATTTAGATGAGATTACAACGAGATAAATTGACTGCTCTCACACTAGTATCACACTAAGGCTGTTCCCTTTGAACCTTTTTCCACAACTGCAAGAAGTAAAACAATGACTTAAAAAAAATACATTTTCAATAATTCTTATAAAGTCTCTCATTCTCTCCCCAGTCATGGACCTATAATCTCAACCACTGGACATTTAAGTACCTAAGTGGTGTGGGGTGGGATGAAATGAGGGTGACAGGAAGATTTTTTTGTCAAGATTATTTTGTGTCCCAAAATAGGGGGGAACCCTGCTATTGCAGTCAGTTGCACAAATCATGTATCATACTGTGCACACCTCATCTCACCGAGGTTCAGGAGCAATTCAGGTCAAGACTGCTTGGAAGCCCCAGGCCAGAGCGGTCCAACAACCCCAGCTAGCAGCAGTGTGACATACCAGTCGTTCGAGTTATACTTAAAGAGCAGATGCAGACTCATCTGGTTTACATACAGCAGGACAGGGACTTCCATGTCCCAAGGAGGAAAGGACAGAACATGCTGCGTAACTTCCAGGTTTCAACTGGACTCGCGTACAGAATTGACATTTTTACATCGATAACTTGGAGACAAAAACACAACTACCTAAAAATGCATGGAAGAAGACAGACAATTAAGAAAGCAGTCTGCTGCCACCTTCCCTTTCTAGTTTAAAAGGGAAAAAAAGAAAAGAAAATACAACAGATTTTGGTTTATGCTGCTTTGCTGGTTGCAAAACTAAAATCCATTTGAGCCCATCTGGGTTGTTAGTCATTTTTCAATTTCCTGCAGCACAATCGCAAAACTCAAGTGGCGATAGATATGTTGGAAGAGAACGCAAAATCAAGAAAGGGGTCTGCTGTCAATCTCTGTTTGTAATTTCACAAAATGAAAAAAGAAAATCAGGCTTTGATGTATTTTGCTTTGTTGAGAACCTAAAGAAAATCCATTTAGCCCACTTAGGTCATTTCTCGTTTTCCAATGGCCTGCAGCAGAATCAAAAATTGAATAGCCAATGGGCTAGTCAACTACACAGTAAAGGTGCAGGCTGAATTTTTACAGTAAAATGGAGGATAGAATGGGTTTGAAACCCCATCTTGGGCAGATGTGGTTGGAAATGGGGATTTCTTTTTCCCCATTAAAATTATTTTTTATTTTGCCCTCATTTCTTTTGTTACATTTAAATTATTGGCATGGCACCAAGGATTTTACCAGCAGAATCCCTGACCAAATGTTACATTTTGTAAATGCTCCTAGCATCCACATCAGGAAGACAATGGGGGCCACAGCTGCTATAACTGGAAACCAATTATCTTTTTATTGGCTGGTTTAGACCTAACCAAGACATACCTCACAATGGAACCAGGGAGGCAAGGTAGATGATCCACTCGAGCTAAAACATGCTTTGAATAAGAGGCAACTGTGCAAGAACAGAGGAACAGGGATAAAGCAAAACTCTGCCACTCACAGTAGATGCCCAAGGCAAAAAGACAGAGTGAGAGTAGGGGGGAGAGTGGGCTGTCGAGAGAGCGGGGCACAAGCAGGAGGCAAAGAGATTGTAAAGAAAGAAAACAGGAGACAAGATTCAGCAGGGAGAAAGAAAGTGTATGAGAAATGGTAGAGAGAGCACAGCGGGAGGTCTGTACTGAGATATGGGAGCAGAAAGACAAGGGAAGAGTGAGGTAAAGAAATGGGCAACTACATGTCCCACTGCTATTTTTTCTGCAATGCAATAGCAGCGGTCAGACATGTTCTTTCCATCAAGAACCAGCAGGTAATTAATGGACTTCTGAAGCCATTTAAATGTCAGTGTTTTAATATGTCGAAGTAACCTCTCCTCACTCTGCTCGACACAACAACAGCCTGACAGATGCAGGGAACTTGAGATGCATAATTAATAAAATGTGGCTGAAGTGGTTAGCCTCAACATGTGCCATGTGAAACTGTCATGATTATGTAATAATTAAGGTCATGCTACATGGCAGACACAACCAACTCCAATCACAAGTTAAAGAGAGTCACTTTATTTGTTTGTTGATGTACAATATAAATAAAAATTGACTGGTTGATTGATGGTTTGGGATGCACTAATTCCACTGTTTTTAGGCCAAGTACAAGTACTCAGTTGCCATTCGCGAGTATGATATTAACAACTTGACATTTTTATCTCATTTTAATGTTGTTTTCATGCTTTGTGGTTGTAGTGAAGTGCATGTGACAGTGCCACAAGCTACTTACATTTTGTGTTAGCAAGTTTCCATGACATCTTCTTAGCTTGTTAAGATCGCACATTTCACATGTTTTTCTTTTCTTAACAAACCAGCAACTTAACAGAAAACTAAATGCAACACTGGAATAAGCATGAATTGAAAGTTAGTGTTTCGTCACTAACTCCGTAGCATAACATAGTGACAACATTGATAACATTGTCACAATGTGATAACGCTGTATTGGTGTTTCGGGGCATTTTTAGGAGTGCCAGCACAGTGTTGGTATCCAGTGCTGTTGTTCCACTGTCTACAAGAAGGGAGAAACAGTCTAATTTGCCACATATTTGAGGTTACCACAGTAATCTGTCATCATTTTCTGCACATTTAGGCCTCTGCCAGTTTCAAGGAAAGCCTCATAAGACAGCCTCTCCCTATTAGCCATTCCAACCAAGAGTATTGCCACTTTGCCCATGAATGTGCCATATGTATGCACATTCAGCCTGTTGTCATGGAAATTACTCTGTACTGTAATATTCAATTTTTTAAATGACTATAAATACACTATAATTGACAAAAATTGTTTATCTGCTGAGGCTGTCCACTGAGGTCAGTGGCCAGCTAACCGTTACTGCCTGCCAGGCTTGTAACTACTGTTGACATGTGGGTCAGTAATGCTTACCCTCTTAGTATGTGAGCAGTCATTTTTTTTTTTTTTTGCTCTTTTAATTCACTTATTACATCTAGTCCTGCAGATCTTGTGGCTCTGTCAACACACAACACTGATGCTCCATAGCCTGTGTTGTTTATAAACCCCAACACCTGTTGCTTGCTTCACCAACAGAAGCCTTCCCACAGATCAACATCGAAAGCAGGATCAAGATTTCCTCTAGGTCGTCTAAATCATGCCCACTATCAGAGGGTAGCCACACATGTCTCACACTGCGACTGATGTGCACTATTGTCTAATTCAAGGAAACAAAATATTGCCACTTAGCAAACCTCAGAGCACTCCAGATGAGGGCTAGAGAAGATGAATTCACTACAGAGTGACAGTAAACTTAACCTGCTGCCTCACACCAAGACAGCTGCGATAGAGAAGAGGCATCAGCCTCTTCTACCACCTTGGAGAAAATGATGTTAGGAAAAACATAACACTTCACAAAGGCAATATTTCTCTATCATATAATAATTAGAAATTAAATGTTTGGAGGCTGTCAGTGACGTCTTCAAAAATCTTGAAGACAAATGGTTAAATTTTGCCAGCAGCTGTTTGAGATCATAATAAGCTTTGTCAAAGACCTTGTGGTTATAATAAAGCAGCATTCAGATTATAGAAGAATTTGGAAGAAAATCAAGCTTTTTGGTAAGTACTCTTACCCATTAATATTGTTTGTTTGCTTTTTAAACACAAGGTTGATTTTTAAAAAGATGAAGCTATACAAACACATAAACCCACTTTCTAAAGTGTCAGAATTACCATGAAAGTATAAACCCTTGAAACCTTTTATTTAAAAAAAAAAAATGATGGAAAGTAGAGGGGTAAGGATCACTAAGAGGATGTAGCATGAGTGTGACTAAAAGTGGAGGAGAAAAATAAGGGAGAAGGGGTTAAGCATATCTAGTAGCTAGAGGGAATGAGGAAGCAGAAGGGAAGGGAGAGAGGGAGGGAAAAAGAGTGGGTTAGGAGGCTATCCAACAGCCTCAGCTGTGAGTGAAAACCCATATGTTGTAATGACAGCATACAGTCTTGTGGAGCTACACTGCCTCCCCTATAATAAACATAATGTATAGGCTAAACACTCCAATCAGGCTACATATACACCCAAGATGTGATCATGGTCAACTGTAGACTCATTTTATCTTCTCTAGCTTCATAAAATCTTTCAGGTGACACCTTCTCTTCCAAATGAAATTACATCTTTCATTGCATCTTGGCAGATCTTCAGGAAAATGACAGGTCCCATATCCACAACAAGATGATAAGGACTTCTTTTTATTTTTAAACTTTGTCGAGTTTACTCACAGACAAAGCCGGGTTAGCTAATCACACTGTATCACTGGTTTAAGAGATCAGGTCAACATTAAAGCAAGCTCACTCTTACGACCACACGTCATCTATGAAGGGCTATGGTAAGGCAATAAATGCATGAGGTAAACAATGACATATCACGTCCTTCATCCGTTTCCCTCATCTGACTGAATGAGCAGCCAAATCCCTGTCATGTGCACTCACCATTGCTGTGGTACTGAGATCTCTGTTCCACTGTAATTCTAAGTTCTACAGACATGCAAGCCTTCGAGTGGCATTGAGGGACCCAATGAAGTAGAAAATTTGTTTTGAAGCAACCCTAAGTCGATGCATGGATGGCTTGAGCCTTAAAATAAACTGTCAGCATTCAAGATGAGCAATAAGCACAAACTGTGGCTGTAATGCTTGACCATGGACAGGTCTGTATTGAGAGAGAATTTAATGTTAATTTAGGAGACATATGACATTTATATATAATTCAGCCTGCCATGGGCTAGTAATATATTCTCTGTAGCAGGGTTATTTTTAGGTGAGGCACAGTCAAATTACATGTCTTTTGTGGGCAATCATACTCATTTTGTGACCAATGAATTTCATAGAGCTATGGACAGAAACCACACCAGCTCCAGTCAAAAAGGGACAGATCTTTTTTTTTTTTAAAGCTAGGAATGCGCTCATTTCCCAATCCTAGGTAAAAACAAAATGCCATTTGATACAGCCAGTCAAAATGTGGTCAACCTAGAGGCTTCATCTATTCACTAAATCTAATTGAAAGAAGGTTTCCATACTTCTCCACTGTGCCCCAGGTATTACATGAATATTAATGCCATAACATTAGCACTGATGCAAAGGAAAAGTGAAAACTGTCAATCTGGCCCCAAAACAAAGGCCAGGGACTTGAGCAACACAATGTGCTGTAATGCGGAGGCAAGCACAGAAACCAGCCTCCTTCACCAGTGATCAGCTTGCCTCGTTTGCATCTGAAAAACATTGGTGACTCTGGTGGACCCGTTAATGTTTCAGACATAAAACATGCAAATGCAAAGCCTACCTAGACTGAAACTCACCATAAACATGCAACCAATCTAACACTTCACATATAAAACAAGTCAAGCTGTATTATTCAGATGTTTGTACACCCAAAAAGATAGCCAGCAACATGCAGAAAATAGGATAAAAGTGTAGCCTAAGTGCGTAGATGGTAAGAAAGAAGGCATTACCACAGTAATAAAATTTCTGTGGTGGGCTAGTTATTGTCCGGCATCAAATGTATAAAGAAATTCTGTTAAATTACAGGCAAGAGAGTAGGAGGGTGGTGAAACACTGATGTAGCAAAAAGAGAAATGAAACAGCTGAATGAGAAATGGGGTGAGAAGGAACATGGTGTGATAGATACATAGAATGGTTGAGGGACAGAAAAACGGGGGAAATATGACGACAATGCGTGTCTGAGAAATGTGACAGTGTCAAGGTACATTGCTCCTCCCTGAACACCAAACCTTGCTCATACAACAAGCTGTGTTTTACAGGCAGGATCCCTCTGGGAAACTGTGGCAGGCGCATTCAAACTACTCATTATGGAAACACCCAGAATGAAACAGGATACATTACAGCTGCACACCACTGACAGTTTAAATAATTCCTCTGGATTATTTAAAAGGATTAACCCAAGATCTTTACAATGATTATGCGGGCATTTAGGTTGATGGGACATAAATTAATTATTATCAGGTAGAAAACAAACCTAGCAAATGAGCAAAACTTTCCCTTGCAAGCCGAGAGGCTAACATTTGTGCATCAACGTCCATACAGCCACTCTAAAATTCAGTGACCACAAAAAAACATTAGGTAAAAAAGATATTTTGTTTAACCCTATCAGCTGGCATGAACTAAAAACTGACCCATGTATAATGAAATTTCAAAATAAATTTCAAAATAAGTCCTCACTCAGTGTCTACTTCACTGGAAGCACTCATCCTTACAAGACTGGAAATTTGCCAGTTTAATTGATTAATTAAAATACATTGCTCTGCACATGATGCACACTTTCCTTAAAAAAAAAAAACAAGTAATTAAAAATGCAACTGCTTCCACAGTAACTTTGTTGATTTGCAATTTTCAAAGAATAATAGTCCCTGTTCAATGATTAATAGTTTATTTTGTGTGTAATTAGAGTGAGATTAGGAAAATCCTGTTCCTTAATGGCTTGATGCATGCATTACAAATGTGTATTGGGAGAATACATTCTACACTGCTGTTTAACTATGCACATGCTGAGTTAGCTAAATGTGAAGACAGTTGTAGAAATGAACATACACAACAGGAAAACAAACTCCACAGTCACCACAGGATTGCCTTAGCAATGGCAGCTGTCTTGACTCCCCAAAGTGCAGACTGAGCAGTGTCATAGAAAAGCAGTAACCCAGAGTCAGGAAAAGTATAAAATAAAAAGAAAGCTTGCAAACAAAATGGATGAGAGGGGGGACTTCACTTAAAGCTTGTGTAGGTAGCTTTTTAGTGTGGGCAGACTTTCATCAAAAATTTGAACTAAAAAAGCACACACCTGAGATTCAGTACCTCGTCAAAATCGCTCCCACCCACATGCACGAGAGTGCGTGTGGCTCCCATGCCAGTGCAATGGGGGAGTAGGTCCTGGTGAGCCATAGCTACGGTAAGCTAAACTAAATTACCACAGCAAAGGAAGGAGAGGAGAGTGGAGAGTTTTTGAGGAAGGGAAGCAGTGCATACTGTGCACAAGATATGATTGGACAGACAGTGCAATGCTTTCTGGAAGTGTTTGGTTGTTTCATTCCTACTGAACAGATTTTAACAAATGAGATGGGCCCAGGAGCAGCCCAGTCCAGAAGACTGGATTTATCTTGGACCTTTTGTATTAATGATGCACGGCTGGGCTGTGACATCACCTGAATCACACATGTGCATACCAGCCACCCACCCAAATGAATTATTTTCTCCAATTTAGAGACCCGCACCCATATGGACTTGTTGCTTTTTAACTTCTGTCATAAGTGAAAGCTTTCCAGATGATTTCTTTGTTGTGTGTTGTATTGAGGAGAATGTAATTAATATTTTCCTCATTAATGATGCATAATTTCACAGAATTTAAACAATACAATATAATCAGAATGTTAATTTTATGACCTAGCCAGTCTGTTCTGCAGTGTCTGCAGATGTAACTGCAAACCATGCATCACTACTTTGTATATAATGATTTGTCAAATTTATGAGGCAACAAAAATTACCTAAACAAGCTTTCTTTTTATCGACCTCTTGACAACTAATGAACTGCAACAGTATCAACGTGTCTTTGTCAAACTTTAAGGCAGTCTGTAAGTGACATGCATATTAAAGTCAAATTTTCACCAGAGAGAATAGAAAGCTACCCAATTTGTACAGATGTACAGGCAATTTTCTTTGACGAGCTTTATTTCAGCATTTATTCATGCATTCTGACAGGCAGCATGACTCCATTCAAAACAGTCTTAATCAGTGAGTCGTATTAATGTTTTAATGCCTTTACTTCAAACCCTGTATGGTTTACTTGGCAATTTAATTCCATTATGAGTCATGGTGATGAGTACTGAGCACAGATAAGAAGCAACTACAACAGGTTTTCTGGCTGTAAACTACAGCAGGTAAACCACCCCTGACCCCTTATATCAACGGACCTGAGTTACTTCATGTAACAACTAGACAAAAAGCTGTGTGTTGGAGAGACAGTGCACCATACTTCCTGTGATTTAATTTCAATATGTCACAGCCTGTCATGGCTTATTGATTAAGTAATCGTCCTTGCCAGTTGTCAGTGCAGGGTATCGAGCCCAATCAAACTGGCACGTAGGGGAAATGTCCGTCACTGCACTCATGTTCACCTTGTATCCAAATGCTGGGTAATTTTACACTTCTGACAGCTATAAAGTGCCAAGTTACTGTCTAACACACACTAATACAGGAGATTTGTTCCAAGCGCTGAAAGCAAGAAATCTCACCATCTGGTGAAGAAACCATTCAGAGTAAATGGTACTGATCATGAACCCTATCCAATCCCCCACAAATATTTCTGTTTACAGTAAATATGCAAAGGTATCATAATTTGATGATATTTAGGATCTACATACACTAATCAAGTGGCATTAAATAATCCAAACAGTTTTGTAAAGACTGTAAGCCAAAAGTGTTAACGTAACCTTGTTATCCATGATGTCACGTCAATGCACAGACTGCGGCTGGTCTATTGCCAATTAACAGTAGCCTGACTTTGTGGGTATGACAATGTTTGTCTAAACTTTATATCAATAACAGCAGTGTTGTCAGCGCTTAATCAGAAAATGTACCCAGGTCACCAGAAAGTCACACTAGTTACTGCCAGAGTCACCTCCTTTAATTAAATCTTGGCCAAGGATTCTCAAAGTTTTTCAGGCAGAGGACATGCTGATATCAAAGTTATCAAAGCAGATTTTTTTGAGAGAAGAGCAGAGCTTGGAATGCTGTTTTCACATTCAACAACCAGTAAGCAGTGAAGCGGGGTATGAGACATAAGAGAAGAGAGAAATATGACATCTGCATAGAAATAAAATAATGTGTGAGGATAGGAAGTAGGTAGAGGTGTGGTGGTGAGGGAGATGATGTGGAAGGTGAAGTACTTACGTTGCCCATATACTCAGACAGAAGGTCCTGAAGAGCCTGACGCACAGAGTTGCATTCAGCCACGATGCGCTCCCTGCGGTCATCGCGTGTACACGAAGAGTCAGCCATCAGGGCAGCGCCACTGATAATGCTCTCAAGGCGCTCCTCCAGAGAGGGACGGAACCGCTCCTCGCTGAACGCCAGGGGGTCCACGATGATTTGTTTCTGTAAGGACAGGGTCAGGAGAGAAATTACACAGGGAGGAAACAAAAGCTAAAAAGTCATCGTAGTACTCTCTCTCCCTCTCAAAGCCTGCAGAGAGAGGTCTGGCAGGAAAGCGGACGGCTGATTTGACAGACTCTGACAGGCCAACTGGAAAACCTAGAGGGAAGAGTTTTGACGGTTTAACTGTCTTTATTTTCAGATCCTTCGGGCCAACAGACGATACCTTAGTCCATAGTTTCAGCTGAGGGTTCAGGGAGGCCAGATCCCCAACATGATGAAATGGATTTGACAGAAAGGACTGTGAAACCATTCGCCATTTCCTGGACGCATCAATGATATGCAAGTTTGGAAATTAAAAGGATATCATGTGTCTCAAGAAAGAATGGCAAGAATCAGTCTGGGACTGCTTGCCTTCACCATTTCAATAACTTGCCTCTTGAAATATCAAAGCACATGGCACTAACATGACATTTTAGGGGTGGTAGATGAGTATTAGTCTGGAGATATAGCAATCCTTTAGAACAGTCAGTGAGTAAACCTTTAATAGAGTATTGTACAGTCATACTGTGTTAAAACTTAATGAAGCTCCCCACAGCATCTAATGTACTTTAGAGGGTGTGCGGAGTGCACTAGCATAATATACTAACATAGGAGCCAAGAAAAAAGAAAGCGGCATTGCCTTATGTGTTTGACTTATGTATCAATTATTTACTCCTCCTCAATTGCTTTCACCCAAAAAATGTACCCCAGACATCGGGGTACAACATATACTGGTAGTCTGCCTTATGACACAGCAGAAAACCTATTTTACACACAATCGAGCCAATTGACACTAGCTAATGGTAGGCCAAATCTCTACAGTGGTGTGAGCTACAAGTAAGCAAGGTGGGAAATAGCAATATTCCCAGATGCTTCATTAAAACAGTATGAGTAATGTGTTTTATATTATCATTTGTTTTAAATGATTGTTCATTCCACAATGTTTTCAATATCATTCAGAGCTTTAGCAGCATGCCCTAATCTGGTGAAGAAACCATAATCGACTGAGTATAACCCAACTGGCTTCTCTTAGTTAAAATTGTCTGAGATCCACAGCCTGCCAGTGGCACACTTATGGAGCCACAACAGAGAGAGGTAGAGGGAGAGTTGCTTGTTTGTGTGCCTTTTGTTTGTTCCAAGAATAGTTTAATTATTTTGATGACAAATTTAGCACTGGAAAGGATAATTTCTGGACAATCTTTGCTTTTGTGTCGGGTCTGCTCCTGTTCTCTGCTGAGACACAGATCATTTGAATTACAGTGGATTAAAGATCTTTGTCTTCTGTGGGTCAGTTCAGTACAGGTGGAGATGTTGTGACTCCTCATCATCATCTCAGACTACCCCAAGTGCAGGGGCTTGTCTTCACAAAATACAGCTTGGAGAGGTTTGACAAGGGGCATAGAAGCCAAAGGCTGGCTAAAAATGCCAAAGAAGTTTTTGATTCATTTTTTTATTCTTAGCACAGTATGTGAATTTAACAAAAGACAGAGGTAAAAGTTTCTTGACTTTTACTTCCACCAACCAATCAACTTTCAGTTTATATCCATGTCAGTCCAAACCCATAATATTTGTAGTGAAGTTCAGAGTCTGAGGAATTATGTTTTGATTAATAAAGACAATTTGTCACGTATTGATTGACTGTTCAGTGTCTCCCGAGTGGTGCAATTCATGCTAGTAAACAACAGTTTAGGGTGGTGATCTTTTCTTGTTTATAACTGTTTAGAACGATGATTGTTTATGGCTGTGTTTTGTATTTGCATGGTTGAAAAATATCTAGGTTTATATTGATAGGTCATTGTAAAAATGACCATGCTGTATTCTTCTGCAAGCACTCCTGACTGTGCTGAGGGGAGGGTTAATCTTGGTTGGTGATTGTGTTTTATTTTATTGTTGGGGATAAACAGGATGTGTTCTGCGGTCCACAGTGAAACTGTTGTACTGACACTGTCGGTGAAAACTGAGTTATAACTATAATAAGACTTTTGGATGTTCATTTTGTTTTATGTTGTAACAAAGAATCTCAGGAATCCCACATACTGTTTTGTCTGTCAACACAGTCTTCCGAAATGGGGCTGTGTTATGGATCAATTGGTGGAATTAGAGGAATCGACTGGTTTGTACTATATAAATCAACAGTAACAAGAAAATACGCCAGAGCATAACAATGTTTTTGGGCTTGTTGATATTTGTTAGAAAAAATAACAAAGTGAATTCCCTAACAAAAGCAGAGTTCTGGTGGCTGCAGTTTAGAAATCAAGCAACAGACCTACGTTCTGCAAAAGAATGGAGAAATTGCACATCTGACATTGTGATTCAATTGATTGAAGCAAAACTTGCATATCTTTAGCACATATCTTTAGACTATATTTGACATAGAATACTAACAGCTGAATAATAGCCTATGTTCACATTTATGTTGGAAACATGGCATCCATGTTCAACATCCACAAACAATACAAAAATTGCCATTAGTCTTCCATTAAATCTTTTGTCTTCTTTTCTGATGTTTAAGTCTCATTCTTAGCTTAAGTCACAACCAAGATATTGCCAATTACTAATTAAAAAAAAAAAAAAAACTTCAGATTTTTTTTATGGGTAAAAGATTAATCAAATATCTAAAGTTCTGGCTGTTTTGTTTGTTTGTTTGTTTTTTGTTTTTTGACTTAACAGGTGTAAAAGAGAAAATCTAGTGTCCTTAGTCACAAAACATGACCAGTCTTATTCTGGAACTCTGCAAATAAAGTTAAAGCAAAGTGCTACTAAGGACCTGATAAATGAATGAAGATGAGTCAAAAAAAAAAAGAAGTTGTGGTGATCTCACTGTGGACTACAAGATCCATTTCAGCCAACAGATGAGCCTATGAATATATAATGTTTTGCATTAGAGTTTATAGCCTCTGCTACCTTTCATTTGAGTCACAGAAGTGCTGTAGTAGGGTCCACAGTAACACACTACCCTCAGTGAGATGAGAGAGAATACTTATTTATGTCTGATTTCACAGGGGCAAGCCTGCCGAGAGAGGGAACTAGTTGACATGCTGGAGAGGTATTGCAGAGGGTGAGGTATCACTATGATGTTTGTGGCAGCAAGAGGGGAAAAAAGCAAACTTCCCCTATGACAATAGAGCCATGTGCTAATTTCAGTGTAATATTGCGACAAAAACATTCAAAAATTCAGTTGTTGGAATTCTGATTTATTAGGTGGCCCACCCTCTTTCACAACCACCAGCAGCCCCCTCCATTCCATCTCATCTGACCTCCTCTGCTTGCATGTCATATCACCATGGCAACAGGCACCAGAGAGAGAGACAGGGAAAGAAAGAGAGAGAGAGAGTGTGACTCATTTGCTAATTTTGCCTTGCACTTGAAATCGGGCATCAGAAAGGAGCCGGTCTGGAAAACGTCTGCATGCAAGTTAGAAAAAAAATATTCTGCATGGCCACCAGGAAAATCACTGATGAAACAGATCTGAAATGCTGTAAAGCTGCCATCTTGGTTTGTGTACATATATCCATCCACCTTGTCTTTCATTTCTTGTCTTTCATCTTTTTCCAAAACATTTCTGGCAGAGAAAAATGTCTGTATGCCTTATTAATCTAAGAAAATTAAAATAAAAACCAAAACAGATAGCCTCACCCCCTTAGCAGACAGCCATCAATCAATCCCAAGATTCAAACACCTACATATTGACATTTCTAAAGAACGAGAAGGGGCATCTGCTTAGTGACATCAACTTCATGACAAATTACTCAAGGTACAACCCCTCTATCAACACCTCTATCACCATGCTAAGAAATCCTAAATTGTATGAATGCAGAAAATGATATGGCTTTATATACTCAGAACTAAGAGTGCTTATGAAAATAATATCTTCTTCATCAAGGATGAAAGGGTAACCATATAGTATAATTTTCTCCACTTAACCTTCACTTAAGTTAATTTTTAATTTGCTTTGCTAAGAGCTATTAAATCAGAATGAGGGTTTGAGTTGGGCCTGTGCATTTTTTGCAAACAATGACAGGACCAAGCATATGAAAACATCATGGCCTGTTTAATCATGTAGTCTATAATGTAGCTTAAATCGCAGGCAAGAAAAATATTAAATAGAGAGAAGGATATTGTACTTAACTTCAGGAACATGATAGCACTGTGAGATTCTGTGTTGCTAAAGGACACTTAAGGGTAAGTTGCTGGTTGACATGGAGCTAAACCCAGGTCATTCTGTAATTTAAGTAATTTAGCTCAGTCCTGGACCAATTCCAAATTTTTTGTCCCCATCAATCATTTTGACCCCAAAAGGAAGAAAAATAGGGCCCAAGCTGAAAAACACCAGAGTTATCCTTAAACGTATGCTTAATGCTTTATAGATCCCCACTTTGCTCCCACTCATTTCTAAGACATGACAGAAGGAGACAAGTCACCTGCAAATGGATCCATTCAGGCTGATTCAAAAGAACCATAAAACCTTTCAGGTTGATTGTGAACAGCAGGTTCTACCTCCTAGGGCATAGCAAATCAAACTTTTCAGCATGACACAGTGTTTCCCGTATACAGGCCCATCTGTGGCATGCTGCCACTACATCGGCACAGCTGCCACAAAATAAAAGTTGGTCCATGTATAGAAACAGATCTAAATCAGTCTGTAATGTAGCATCTAATCTACACATCACGTGGTGTCTGTCACATGGCAATCCTTAGATTAGCACATAGCAACATCGCACTCAAGTCATTTGTGAAAACAAGAAAATTTAAAATTCAACAATTTGCTCCAAACACTGATGTGTAACTTTGTCATGTAACTCACTAGATCATATGATGATTTTGCTTCATCATTTTGAGAATTCTCCATTTTCCCCATCCACACGAAAACGCAAGCTTGACACAAAGCCAGCGTGACACAGATTTACACAACTTGAAGACCATTTACAAAAAGCTCAGTTTTCGTGGGTGGAAAACACCAGCTTAGTGTGGATGACTAAAGACTAAAACGGAGGGGGAAAAAAAGATTTATTTTCAAATATACCCGGCTTAGTGTTGACATGGACCTGTTGTACAATTAGCTGTGGCATACTACATCAAGCCATCACCTATGTGCTTTATTTCCCACGTATACGAGGGCAATATGGTGTGATGTGGCAGTCTCATAAGGCGCTTTTCCACTAGTACCTACTCGGCTCGACTCTACTCGGCTTTCCTTGGTTTTGGTGGTTTTCCATTACAATTGAGTACCACCTCACCATCGGTGGAGTCGTCACAGCAAGGCGGCCACACTGCCAAGCACAGAAAAGTCTCCACCTCTTCATTTGACCACGGTAACGGTTTGCTTGCCATTTTCCAACTTTGTCAACTTCAGCGATGATCAATGCGCACGGTCACTGTTGCCGTTTTCTTTTTAAAATGCCGGGTTTGGTTTTCGTGAAGGAGTCACGCTCATGTGTCGTCACTCCCTGTCCAATCAGTGGCCTGTACGGCGTTTACGTCACATTTCGGCTCGACACAGCACACTTGGAACCCCGGCCGAGTAGGTACTAAAATAGTACCTGGTGCCAGGTACTACCACGTAATGGAAAAGCTTACAAACCGAGTAGAGTCGAGCCGAGTAGGTACTAGTGGAAACGCGCCAATAGAGTCCTGTCACATCAGAGTTATGTTGCTATAGCCAAGGAGGACTACTGGGCAAATGCAAATTAAAGGTGTTACAGATTAAGCAGAGAGCTATCAGATCACTTGATGCCATCTTTCTCCAATTAACACATAGATGTGTGGGTGTTACAGTGGCGTCCACTACCACTGAGTATGTCTGCATTATTTATTAAAACATGTTTTTTCTCAGTTGCTATTTCTTAATCAAGATTATATTATTTAGAATTGTCATTGACAGATACTGAAATATCTAAATATCTTGTTGGCACATCATTCAAATAGTAATGTTATGCATGGTTATAATGCCATGTCATCAGTTTCAGTCTTGTAATAACTGATACAAAGTACTGAGCAAATTAATATGGTTGTCTCTATGTTATTGTCACTACACTTAGTCCTCTATCTTATTCTATCTCTAGCCTCATTTTGAAAAATATTTTTCAGTTGTTTGCAACAATATCAAGAGTTTAGTGAAGCAGTATGAGGTATACTGTTCTCCTAGACAATCTCTGATTCATAAAATACAAACCTAGGACCGCAACAGAGCTCTGCATTGGGTCTGTTTTGATCCAAAAAAAGAATTAATCTGAGTCAATCCTGGATTAGAAAAACACATCGGATGTAGTCTGATGAAACACTGGATAACATGACAACACTTTCTCAGATCTTAACAGGTTTTACAAAACAGAAAGAGGCAGAGAGACAGGAGGGACTTGATAGAGTTATACTCAAGAGTTTTCAGTTTGCTCGGGTTCTTCGCTCTGTTAAATGTCAAGGTTGAGTTCACTTTTGTTCACTGGAATCTACCCAGACACTCAGAAACTTCCCTTGTGTTCACATTGCTTCCTCATCTTCAGATATTGTAGTAAAGTCTAAGTATGGCCTCCTTTTCTATGGAATGAGACTAAAATAAACTTCAGTTTTCTTTAGAGCCTAGTAGCGGTAAAGATAAGCCCAGATACAATCGTGACATAGAAATCACTGTAGGGTGCTTTATGAAATGTCAATATTTAATGAGAGGCTGAGAAGGGGGTTAATCTAAATCCATCTCAAGTTATTCACAAGATATGCTTAGAACTTATAATGTATTGCCCTTTGAGTTTGAGGATATAAACTTTGTGACTCAGAGACTGAAAGTGTAATTGTACTCAGTCTCTGAACTGAAGCTGCATAACAGTCTCATTCACTGAAAACACACACAAATGCCAAAGTTATGTCCCAATTCGTCCATGTAGCTTGTTCCTAATTTCGAACATGGCCCTAAGCCCCTCTCGGGGGAACCCATCATTTTAAGGTTGCTTCTTTAAAATCAAAGATTAGAAATAAACCCACATCCATATAAATCCATTGCATAATTTTTGCATCAAGTACTCATTGTGTGCAATTTTGAAGGGAAGTGGTCTTTGCAGTGAACTTTTGATAGTGTTTTGTCATTGTAAAAATCGGCCATATCACAGACACAATTTTTGCCAATGCATTAGGGATGGCTAGCAGTTTTGGAATACAAGTTTATCATAAACACCTTTGAGTAAAACTTTCTTCGGAGGTTGAAGGCAGCACACGGTGAGTTGATATATAAAATATGCTTTGTGGGTGAAGTATTATTTTATCTTTCTGTGGGAACATAAGCTGATTATATAAAGGAAACTGAAATAGATGCCAAGTTCCACAAGGAGGTTCACTGCCGATTAATCTGAGTTCTTTTGATCTGGCATATATACACCAAAGATACTTAAAGAGAATAAAGAGGATAAAAGATGGATAAAAGGTTTCAATTTGTCATCCACCCATTTGACTTACATCAAAATTGTTGAGGGCATAGGCAAGCTCTCCTCCCCCTGCTGGCTGATTGAGGGCTGAGTCTTCAGTGGCAGTGGCCTGGGCGGCATTGGAGATGCCTGACACTGCATGCTGCAGCTGCTTGTAGATGAGGTCACGGTTAGCCTTGTAGGCTGCCACGTCAGGGTGCTGCAGGCAGGCACGGGACGCTGTGTACAGCATGGGGATGTTCCTCTGTAAGACCCCCCGGGCAGCAGCCATTTGGTCCTTGTGGTGCACGTCCTTCAGCTCCTACCATTGACCAGGGTTTGAGGTGGGGTTGAGGAGGGACGATGTCAAAGAAAGTAGAGAGGGCACAAAAAAGGGTTAAATTGTATAGATACTTTGTGTGGGGGTGGGGAACAGAATACTCCAGATTCAAAATGGGCCTGTCATGCCCTTATGGAGACACTAACTGTGACAGAGCTTGTTCTGGATGACCCAGATTTGTTTCTGTCCCCTGCGGTAACACAACACAGTCATAATCAGGCCATTACAATATGCCTTTGCAGTTTAATGCATTGCCATTCAGGCCTTAGCAATTTATTGCAATTACTTCTTCATAGGGAAGAAGGAAATGTGATAGTGATCGCTGGCATAGATATATGGATTTAAAAAGCAGCTGGCACAAAGAAAAAATAAAGTTCCCTCTTCCAAATTGTACACACCAAAAGCTTTTTTCCCCACCACTGCTTAAGATATGCTTTGCAAAAATTCACTCTTAAGGCCGCATTACTTCACTCAGTCATTTTGGTGTATGACATTACTGCCATCCATAAAACATTAACCATATCTGCAATTACAAGTAAATGCCATTACAAAATCATCAGCGTTGTTTTGGGTGAGTTTTTCATTTTAGGAAATGCTGTCAAATGCAATGAATAAAACTACTGTGTGTAGATGATACATGTATGAAATAAGATACTGAACGTTTTCCAACTGTTCTTTGCCGAGTGATCTGTTTGTAAAAACCCATACAAATGAATACATAAATGGATTAAATACTACAACATTTCACCCAAAGAACCAAGGTCCTTAATTCCTTAGAAGCACAGCGTCTTTATAGTATGAAGACAAAATGAGTGAGAAGTAGGTTTCCCACAATTTCTCACCCGTTTTCCTGATTAGGCTAAGGACAGTATCATTACACCAAACTTCTAGGATATAATGAACACCTTGTGCAAGGTACTACTCAGAACATTTGTTTGTGGTCCTTCAAGTTAAGAAGGCATTTCAGGGGTCCTTGAGGTCATGGATATTATTTGAAGTTTTCAGAAATACACACTTCTGGACGCTGTATAAGGACAGCATTAACATGGATGCAGATTTTGACTCAGAATATCTACTTTATGCATGTAAAATAGAATATATGCAAGTTTTTCTAGGGGGTCAGATACAATGCTGGACGATTAAACAATATATAATTATTGTGATTACATTTTTCTTGACTTCAAAATAAAACTAGCTTGCTAACTTTTGATATTGACTAGAGTTACTCTTAGGAAGGGGATAATAATTCTGGCACTTTTCAGCCCAGGTCTTATTTTTTTTACTTTTTGCCATCATGGTAACTGTTGAAAATTTCACCCTCTATTTTACTGTACAGGTTGTTGCATCAGTTAGCCAAGACCCTGCTCTCCAAAACCAAAAGATATTTTATAGTAAACAAACAGAACAAAAACACTCACTGAGCAGTTGATCCCAAAAAGCAATTAAAACGTGTAGCTACTTTCAACACAATAACATTCATATTGCAGTTTAACTCATCATCAAGTAGCTGTGACTCAACAACTATGACATTTCTGTTATGTTAGTCCAGGGTCCAAAATTAACTTTACACAACTGTTTACTACATCACCTATCCTTTCAGGCAGTCTTATATTCAGTGAATTACATAAACAAAATATGGCATATTATCATTTCATAGAGAGGATTAAAGGAGTCAATCGTAAATAAATCAGTCTCTTTATTAAGTCTTTAAGTCACAGAAAGAAAAATGATTTTGTTTGTCTTTTTATGACATTACGAAGAGAACATAATACCCTCAACAGCATCAAACATGAAAATTTACTCATATTTGGTGCTTGTTGATTGTTTCTGGACACTGTGATATTTTATTTGTTATTTTTATAGTATTGCTCATGTAATTCCTTGTTTATTTTTCAGGCAGACGGTCTTCTGCGCTATCCATCAGTAGAAGTAAATAAATGAGCTTTGTTGGATGGTTTTGCTACTTGTGTTTAAAGATGCTTGGCTTAAAAAAAAAAAAAAAAACAGATTCAAAAACGATCAGTCCTTATTCAGGAGCAGAATTAATCCTTTAAGGGACAAGCTCCAGTATAAAAAGTGAGCTCTCCCTCGTCTATACTGGATTTTTTTCCCTGTATGTTTGCTTAACACTGCTGCAAATCACTGAGTCTTGTGAAACCTGAAAGCTAACATTTCTGCTTTAGACAGCTGCATTTTTTTTTTTCTTTTAACAAAGTGTTATAACTATGCTGGAAATGTCCCCTGGTGACATCAGTGGATTTACTCTCTAAGTTACCAATACCATAAATATATTTACAAACAACACAGCAACACCAGAAACACAATATCAGTCTCCAATTCAAGGCTTTAAATAGTGTTTTAGACAGAATTTCCTTTAGTGCAAAACAAAAGCTCCATTTACCATGTAATTTATCCTCAATAATATGCATTGTGAGGTATGCGTATCTGTTGGATCTCTACAAGGATGTGATGCTCATCCTATTACTCAGTTATGTCACCTGGAAAATTCATCATGAAATGCACTTCACTGTTGACTACCGCTTACAAGATAGTGGAAAAACCAGCACCACTTCCTATTTCAAGGAAATGGAGTTTGTCACCCATGCAGCATCCAGTCTGCATACTCTTTTCTTACCCTCCCACCCCCTTCGCTTCAACTGATAGTAAGGAGACTGTTAATGCTTATAGCTTCTTATCTTCTAGCAAAAGTACGAGGCACTCTCACTCCCTCACTCCTTCCTGGTCCTGCTACTATGTGGGTTAGAAATTTTAGTTTCTAGTTATGAGTGACCAGACAATCAACAGTCATTGAAGTGCTTGATACAGCTAACCAATCATACCCACCAGACACCTAAACAAGACTAATCTCCCATGGATCTCATCCATTCTGTCTGTTTGGACAACTGCAGATTACCTGCTGTCTCTTGGCGGCCATGATGTTCAGCTTGTCCACCTCTGGTTTCAGGGCCTTATATTGGATCCCCAGGTCCTGCTCTGTTCCTGCATTACGCACTTTCACCAGATTGTCCTCCACCTATACCGGTTAGATGGAAAGTGATGAGACGATAGGTTATTGAGAGAGCATAACCCTTTACTGTACTTCACCAACAAATTTAATCATCAGATTTAACAGTACTACTGGTCCTTCAACTTCAACTAGATCACTTCAATTAGTTTGAAAACATTACATGATTTTCTAATGTTTAATCATGTTCAGGTGATAAGGTTTACTTGATACAATATGCTAATAATTGTCCATGCCCCCCAACAAAAAAAAGTTTCAGGCCAATCAGATTGGACATTAATTAGCTTTGAGTTAGTCAGGGATCCAGCGACTAGACTGTTCATGTGGAGTTGACATGGCAATGGCTACTTCCAATTATAAAGCATAAACAAAAAGGCTATTCCTTTCCTTGTGGAAGTAATATTTCGCTGAGGCTGAGCACGACAAATCAATCTCTGCAATGTTTTGTATCATTTGTCACTGATTTCTGAGTGCAGGCACCCACACATGACAGAATTTTGCACAGTGCTCACTGCTGAGTAGGGCACCTTGGGCACTTGTCGATATGTTATCACAGATGTGGACATGGCAGCAGCAAAGTGGGGGATATGAAACCATTCACTGACACACAACATTCACTTGTACAAGCTACGTGCCAAATTTACATACCTGGTAGCCCCACCTACCTGCTAACATGCCATCATGTGATACTTGTGACAAATTTCAAATGCTGTATGGCACTGTTCTGGAAACTCAGGTGAACACAAGGTGAATTCATCCACCTCATGTACACTCACACATGTGTCACAATAAAGCTGTAATCTGACAGAAAGTACTTTGAAAGGTCAGTTGCTAAATGGGTCAAGGTTCACACTTGAGTGCAGCAACTTGGTGGAATTCTGAATGGTGCATAAAGCCAAAAGCTGTGCTGCCTCTGAGGTTAGGAAAACAATGGCTCAGCCAGAGTAAAGTGATATTTCCAGAAATTATGTGCACCAGCCTTGAGGAGGATCAAGTTGGTTCATGTTTTTTTTAAAGGCTCAAAAATTGCTGCAAACAGACACAGCTGGGAGCAGCTAGCCTGTGTGTAAGGTGACTGGAAACAAGCATGCAATTTGTGATAAGCTGCTACCAGATTGTTGCAGGTTATGTAACCAGGGCCGTTGTACCAAGCAGGCCTATACTTGTTTAGATTGTGAAGTCACTCACAAGAATATTCACAAATAGGCCTTGTCAACACATTTAGGTGTGTTCTTAACTGTGTGTAACATCAATCAGTGCTATAAAACTAAAGGACAAACTTTTTTTCTTAGTATCTTGGTGGAAAATGCTAGGATTTAAATTGACAATGACAATTTAAATCCTAGTGTTATGTAAACACTAGCTGGGTTCAAGAGCCATCATTTCTAAATCTCTGCTTTAGACCCCAGGATCCCTGCGAAAGTCTGTTTACTCTACTGGGTCAGCAAAAGCACCAGGTGGCTACCTGAGAAACTTTTAGATACTACATCTGTGGATCCTGCAGTTCTACACGTCACAGAGGAGAATTCAATATTCATTACTACAATGATTGTTATGTTTTTCTTTGCAGTCCTGCTGCTAAACGACAGAAGGCACAGCTACATTCCTGGCTCTGAGCTAATTTCAAGTAACTCCAGTTCATCTGGACGTAAGCCAGTTCAGGTCCCTGTGGCATCCATGTTCTTGTTCTGTTTTCTGACAGGGAATGGCAGCCCATGTAGATAATGAAGTAGATGACTATAAACAGAACTCTAGTACGATAAGGCCAGAGAGTGAAACTACTCTGCTGAATTAGAATTACATGTGACTGTTTTTTACATTCATACAGGACAAGAATTCCAGTGATTTTAGAAACACAGACTCATCTTACTTCTTCATAATGTTCACATTATGATCTTACTGACTGTGCGTGTTTCAGCTTGTGTGATTGCACCACAAAAAGATTACTAACAAACAATAACATGCAGAACTTCAAATGAACAAAACTGTTAACTCAAAGACCATTTAATTTCCTCATTCAATGTAAACTGTCATATTTTACAATAAAGCTGGGAAGAAGCTACATAATGAGCACCACTATTTCTATTCAATACATATTATAAATACGTAGGACGGACAACAATGTGCTCTTGAAATACCACATGATTCAGAGCATGACTTTATTATAAAGGTTAATGATTTATTTTCCAATGTGATGAATAATTCAAGCCTGTTTATAATGTATGACACACAGGAGAGGAAGATTTTCTTACCAGTTTGAGCTGCAATAGCAGTTTGTACACATCTGACATGTCTGCCAACACAAGCAGGTGAGTGACAGCTGAGAGGAGAGCCCTGGCAGCACGGACCATGTTGCCCCTCTTCACCGAAGAGCAGGGGTCTTCTGCAAACTCTCCAGATGCCAACTTCATCGACTCTCCTAAGAGAAGGGAAAGATGGAAAAATTCAAAGTTGTTTCCTCAGTCAAACCTCAAATAATATTATTCACTAGTCCATTTTTGCACCTTGCCTGACAAGCACACCAATAAAACATTAACAAACAGTATGTAAAGCCTTGGATTTCTGTCCCTCATCCTTCTTATTTGGTAACATAGCAGAATGGATGACAACATCGAAGAGGTGGTTCCTAAAACAAAATCAACATCTGTAATATGGAAATGGTGTGGATTTTCCTAGACCATCGCGGCGCAAGAACAATTACTTGCAACGTTTTCAAAGACACAGTTCCTGTGTCAGATGGCAATATGAAAAAACCTTTAAAAACCTCAAAAGAAAGCACCTCAAAGAGCATGGCGAAAGTGACACTAGAGGGGGATCTCATGTGAGTGCATCGGCCTCAGCCACAGCCAGAGGATACAAGGTCAAAATAACTTTAAGAAAGGCATTTGGGAAAGGCACCCCATATGACAAGACAAGTAAGGCTGAATTAAGACAGAATCCGGATATCCGGCAAAAAACACACCGGGTAGCGCGACAGTGCTTGACAGGTTGCCAGCAGTGAGTGCCACAGGGTGATCCGGAAAAAAAATGCAGCAGCCATCTGGGAAGATGTTGAGCCAGATTCAACTTTTGGAACGTAACCTGTTGTCACGCTCCAGTGGCCAATCACGTAAGCTGGCAATCACCCCAAACAGGCAGGTAGCAGGCAAACGGGCCATGCAGTAACATGCTCACACCACCAGACAACGCTGCAGCAAATCACCATATTGCCAGATTGTGTGACTGCCGCCTGAGTGCTGGGAAGAGGTAACTGACGACATGACATGTTACCTGGCCAAGGATATGACCCCCGCCCCCCCCCAAAAAAAATGTAGATTACGAGGGTGTCTAAAGACTTGTCTGCAAAATCAATATATTTGATCGAGTAACAAATATTTTTCAAACTTTGCGATTGCAAGAAATGCTGTAATTGAATTGACTGAACACAAAATTAACGACATCCAGTTTTTTAAAGAATCGTGATCATAAAAATCGTGATATGATATTTTTGCCATATCGTCCACCCCTAGCTCACAGTGTAACAAGCTGTAGCTTGTAGTTGCTTGTTAAAATTTACATACTGCCCTTCACAGGTCTGTTATGCCTAGTGGGAATTGCTCAAGACTGCCAAGACTGCCAGAGCTCAAATCCACCCTCAAGTCAGAGATCCATGGGAAAGCTGCAACCTACCCACAAAATTAAAAAAGAAAATGAAATTCAGTTGGCTTTTTGGGCTGCATTTATGCAACCCACTATGTGGGTGTAAAAAAAGATGGACCAGGTAAGGAAGCACCATTTTGAAAAATATTTCCTGAAGGTCTATTTTTGTTGTGTGAGCTTCTGTCAGTAAATGAGGGGGTTGTACAGTACATGAGGGAAGCCATCCCTGCTCGACACATCTTGGAGCTTGGCTGCAAAATGAAACTTTTTGTCTTGAGATAGCAATTATATTGTTAGTTTCACACTCCACTGATCAAGGTCCCATCCCAGCACTTGTCACTTATGAGCCAGAACAAGACAACTAAATGACAACTAAATGGTCAATGTATTTGTACTAATCATAAGCTAAAATTTAAAGGTCATGACAGATGTGGTTGTAAATATGAATCACTTAACATAGGCTATTCAGTTCGTGAGTAGACTTAGCTAGTACAGTTAGAAAAATTACAAAGCTGCTTGTTGCTATGTGGATGTACACTGCACTAGCCTCGAGCTGGTTGATACCAACTTTCTATCGTGCTGCTTGGTGCACCAGTACACACTATTTCCCTTAGGGCTCCGCATGGCCTAAATAGTGCATTCTGTCAGTTGCACAGAAATGAATAGAGATGACAAAAAAAAAATTGACCTACATGGTACCTAGACATTGCACAACCCATCTGCATAGTAAGGTAACACTACAAACAGTCCACTAGGCACAGTGTAGGCCTACACTGTTCTTAGTTTAATTGTCCATTCAAAGTAGAGGGGATCTGGCGTTGAGGGCAGATAACGGCTGAGTCATGGAAGTGAATATGTGGCAGCCTCAAGTGTGTAATGCAGGAGTATAGGAGAAGAGCACTTGCTCTATCTTAAGTGGTATTTGACATGACTGCCCAAAATGTGTGTCTAGATTGTACCAGGGAAATAATTTATTTTAACGATTGAAAATGTTTTCTCACATATAAATTTAGCAAATCCAAAGAGACGATTTATGGGTAATCAGTGTTTCAAAGGAGTCACTGCATATAGTAGCTATTTATGCCACACAGCAGTTATGTAGGAGTTAAATCTGGGCTTGATGATTACCTCTCCAAAAACATGCCAAATGGAAAAAGGCCCTGATTTTTAGAGCAGCTTTACCAAGCAAGAACTGTAGGGAAACTGGGGTCTAGCTGATGCAGCAGTATAGCATTTGGATCACAACTCTAGTGTCAAATGAGGAGGACTAACACTGCTTCAATATTTGGCTTCAGTATGTGACACAGCTTTAATGGTGCTGAGCTTCATGGTACACACCAGGAGCAATCAACCATGTGCCACAGAGGGCTGCTCATGAGCAGGTGACTTCACTAATATGTTCCTCCTATGTGGCTGAATGTGTCCTAATTAGTGAAATCAACTAATCCAGTCTTTATTTGGAATGAAAACCAGCATACACAGAGGCCCATCCTGGCATATGGCTGCATACCCCAGTGGTATATATATTCTGACAAAATGAATAGCTCCGCTCGCCTTCCCAATGATGCTCCATTCTACACAATGGCTAAATTCCTACCTTTGGTATCACAGTAGCCAACTTCACATTCACATGTCAGCATTTGTTGCCTTACGGCCACTTCTCCCCTATGTTGTCTATAAAACAACCAAGTGTCCTTCCACTCATCCATCCATCTGTAAATGGCATAATTAATTTCCCATGACTCCACTCCCTGGCGAGAGGCAACACGCAAAGTTAGCCATGCTGCAGCTAATCTTCCAGGCCTATAACTCTGCCTGAACTACACCAAGAAAAAAAAATGAGATGTCCTCTTCATCTTCATATCGCTCCACCCAAGTGCAGGCTACGCTGTACAGAGTAGCACAGGAACAGAGATCAAGTGCCTGAGAGCAGCCACAGTCAGTTGCAGGCTACAAGTTAATTGCATTATAGTCTTCGTCTGAGAAGACAAGAAAAGTGAGGGAGTGGGGCAGCAGTGTGACGTATTTACCCTGCCTGGCTGGGGTCAGCTTGTGTCACACCAACAGACATACACACAGACACCTCCCCAGTGTCCAGGGACCATTTCCAGTGGCACACGAACATGCACACATAGCCCTCCAAAAACAGGTCAAACCCATGACAAAGACACACTGTCTGGTTTGTCCAGCACAATGCTTTGTCCTACATCGGATGGGCCTACACAGTTGACTGGGCACACAAATTGGGTTTGTAGGCTCGCATTATCAACTAGACAGCAGATTCCTAAATTTTTTGCTTCAAGAGGAACAAAGCTAAATTTTAACTCTCAAATGTGTCAATCCTATGCCTTCTGACAGCTTGGTCTGCATTAGTGAACATTCTTAGCCATCTTCCAAGGCCAACAACAAGACAAGCTTTTGTCTTGGCCACTTATCTCTGATGTTACACTGATGTACAGCTCCACAGAGAGTGAAGTGGAAAAGAGAAAACAGATGACTAACAGTACCCAGGATGTTTGCTGCAACAAGGGTACATTTTTTCTGGTTTGAAACTGACAACACATAAACAGAGGTCATTATTGTTCAGATAATTCCCCCAAAATAGCAAAAGGTGGGCTTTGGAAACAACAACAACAAAAAAAACAGAACACCATCTTAACGGCAGTTACATGCTTGCCAGCTGTGAGTGTCTTGGCAAATAATCCAAAATAAAGACTTTTTCAATGACAGTCATGGATAGTGGACACAGACAACAAAACACTAATAATGTAGCAACACCACTTCTAAAAACAAGTGGGTTTGATTAGAGTTTTGTATAACAGCATGACTACCAAGTGACAAAATGAATAAATTGGGAATAAACCACAATAAGCATTGATTTTATTGTGCTAGAATTTAAACTCACTGTATGTATTAAATATCACATTACCAGAACATTCCCATACAATGTCAAAAATGGGAAACCGAGAGAAAATGAAAAACCTGCCAGGTACATTTTTGTTTTGGATTCAATTTACATGTATGCTCTTCTCAGCAAAGTATTTTTCAAACAATCAAGATCTGATGCTGGCAAGAATCAAAAGCAATGTGCAGTGATGTGCAATGACCAACAAGGATTGACATTCAGGTCAATTTTCAAAGTTACTGGCCTGAGCACAAACTACTGGTCTGTTTTGATGCCGCCATATTCCCTTTACACTACAGTGAGTCTACTCACTTGTATGCGTAACTAAGAAATTCTCAGCATATTTGGCACTAGTCCTCATCTTTTTGCATCATAGCATAACCACCACCACCACTCTGGCCAGTGAGGCTTGCACACTGTTCTCCTTTCAGTCTTGGTTGCAAGGTACAATTTTATTTTTTTAAAAACATCTTCAGCCCTATTCTAGTAGTCTAACTATAGCAGTTTCTGTAACCTGTTATCCACTGATTGTCTGCGGGAGCAGTTAAAGTCACTACTTGCTTGCAAGTAGTGACTTTAGCAACCTCAATCACATTCAGACTCACTTTCAGAAGCAGAACTGCTCTCACTCTACAATTAACCTAAACTGCAGTGACAGTATTCTACATCTTTATGACAAAGACAAAAGTGTTTTCTGACAAAATAGCAATTCTGTCATCATTTCATAATCATATTTGTCTTATTTGCAAGCCTGGAGCTCCAAGAAAACACTGTTGGGCCAGTGGGAAATTAATGTCAAGCCCTATGAGTTGCAGGTTGTTTGTGCCATCACACACTAAATGAAAACAGTCTGGAATATACACTTGATAAACAAGTGCAAGTATAATTGTCAGATAACTCTGCAATGCTATTAGCTTACACTAGATTGAAAGACACATGTCTGGAGAAAAAAAAAAAAGAATTACTGGGCTCGCTAAATAAAACATTAGTAACAAGTCATCAATAAATGCCTCCTCCTGAAACCGCCAAAGTAAACAGAAAACCTGTATTAAATGCTGATTAGTGGTACTGGCTATGACATTGTGCAATGCCCCCCAATGCTCTCTGTCCGTGGTGCCATGTGTGTTCGCATTGTAGGGCAATACACTTGCGCAGTTCAAAAGTGACTCAGAGAAAATCAAAGTCACTTATACAGCAGCAGGAGATGTAGACACTTCCCTGCACTGTTGCCAAGCAGTAAAAAGAAGAAAAAGAAAAACTAAAGATGGTCTCAGAATTGTGCTTCTAAGAAAATACAGGAATTGCAATTTTTAGCTGTTTTTTTTGTTTGTTTGTTTGTTTGTTTGTTTGTTTTAAACATAAATTAGGACCTTCTTTCTAAGAATAAAATGCCTCACAACCTGTGAATGTCACTAAGCCATTGAGCTGGATTTAATTCATGATTAGCATATAGTGCAAGGAGTGGTTGATAAAACAATAATAATAAACAGCAGTCACGCTAAACTGTAGAACAGAGATCTTCAGAGATTCTGACCATTTTGCCCCCCAACTGAGAGCAAAAGCAGTTTGTGCAAATGATCGACCAGATAGACCTCGACGCAGTCCCCACCTTCAGGCTGTTATTCTCCCTTGTGAGCTAGATCAATAAGGCCATTTTCAGGGGGCAGATAGTGATCAGTGCTCCTTTAATAAACTTCCATCTATCTAACGCTCACCTGCAGCCCACCAAGTGCATGATGAAATGATTAAAATGTATATCACACAATAAGGTTCACAAACAGCAGAACAACAAAGGCACAATCAGGGAGGGAGGGCAAGACAGAGAGAGCAAGGACAAGGGCAAGCTACAGCAGGGAGAAATGCTGGAGAAAACAAAGACAGTCATTAACATGCTAAGAAAGGTCTGCTGATGGTAAGGACAAAGGAAAGATGAATAATTAAAATATTCTGATAACAACCAGAAATAAGATGTTAACAGAGGGAAGACACCTAATAAAGCCCAAATCCCTTTGAAGAAAAAGGCCAAGCCGGCCTTCTGCATGCACACTGCACAGTCATCCCCAAATGATTATGTCAGGATTTTTTTTTTCTCCCATTTAAACAGCTGGTAAGCCACAGCTGGACAGAAAATGCCTTCTGAATCCAGGGGAGGGCTTAGCACTACTCAATGGCCACATTATCAGTCCAGGCACGCTCGGCTGAGCAGCATGGCATAGCTGACAGCCAGGCCTAGGCACCAGCTAACAACAGTCACTGAATTCTTTCCCACTGACAGCTTACCAAAACTATAGTAACATTCCTGGGCACTGAGCACAGTGTGGGCCATACAATGACATGTCATCCACCCCCCGACTACTCAGACCAGAGCACACACACGGGACATCTAACTTGCTGGGCGTCTGGGAGAGGAGGAAAAGTGACAAAGACATCGCTTCAAGAAGTGATAACAGCCACCCTCAAGTCGCAACTCCCTGGCTACACTGGTCTGCAAGTGTGTTGAAAGACAACCTGATATCAGGAGAAGTGAGGAATAAATGAGAATTGCAAGTGGGGGTGTGTTAGATGAGGAGACCTGCCGTCGCAAGACAAATGGTAATTTCATTGGATGATGATTTGATGGCGGATTCCTGACTCGGGAGTTGTGGGAGGCATGAAATTGAATTTGAAATGGAACGTGTGTGGGTTGAGTCCCACCAGGCAGGTGGATATAGCCATTTAAATATATTTGAGAACATCAATGACATCTGCACACTTTTCTTCCCCCGTTCCTTCAAGCAGGAGTTATGCTCCCAGTTGTCATTTCCTTGGCAACAGTGGAGAAAAAGGAAGCATTTTGATAATAAAGTGGAAAGTTAACAGGAAAGTGTGCAGAAGCTGTTCAATAACATGCTTGTCAATTATATTGTCTCACCATGAGCTACAGCTCCACTAAGGATTAGCAAGCCAGCAGATAACAATTTACACAGAATGTAAAGAAAACCCCACCACCACTCCAAGCGCACCTATGTAGTCAAGCTGATGAAACTATAGGAGAACCAGCTACTGGGTGATGGAGAGACATAAATTAGCTATCTTCAATTAGGATGGTTACCCATTAAATAGATCATTCAGTAACCATAAAGCAAAGGGTTTTTTAATAATAGATAAAGTAAAAAAGACAGAGAAATAAGGTGCTATGCAAGTGTATAGAGTTAAACTCAATTAACCAGTATCACTTTTTCCTCACAGGGAGAGCCAAAAGAATAGAAATCGACTGCAGAGGAGTAACAGCATCCAACAACTACACTAAAACAATGAAACTGGTGATGCACAAGACCACATGTGTTTGGACAGCCTTGCGCTGAGCTGTAACAGAGCATGCTCACTGGTTCCTGGTAGGAAGCAAGGACTCGATGGTGTATAGCCTCAAATGAATAGGACACGTCTCCATAAATGGAGTAAAACCCACTGAAAATGGAATTCTATCAGGCTCATGGCATATTCTTATTTAAATGTCCTCCACTGGGGTAGATGGTATGTACATAGTCTATGATTTATTTAACAACCCTCCTATCTAAGCAAGTACTCTGCACAGGCCTGAAACCACACACTGCTGCAGTATGTATTTTACATATACCTTGCTTGCGGACATCCTCCACAGCAGCAGTCAGCTCATCTTTAAGGAACTGACTTTCCTTTGCAATCTTTTCTCCTTTCTCCAGGAAGTTCTGGGTAGCAGTCTCCACTGAGGCAGCCAAAACATGAGCCTTCTTAGAGCGTCCCTTCTTCTTGTTAGAAGGGCCTTTGTTGCTCGAGTTTACCAGAGTGGTGACCTACAACAGAACAAAAATTCACATGTCAGACACAGCGGCTTCAGGATCTTAAATGAAGCTGGGAGATTGTGGTTATGCCGGTAAGTCACTGAACGGATCACATTTAAGAAAGAGTGACAAGACCAGCCTGGTGTGCAGCAGCACCCAGGCAAAAATATCAGCGCCACTTAATTATCTGCTTTCACAACCAACTGAAAATACTGAAAAAAAGGTGGAACAATGTGCTTAAAAAAAAAACACTGAAAATGCTGTAAACATAACAAACATAGGCAAATGTAACTGTCTCATGTTATTCTTGAGAGCATTATTTGTATTATTTTAGATTAAGTAGCAGCCTTTGGGCGTAACAAGCGGGCCTATAGAAATTTTCACAAAACAGCCTGGCACCAGATGTTTTTTTGACATCCTGGTGACCTGCCACATTTGCTGCTGTTGAGGGCAAAACACCATAAAGATCATCATACTTGAATAAAATGCCTTACTAACTTCAACAAATGTCACTTTATCTTAATTTTTTCCAACAGTGCTTAATAATTACCTCAAAACTGGCTTTACTGAACAGATATCATTTCCTTTTAATATTTAAGATTATTATTTGCATACAAAGAATATACTGCACAGCCAAAACATGAGTTTTAAATGTGAGGAAATATATAGCTTAATCTTTTTCATGAAAATGATTTGAGTAATAATTCCATATTGCTACGCCTTACAATTTTACAGGCCATATTCGATGTGCCAAAATTTTAGACTAGTTCCCTGTTTTGGATGGATGCCTCTCTATATTCCAGTTTTGCTTTCCTCATTATTACCCTGGATGCTTTTCTATACACGCGACTCAAGACAAATTCCATTACATTCATATAATTAAGACAAATTCAATCAAATTCTCACATCACAAATTCATCACTTCCATCCAATTTCCATCCTCATGTAAGAACAGTTTCGTATTTTTTTTAATTTTGTCAGTTTTTTCATGAGGTGGCCTCAAATGAGCCTGTTAAATTAGATTCAGCAGATACTTGAAACTAAAAAAACAAACAAAAAACAAACACGCACTATCCAAAATGACCCAAATAAAAATGATGAATTCCACCTATTCATAAATGAGTGCACATTCTTGAGACTTGTGAATTAGCATAGATGACTCCCCACAAATGCCATAAAAGACAGGGATCAAGCCAGAAATTTCATTCATAAAAATAACACCAAAGACAAGCAAGCCTAAACTTTATTGTCCCAATGGAGAAATTTTCTATGGACCCAAGTGTCACAGCTTTCCAACCAGGCATCATACATGTCGATCCAAGTGGCTGAACAAATAATAAACAAAAGATACTGTATACATATACATATCTCAACAGTGTGAACAATAAAAGTCTCTTATCCTGATATGCTGCTCTACCCAGTGTCATGAAATTACTGCAGCTCTCTATCCTACCACCTTGCACATCCTGGCATTACAGAACCACCGCACAGACACTACTGCCTCAGCATCTAATTTAAAAAATTAACACATCAACAGAATTAGGTAGAAATGGGTTCTACAAACGATTAGTTTACACTTAGGGGCCCTTAATCGTCTGCTAGAGGAGCGAAACTCATACTCAGAGTGGAGGATATGATATGAGTTAGCTGATACTGATTAATTAATTTTCTTGATATTTCAATGTATTGATATTTTTAATATTGTTATTAAAAAAATATTTAATGGTAATTTATAACTTAAACACTTTTTTAAAGGTTTAGAGAATCAGGATATTTGTAGAGATGACCACACAACATGTCCAGAGCAGTTATATATTTTGCTTGTACTTTCATCAGAAAATTGGTGAACACAGAAACTTCTCTTAAATTGCTTGTATGCCTAACTGCACAAAGGCACTGTATCCCTGTGGCCTGGTATTTGAGCTGTCCTCCTATTAAGACCAAGCCAATATTTGGGTGTCAGTGAGGGACTGTGGCCCTGGTTTTAGCAGTGTGTCCCATACCGTTGGTACTAGTCGGCCTTTACAAATAAAGCTAGGCACACAGGTATCTTACCTGGGTGACCAGGGGCTCCAGCAGCCTCTCCACTGCCAAAGTGCGGATCTCCAGGCTCTTTGGATCCCATTTAAAGTTGATGTTGGCAGTATTGATGCTTGTCATGTTCTTACAGATTCTGGGCATGATTAAACAGGAAACAGTGGAAATGAGACAAAGATGCCTTGGACTCATTTAAGTCCATTTTTCACATGCAACAAGTACACCTAAGTTGGACTGCACTAAGCATGAGTATCTTGGTCTTAGAAAACTTTGCTGTGTGTGTAAATAACAGGGGGTAGCTTGTATCCAACACATTGTACATTTAATACATGCACTGACAAAAAAAAAACAAAAAAAAACTAGAGGTATGTATCCCCAAGTGAAGCTTCCCTTAAGATTTGTCAGCCTAGCTGCTAAAACGCTGAATGCCATACAGTCAAAATATTTAGTGTCCTTATTAGAAAGAGTGGTCCCCATTCTCACTTGAATGACTGCCATAAGCAGAACATAGTAACACTATGGCCTGTTTTCGATTTTCCTTTTCAGGCAGTGACTGCAGCTCCATTGATTAGCTATCACACAATGAGGGGCAGGGATAATCAGCATGCCCCGGGGGTTGAGCAGCTTCAGCTGAATTGTGTGAACAACACTGTAGCTAGCTAGTATCCTATATTGTCAAGTCAACAGAAATACTTCAATGCTACGAATACAGAAGGGACATCTGATTAGTGCTAGCACTGTCTAGCCAAAAATGCAATTTGTTTAAAGAGGCGTTGCCTTCCGGTTGCGCTCAGTTGTGAGTGATATCTGCTCTGTGATGGGTCAGTCCTGTTATGATCTGTGACACCTTTTAAACTTTGCATAAATATGGGTGAGTATAAATATGGATGCTATAAAACAGCCGTTCATTTAACCTTGGGAAAACCCTATAAGTTGCTTACATGGTTCTCACGGCTGCTTTAATCTCCACCTTTCTCATACAGCGTTGCAAAACACCCCTACCTGATGTAAGACATTAGGAAGCAAATTCGGGAGTAATTCATGTGTCTAACATGCGTCATCAGGGCTGGGCTTTTTAAACTGGACTTGAAAGTATAATAAACAAACAGGAAAAGTCCAGGATACTTAGTCAGTGTTCATCGTGTATTAAGTCACAACACTGATAATCCCCCAGAATGACCGCCGTATCAACTGTCACATCACACATCAAACTATGAAATATCCTGAGCAGTAGTCGCAATTGCAGAAGTATGGCTCCGTTATGGTGGAGAGCGACCTGGAGGGGCGGCAGACTGGGCCAACACCTGAGCAGCTAAAATGCTAACACTGGGCAGCTAAAGTTACATTTGTTGTACATTAGTTTCCCCACTCAGGTAAACTACACTACAATAAGCACGGCGTTTGTGCGGGCTAAAATCAGCTTTAGAGCTGGTGTGTCTATGTGGTTTGGACAACCTGAAATACGATTCACCAAGATTTTTTTTTACTACTACCTTCCGTTAACATTAATGAGCTAACTTCGCCTATATCCAATTACGTTAGCCAGTTAGCTAACGCCAAGTTAGCCAGCGCAGCTATTGTGAGCTACGAGCGCTCGCATTTCTGAGTAACGATAACGTTAAAAAGGCCACACTTGGATTTAATACCAGTCGAGATGAAGTCGCAATAAAGTTAAGATGTCGAAATTCCCCAAACTTAACAAGAGAAGTTGTAAACTCACCAACAACAACCCACTCGAACAAGTTGAGTTTAAAAAGTTCAAAATGGAGGAATGGGAATTTGAGGAGAACTCCTTGACTCAAAGTTTTCTTCCCTTTTTAACTCCCGTCACTAACCGAGGTTAGTTCTTCTTTTTTCGGTAACTTCTCAAAGTTGTGCCTGTCGGGTAAATGAATCAAATAGTCTGACTAATCACGACTGAGCAGGCTATTTGACTCCAATGTGAAAAGTTTCGGTTGTGGTTGTTTCGATGTCGCAGGCTGTAGCCCAACAATGGATAACAAGGAGGGGGGCTGCGGCTGGGCTGGGCCGGGAATCATTTCCTGGACTCGCAGCCGGCAGGCCAATACACAGCAAGCATGCGAAGTGGTAGGTGTTCTGGGTGTGGCAGGCACAGGGCAGCACAACGTATGCCCTTATAAGGATTAATTATAGCCTTCATAAAACTAACTGCCCAATATATGCCCACGCTAAGATCTTAGAGTCCAATTTAGCCATGTAAACATTTTTAACAGTATAAAGAGACAAGCATTCATGTGCCCTGTGAGTGAGAAAAAAATGCAGTCAAACTTCAATTACTGAATAACGTATGGTCATCTGAAGATGAACACTTCATCTCAGAAGCTGTCCTGTATTTTGAATGATAAACATGGTCATGGACTTGGTGCAGACAAAAAGTGAATGGCTCATTAACCTGAAAGCAGCAGAGAAGTCTTTTCTGGTTGTCGAGCTGCTGCAAAGAAATCTGTCTCGGTGTTATCTTTGCTGTAGAAATCACTTTTGGTAACCATGTCAAGACAATGTACTAAACAGCTTATTGCCACCTTTGAGACATTTCTATGGTTTGGGATTTCGACCTGCTTGTATACAAAAACTGATTTGTGCATTTATTGTTTGTCTTTATTTTATTTTATTTTTTTGCAACGCACTGCTCCCCAGCTGCACCAAATCCATACTTAGAAACACCCGACATTAAAACTGAACAGCCAGAATACAAGCCCAAAAATATGATCACAGTCTTAGTTTCTCTTGACTGGTTTCTGTAAAGCCACAAATAAATTGTAATATCCTATTTCTAAACAAGTAATAGCATGGCCTTGCACCGCAATATATCACTGATTTAGGTGAACAGTTTCATTCCAAAATGCTATTTATCCATTTTTTAGAGGAAAAAAATGTTACCTATTCAATCAGTGTTTTAAATGCATCTATTATATTAGCTCTAATATTTCATAATTTCACTCAAGCATTCAGGTTGGCAGATGAAGTGTCACATTTTTGAGATGTTAGATAATTAATTTTAACTCTCTTATAAGCTTGCACAAACTCTGTGTTCACTGGATACAAAACTCTGTGTCTGGTATTTAGTATTGTGCTGTTATGAAGCTCTCCTACACCAAAAGCTCGGTATTAAATGTGAAAGCATAGAACTATTTGTGTGGAGACTCAATGTAGGTTCTTGCATTTGAAAGAAAACACCAGGGGACATGGCCTTTTCCACTCGAGCAAGCTTTTCACCAATGTCAAGGAATCAGACATTAGTCTCAGTATTTAAGTGCAGGGCCATTTAGCCAACTTAGTACAGTCAACAAATACCTTCATTTCTGACTTACCAGCTGCTCCTTTCCCCTTGTCTCCTTCCCTGCAGTCTGTTTATTCTCTGTGGAGTGTCCTAGTGTTGCCCTATGGTCTCTCTCTCTCTCTCTCTCTCTCTCTCTTTCTAACTCTCTCTCTCTCTCTCACAGACACACACACACAAACACACAGGCATACCCCATGTGTTAAAAATTTGGCTTGTTCTTCTTTGTTTTTCATCATGTGTTTATCTGCATTTCTGTCAGTTTTCTATAAAGCACTTGGTGAGAAAATTATTAAAAGCCTAAATTCCAAAATAAATTTGACTTGACTGTTAGCTTGCACAGATGTCTACTATAAAATCTAGAGCAGCTTGACTTCAGTCCGTCTTAGATATGACATATGGTATTCGTCCCGTGTGCCTGTCCCGAAACTAAGCCTCGGTGTCACAATAATGTTCATGGATTTCAAATGCAGTGACAAACCCAAGCAAGACAAGACTGTGCAGAAAACAAACAAACAAAAAATATAAGCTGATAATGTTATAAGCAGCAGTGTTCACCCAAAGGAGGAGGCTTTGAAGTCAATTGATGTGTTATCGGGTGCACATGCACTGAACAGGCTGTATCCTCAAATTCTCACCTTTTATTGATATATCAGAAAAGATCCCATCACACCTGCACTGACATTTCAGCAAATGCCTTTATCAAGGTGCCTGGTGGTAGATGGAGGGAGCTGGTGGTAGTCATAAATTAAACCATCCCAAGGTCAGTAATTTTCCAACCTCAGTTTTGAGCCAGTCATCAAAAGAAGCTGGAATCAACCTCTGTTTATGCACAGGCTGTGATCAGTATGCTGCAGTAGCACTTTTGCAGAATGTTTTTTTGCAGCTCCGAGAGTTATAAATAATGGGAAATTTGATGAACATGTTCAAGAGTTAAGTATTTTTGTTTGGGCTTAATGAAGTGGGAAAGCCACAAACAGATTATATGAGGAAGGCCAAACACCACTTCTCCCCCCAACACCCCTACCTCATCCACCCACACACCAGCACACACCTAAAACTGTTTTAAGATGGCAATGTGCAAGAATGAACACTTGATTCCTTTTTATTCCTACTCAACATGGTGTTTTTTGCAGCTACATTGTATCTTTTTACAGCATTGCCACAGCCACAGATTTTACTTCATGGCTATAAAAAGTAACTGGGAAGGTAACAGGCAGTTGGTGGTGTTAACAACCTGCATCCTCTAGCCTTCATTGTGTGTTCTCAGTAACTCTTTTTGCTGGCAACAAATAATTATAGTATGTATAACTGCGTTAAATAATTAAATATGACAAAGCAGCACAGGCAGATAGGCCATAATGCCAATTACATACAGAGAGGAAACTGCCATAAAAGAGCAGAGGCAATCAACTGAGATCAGTGGTGGTGGGCTAAAAGAGAGCATTACTAGCCATAATGCTTTTTGTTCTGGCGGAAAGCACAAAACACACAGTTCTATTAGTTGGCCGGAGTAGGTGTTAATTAAGAAGCTCCAACTGCGCAGCATGAATTACAATCTTAAAGTGAATGTGCTTACACATTTAGGAAGCTCCTAATGAAGAATCAGAATGTGATTATGTTTTGGAAAGATACCCCTGAATATTTCTGGTGCATCAGTAATTTGCAAATTTGCTTATGTATTTAATGGCATATTTATTTACTGTAACAAGATATGTATCATTCTTTTTTTTATTTATTTCTTTTTGCAATGATTTCAATCATTTCCGTTACCCAGAACAGAGAACCTCTTATACGACTGGTGTAGTGCAGATTTGTCATTCCAATTAATACTCTGTGGAGAAAAGGGATTAGATGTGGGGAAACTGTGTGCTTGAATGATGAATGTTTGTTCAAGTAACAGCTTGTTGGGAGGACAAGTTTGGGTGTCCTTGAACTCCATCTTTTTGTACCTGTTGGACCGACAAATGATAGGAGCACAGCATGCTATAAATAATTCCTTCTCATAATGAGGAAGTGCACATGTTTATCACATACTGAATGTATAATTGAGTATATGCAAATTTGTAGTGTGGGCCACCATGGTGGATTATGAGAATAAAAAGATGTTGGATATATTCCAGTAACCTATTTGTATTCACAATGTTGTGTGTTTGTTGTCTAAAGGACAGAAACAAATGTTGATATGAGTTTTCATTTTTCTGTTCAGGAAAGACAATATCTTTTATTAAATGACATTCCTTATACTATGAGCTGAGTTTGTTTCACAATTGCAATTGAGATATACTTGTTATAATAGGCTATTTATACACAGTATATGGATGAGGAAATTTCATTATTAATATACTATTTCAGTTCTATTACATAAATTCCATGACAAGTGTTATCACACATTTGAACCTGAACTGAGATGAACTGATTTAAGAATGCATTTTCTGTCAGGAATCTTTACTCGTGTTTTGACAGCGACTGAACTGGGAGGTATTCACAGTGAGACTGCAAAAGTTATTTTGCTCACTGTCATAAGGAACACAGCTACTTTCGCTCTGCCCACATTCACCTGACTCATCTCTCCAGCTGTCCATCGAGCTGCATGATGTCACCTGCAGGCCATCCTTTCCAGAGTAAGGCTGTTTACTTCACTACCCTGATTAGTAATGTGTATAGTCCGATCTAGGCGTTACTCATCCACAGCAATACCCAAGAGGCGGAAAGTAAAGAGAACAGACTGGTGACACTGATGATTAACCTTGATAGCATTCATTCACTCTGACTTCATAGTGAACATGAAAAGAAAAAAACAACAACATTGGAATACAGGCGTCACAGTGGATTAACAAAAGTCCCTTGAGAAAGATCAGACATGTTTACGGTGAGGCGTTGGAACTGTAATGCCGTGGTATTCAGTGATGGTGCTGCCATTTGATTGGACGGGTCTCAGTTCTCCTGATGAAAAGCCCCAGTCAGCAGTCGGATGGACTCCACCTGCTGGTTTGACCCATGGGGTCTGACTGTGCTATCTGATGCACTGCTAGACTGAGTCTGATGGCGTTTTCCCTGATCTTGGCCTTGGTTAAAAAGGGCAGGATTTAACAGTGACTGTGTTTACATGGACTTGAGGATCCTGTCTATGATGCTGCTTTTGTGTTGGCACATGTAAACACTATATGCCAGTTTCAGAAACCTGGATAAGCCCATATCCCAGTTTTGTGAAACTGGATTATGCTGGCTGGAATACTCCAAAAGAAATCATGATATTGTGGCATGTATAGATCTTATCCTGGTTTCTGACTGCTGTCGACTACCTGTGCAGGTGCAGCAGCAATGACAGCCTGACACCAGTTAAAGTGGAGGACTTGTTTAATATTTTTTGTCATTCTCCTCTCCCATTGCTGGCAATACGCTGGATAAGCTAAATCCACAACGCAATGTTGGCATTTAATAGTGCTAAGCCCACTGTAAGTCAAAGTGGTCTCATTTTCAATAGCCACAGTCAAATTAATTTAAAGTAGAGAAGCATATCAGAGTAACAGTTTCAAAATTCCCTGTTTATATTGTAACTATCACAGGTGTCTGCACAAACAGCATGCAGTAATCAGTAAAAGGGACACCAGTATTTACCACATATACAGGGATATCAATAACCAGATTTCTCTGTGTTCAATATTAACTCCATATCTCGAATATGATCAAAACTGGGATGGGCCTCATAACTGAGATAAGTCATGTCCATGTAAACACAGTCATTGAGATGATTGTTGAAAAGTCTGTTGTCTGACCACTGAATGACATTTGATGAGCATTTTCCTTTTCTGTTGGATTGTTTGTTTTTACAGTGTCAGCTATTTAAAACTTAGATTTGCATATCTAATTATAACTGTAGCCTGTAATTATAACTCCAGCTTTGTAATCAAGTGTTTGTAGAACAGCACAAATACATTTCTGAGAAATGGTACTGTTAACAATATTATAACAAACGTGTATCATTTGCCTTTTGTGCTTTCCAGGCAATTCTTTCTGTGATCCTATTGTCTCCTTTACCTGATACATTTCATTTCTGTGTAGACAATAATGTGTTTGTAATAATTTTATGCAATCAATGATTGCTGAGTGAAATACAATTACTAGCAGACTACCAACTGCAAACACTCTCCCCATTCACTGTACGCTCACTACTTGAGAAACCTTGTTTTATTCCAAACTTCTCCTGGGAACTGCTGCCCTAATTTCCTGCTTTCCGACTGGGATTTAGCCTGAAAGAACGGTGAGGAATGTAGAGAAGCCCCAAAATGAAATATAATGTAACACATTTCAAAGCCATAATGGTTCAGGTACCCTCCACCGTGTCATGCAGTGCACTCTGTCACATCCTCTTTTCACTCATAAGTCTTATTGTAAAGCTTTTGGACCAACCATTCCATACTGCAGCCCACTGAACTCAACAGATGCCTGTGCACTTCAAAAAGATATAATATCCATTTTGTTGATGTAAGCATAAAATGTGTGCAAGGTCACAATATTGCAGGAACTGGAGTGCTGAAGACAGGTTATTTAATGTCAGGTTTTAGCTGTCAGCTAAATTGTGAAAATTGACTGTAAAGAAGGCATTACTGAATATGATCATATGCTGTATGTTTCAGGCTTTTGTAGAGTTTCCTAGAACCTGAATAAAATTAACAAGCGAAGGCGGCATTGAAACCTGTGCTGAGAATCACTAAGGCTAATGTGCAATTATATTTCTTCAACATCTCTGAAATTAATTACAGCTTAAGTTACCATCGTAGTCTAAGGTTCCCAATTAGAGCACTCTAAGAAAGCCTGAAGGAAAACCAATACTTTTTTTAATTATTATTTTTGCTTTGATTTTCAACATTTTTGCACAATGTTTTAGTGTTTGTCATTTCACAGGATTTAAAATAGTTGAAACTGGCCCATTATTGACTCAAAGATTATAGAATCATAAAGCCCAGATTCATGCTTTTTCATGTTTCATCCACATATCTAAGATTCACATGGATGTTTAAAAAAAAAAAAAAAAAAAAAAAAAAAAAAAAACATATTTCACAGATAAAGGTTTTATTAAAGTAAATATGCTATAAATGGAGCTATTAGGGGTGGGGTGGAGGCACATCAATTCTCTATGAACGCCTTAAATGTATGTTTTTCTAATGTTTTTCCAACATCAAAATGTATCAGTGTTCTGGGCATGATACTAAATGGTAAACTATGTCATGGTCAGCACAATATGCAGCTCCTCAAATTTAAGGCTTCAACAGGAGGAAATAAAGGAAGAAGCAAGTTTTTTCTCCCTCTCTTTTCCCAGATAAATAGGTAGAGTGACCCAAGCATTCTTGTGGGAAATTGGAAACCGAACAAGTGGATGTGATAGACAAGACTTCCAAGTGGGGGAAATGACCTTTCAGTATTAATGATGCAGGGAGCCCTGACGTCATCAGGACCTGACTGGCTCCTTGTGATCCATAGGAAATGAATAGACGTGGCTGTGCGAGAATACGAGCTCACATTCAGCCCCATTTACGCCATCTTTACTTTAATAAAAATTCATCAAACCAACTACCCCTCTCTAAGCTTGAGTCACCATTTACTGAATGCAGCAGCAGCAGCAGTGTAGTAATTCAGTGAGCACATCCTCCCACTCTCCACACAGCTGATGATAAGTCAGATGATGTCTTGTTGAAATATAATAATTTTTCCCCCTTTTCTCCAGCTCAGGCAGAACTTATAACCCCAAACATTGGTTTGTTTACGAATTTGCTTTGGCACTAACCAAACACAATATAACATACAATCAGATTTCTCCACACATAACAATTGTAATCATTGTCTCAGGACCTCAACCGTACTTGCCAGGCAGCAATGAAACAACAGAAAAAGAGAGAAAATAATGTGTTTCTCTCTGTTTAGTCAACCATGCCCATATTTTTGATACAGTGCAAAGCATGGGTCATTGAAAGCATAAAATTCTCACACATCACAGAAAATGTAGTGATGGGAAGTGATGCTCCATCGGTCAGACATTGATTCTTTCTGATGTAAGCGCTCATGGTGGGAGGGAAGTCACCAGTATCCTGCTCATGGCTTATTTGCGGTTTCCATCTTAAGCTGTTGCTGCTCACTTTTACCTGATGTGTTGCTGTGATTTGAAAGGATAATTAGCGGTGCAGTGAGTGAAGAGTTTTTAGCAGCACCTGATAACGGCAAAAGTATCTTCCTCCTTCAGGGCTTTACAAATCCAAAGAGCATTCCCTGCAAAAAATAGCTACGTTTTGAATAATGAATACGAGATCCTAGAACAGACGATCCATTCATATGCAAAATTCTTCTACCAAATATAAAATACACAACCTGTGAATGCAGCTGAAATAATTATGCATTGAACGGGCTCCTTGCTTACCTTTCACCAATATATCACCATGGTAAAGATCAGCTTTCATTCCCCCGAGAGGAGTCACAAACCTCAAGGGAATTAAGAGAAGATTTTGATAGTTAAAGTGCAATGGATAATTACCCTTAAATTACGCAGAGTGAGATTCTTTATTCTCGCACTATAAATGTCTATACCTGCCACTGAAAACATCAGTTTGAGGTAATAATAGCTGCTGTACCACAACAAATAAGCAAAGCTCACTCAGTAGATGAGCTTGTTGTGAACCTGCTTGCTGGACTGGTGGCTCTAAGAAGTGAGATACAATGTTGAAATACGGCTAGACCAGACAGCAATAAACGCCCAGTCATTGCCAGGGTCCACCACTGTAAACAATCGTGGGGTATCTGTCGCCTGGGTGTCCAATCAATCATGGGGATGTGTCCACTTTAATGCACTGTCAAGAGAGGTTTATGGATTTCTATTCTGACCTGTCAATGTTGCCAATAACATGGGATTCCATGCGTCTGTTATCAAAATTTCATGGTATTTCATGACAGGAAATAAATTCATGAGTAGCAGAAAAATCAGTTTCAGATTTCTGGGACAGGGAGGTATTTTTTTTGTTTGTATGTTTGTTTGTTTGTTTTTTAATGTAAAAATCCCAGTTTGCTATGCCATACACAGTAATCATGATTTTGTTACTTTGCATATCCCTCCTGGGACATGAAATACTGGGAGCTGTCATATGTATACAACCAGGGGATTCAGATGATAAAGTCAAGTGGGGCTCAATGTTGTACTCAAAGCCTCTTAGGGAGGGACAAAACCTATGACAATCTTGAACTGCTCAATAACCCCAGGGCATTTGCAAAAAAAACAGTTGGAAATTTTCATCATAATGCATAATTCACTTGACAGTCTTAAGATGAGCCAGCAGATGAATATATAGTTTTGAAATGATGAGTGAAATTAAGCTGGCACATAGATGTTCTCAACATTTAAAAATCCAACAAAACATAAAAATGTATCATCTGTGAGTCCATAATGGTTATTTGATATTAAAAAGGCACCAGATTGGCCCATGTTTGAGTAATTTCCACTGCCAGTAAGATGTTTCGACCAAAGGAAGCGAAATATGACAAGATCATACCTTGTCATGCCTCTGCAAGGAAATGACAATAATAACGTCATCAGTGGTAACAGTATACCTGTAATAGGCTGCTTGGTTTCCTACTTTAATTAAAGTGTTGACTCTAATGGGCAGCATGGGTAAAATGCCAAGGCTCGACCACTGATGGACTGTGCAATAATCTGTTCAATAATGAGGTGTGCTCTAAATGACATGCTTTCATTCAGTGGCCTTCGACTGAAGTCTTTTAATTACACTTGGAGGTGCACAAATTACTTAAATGAAAGACAGGGATCTGTGTTCAGGAAAATTGATTTAACCCTGTTGGTTTGCATTCTCTGCAACAGTTGTTATGCAATCCATAACAGCACATCCGCAAAAGGCTGTGCGACATGGCAACAAAAACTAATCAAAGGGTTGAAGCACGGTTGACTGCAGCATTGACATGTCTTTATGAGACATGACAAAAGACAATACAGAGTAATAATAAAAGATGTCACGTTACAGTTTCATCGGGGAAAGAGACATCATTGTTCCCTTTAACATACCAAGGTTATCTGGTGACAGGAGTCAGCTCTGAAAAAACCCAATAAGATTTGCCTGTGAAAAATATACTGCAGCTTATCCAAAAAAAAAAAAAAAAAAAAAAAAAAAAAGTCTTCTCTTAAGTGTAATGAAACCATTAAGCATGAAGCATGAAAGGACAAGAATAACAAAAGGAATGAGAGGAATAACCCAGCTGTGTTTTTCAAAATCAGACAAAGGGAGGGGTTTATGAGGGCAGAACAGAGGGGAGAGACAAACTGAAATTAAAAAAAAAAAAAAAAAAAAAAAAAAGAAGAAGAATGGTTTTCATGAAAAAAGGCAGTGATCAAAAGTATGTACTATTCAAGAATTTTGCATCCATTGCAGCATGAGAGTTCCCACACCAGGTTTCCAATGGCACGTATGACCACAGAGCTTTGGTCCGGCTTTCTTGAGCCTGCAGAGGCACAGTCTGTACCCTAAAGTCATTGCTTGCAGTGATTGCCAGGCTTCGTTTCACTGACTGTGGTAAATGTTTCATACTCTATTGGAGGGGGTATGCTCATGAGGATGGCTGCCTTATGAAAAATTTACTCAGACAGATGTCTAGGCCTGCATCTCCTACCACGTAACACTTCTCTAAGCCAATCGGGAATTGATGAGTAAGCTATTAGAAAGCCATCTATACTGAATGTGAGGACTCTACATCAGGTTGCATTTGACTTTTTTCCTGAGAAATTTGATTGCATTTGAATAACACATAAAACTCCAACAAAATGCTAAACGCCAAAACTTATTATTGATTAAAATTGAATCTAGCTCTTAGTTAACAAAACTGCTCAGTTTGATCAGACTGGTGCAATGCCCATTCAAAACGTGCCTGGAGAACTGCTCATCCAAACAACTTCACACTCGACACTGGATCTTTGGGTCCTCAGCAATACACCCGCCAAGTGTGAAGTCGATCAGATGAACGGTTGTCAAGGAAATCAAAAGACAGACAGACACAGAGAGTGTGCATGTGTGTAGTTGTGTTTGTGTGGTGTGCGTATGTGTGTGTGTGTGTGCTGCCCTTCCCCCTGCCTCCACTGAGCTGGCCTCCACTGAACTTTGCTTGTATGTGTGTGCTTGATTTTCTGCACAACCGTTCACCCGATCAACTTTGAAGTTAACACTGCACTCCCTTGGGTCCTCAGCAACACACCTGCCACGTCTGAAGTCGATGGGATGAACATTTGTCAGAATAATCAAACCGCAGACAGACAGACAGAGATTCCCCCATGTTTAGTTAAATGATTTCATATTTGATACTTTAAATACTGTGACATAAGCAGTAGGTGAAAATAGTTTTTTTCAAATGGCATTTTGGAAAGAAACCCATCATTTGTTGTCCGTGCGTCACGGGTATGACGCACTTGCAGGTTTCATTCATGGGGTCCATTTGATCACATTTCATACAAGGAACGCAAACTGAGAGGGAATTCTGGCATTTTCACACTCGCTCTACAGAAGAATCTCTAGCTTCAGTGATAAGTCTCCAATGACCTCAGGCAGTGTGTGTGAGTGTGGTGATCCTCCAAGCTGCTAGATTAAGTCAACACAGTTTTCTAATAAATGCCCTTCACTCCTCAGCAGTTGCCATTCTGCTTAGAAGGATAAAGCATTTCCTGATATCTTTTTGAAAGAAAAAAAAAGCCATTTAACATTCACAAAGGAGTCCAGTGTTATTGATTCAGTTATTTGCGCTTTCCTGCTCAACTCCATTGACCAAACACTACATAGTTTGTAGTATATAGCCTTTTATCCTTGATAGCCATTCTACCACTCCTGTAGAATACTGAATATGAAAAAATCCAAAAGTAATTTGGAGATCTACAAAATTGCTTGAAAAACACTGGTATGAGTAGTAGAAACTGAATCCAATCCTATTAACATGTCACCACTTTTTTACTCCTATTTCCCTGCTGTGATTACTCCACTATTGAAAAAACTAAACCTGGAGCCCAAAGTCCTTTAGACCTACAAGCCACTCTAAAATCCAAGCCTTTTTTTTTTTTTTTTTTTAAATAATAATAATAAAATAAAATACTTGCAAAGACTGTAGCCATCCAACTCACTGATTAACTCTCCTGTAATAGTGTATTTGAACAGTCTCAATTCGCTCAGTGCACAAGACGAGTGACGCACATCCGGTTTCATTTCAGTTTCCAGTCTGTGTAATGGCTAACCCCGCGTACATATTTTCCCGCTGCCTCACGGATTTGCCAAAATTAACAATAAACGATGTCCACCGACTCGTTGCTGCCACTTCCCCTGCCCCCAAAAGCAAAAGAGAAAAAGGGTTTAAATTATACATCTCCAGCTACTTGCACAATATCGAAGGTAAGTAATTTAGAGAAAGCTAGCTAACGGTTGTTAGCTAGCTTTCTGCAGTCGGCAATACATTGCCGACTGCACCGTGGCTGCCTTCTCTTCGCGGCAGCCACGGTGTTCGATTTAGTGTGTAAATTTTGTTTTTCCTCCTCATACTTTTCCAGTATAATATGCACTCCTCCGCCGTTAAATACGCGGTGCTTTTGTCCTTGTCACTCATGTTTGTCGTTGGCTGCCTCGGAACCCGCCCCTTATACGTGCGTGTTCGCGGCTCTTGATGAGGCTCCCTAACACCAGGTCTGGATTCGAGACCATAGATATAGAAACGTAGATGCCGCGTTCGCTATTGCCGTACATCGCCACTATGCGTCTGTCGGTCCGCCATATTGCGCAGGGCGGAAGCTAACGTTCTAAACGTTGAAACCCCAGTAACCCCAGAGTAAACCGACTGTCACTTGCTTAATCCTGAACCGATTTTCAAGAAATTTGACTTGTTATAAACGTGAGAACTTGAACATGATACTGGTTACTTATTGGAATTAAATTGAGATACTGATGGTGGGTCTAATCAGCTCTAAAGATCAAGACACCCTCTGAATAGCCACAACTTACCTCTCAGGGATATGCAGGCTACTGTCCAATGAATAGGGAACATCAAATGTAAAAGAATATTGGCAATTTCAACTTGAGTGTCTCCAAATAGATAGATTTCTATATCCATTGTATTGTTAGCCTATAAAGCCACCTGGTTGCTTGTTATTCTATTAATAATAATAAAATCAATTCAATAATAAATAGAACACAACTATTTTTTCCCCAGACTCCAGTTAAGAGAACACCCAGTCAGTTCATCCGCACACACCCAAGACACATGATAAATCCTATTTTTTCCATCTTCACAACCTGTGAAAGACCTAAGTTTGTTGTTCCGGTTCCACACCACACTTAAGCTTGCCCACGTTGTCACCTGTAGTAATCATTTATTTTTCAGCACTCTTGGGTTGGCCTACACAGAACATCATTTTCATCTTCATTAATTCAGATATGGAATACAAAACTAATTATAATATACACATTCATTCAACCTTTATTTAATCAGGTAAGTCCCATTGAGATCAAGATCTTATTTTCAGGAGACCTGGGTACATAGGTGCATCCACAAGCAATCAGTATAAAATGTAAAATATTAAGTTGAGAATGATTAAAATAATACCACATAACACACAATGCCACATAATGACAGCATAATAAAATAACACAAGCAACACAATAAAAATGTCAGGGAATATTATGAAAATCTGGGAATAAATTCCTTACCAACATTTTTCTTCACCAATGTGTTTATAAAGGTGTTTAATAACACAAAAAAAGATTTAAAGTCAACTCCCATAGGAAAATCTGTGACAGCTAATGAAAGTTCGGATAGCCGGGAAAACTGAAAACTGAACACAGTCCTTGCTAAGCATGGTTTGCCCAGTTCTGTCAAAGTCCTCTGCCTTGAAATGACAGCTGTAGAGAAGCGTGGTCTCAGTGGGCTAAAAATCCTTCCTCCTGGTAGCTATGGCCCAAGCTTTCCGAGATTCAGGATCACTCGGGAACCTTTGACAAAAAACGAAGCCATCAGCAAGCCGTAACATTAACGGTAGCTGAATGATGCAGCTAGTGCATTAAGCCAAAGTTAGCAGCATAAACATAGCTTTCTAAACGTAGCTAACGTAAACACACTCCTCTGAACATTTTTATTAACTAAATTATACAAAAAGATCAAAATATCACGTTTAACTTTACTTTAGTCATATACTCAGTAAGCTAGCTAAGCTAACTGGTGATGTGAGGTTACTAGCGTTAGATCACCACCACAGTGTCAGCTCATTTTCATGACAGTTTGAAGCAACATTTTACGATCACTAACTCTAAACAGTTCAATACAATGAAACTGCCACTTGTACCTGTGAAAGGTTATCCCTCCTTGTCGATTTTCTACTCAAAAGCAGCACATGAGGCTGGCATATTCGCTGCGGTCTGCTGTCTCACTCCCGGGCGCTCCCACTCTGTTGCCCCTACCAATATGGCGGCTCCGCTGACGTATCGCCAGATAGCAAACGCGGTATCTACATTTCTATATCTATGTTCGAGACTGTATCCATTCCACTCGAATAACGAAGGGACTGACCCCGCTGCCAGTACACGTCTCCCCTGGGGACCGGTGGTAATTTGGTGTCTCAGGAAATGCCGGCTACACACTTTGGTGTGAGAAGTCACCGAAAACCCCATCCTTCTTATCTTCTGAAGCCACTGGGCTCTGATGTTACCTATTTTTGGGAAGCAGTGGAAACTAAGCTCGCTGTCATAGCGGCTACTTCTCGAGCAAAGAGGCACACAACAGTGCTCATTTGAGCCACCCATTCTCCTCTGATACGTGAAGGAATCACGTACATTGTATGTCTTTTTCTTATTTTTGGCGCTCATCATGAGAGCAACAACAAAACTAACAACTGTCAGTGCCTTCCTCGGGCTAATGTTGCTAAGGTGTCAGCAAATAGTCCGATGTCCGTTATCCGTTATCCAAGTCCATTATCCAAGATCAGTAGCCAAAAATAGTCCAAAACCGAGCACCAAAACAAACTCTCCAAACTTCTTTCTCTAACGCGGGACAGGAAACATGAAGTCCGGAACTGACCGGAAACTGAAATGCCGCTATCTGGCGAAACCGGATGTGCGTCACTCGTCTTGTGCACAGAGGCAATCAGGTGTTAAACCTTTTCCCTCTACCACACCAGCATTTACAGAAGTAGTGATCTCGGCCTGCCATTGATTGTGATACTACACGAACACAGTTTGTGATAAAAATCAACCATAACACACTCTTAGATTGTCTTCAGAACTACATTGGTATTCAAGGATGAGGACTTTTGTTGTTTATCTCCCATCTATTTGAAAGAGCACTTTGTGTCTTACACAGTATGACCTAAGGGTATTGAAAATGGAATATAGTGCACCGTATCAGTGTGTTCAGGGCCTGTTGCTATTCCCTATCTACATGTCACCTCGTGAAATTATCCATAAATTTGTCATTATTTTTCATTTATATGCCTGTCTCATCAATGATTGGTTACTGGTATGTCCTATTCTGCATTACCTATAGCTAACATTAAAAAACCTGCCCTCCCTACACTGGATCCCATTTCATGCCAGATATAACTTCAAGGTGCTTCTACAAATATATAAAATATTACATGGGGCTGGACAGTCCATTTTATCTGATCTCATTGCACCATATATACTGCTCTCCTATCATAAGATGCTGGCTACTTATCTATCCCAGCAGTCAATAAGAAAGCTTCTGGCAGCCGAGCTTTTCTTTATTACATTCCCTTTTTTGGAACAGTCTCAGATTTAAGAGGCAAATTCCACTGATTTGAATTCTGGCTTAAAACCTATTTATTTTCATTATTACTTTGTCAACCTTAGCAGTGCACAATTACCTGTAGTGACTCAGTTGCTTCAGAGACTTTCTGCCGATGGGAATTCAGTCTGCATCCCACTGTTCATTCATGTTGCAGCGTGTCTGTCTCTGTGTGTGGGAGTAAGCAAATGAGTTTGTCTGTTGTGTATTTGGGTGCATCTTCTACCTCTTTTCATTTCAGGTTGTGGCTGAGGCTGGGCTGTATGGGCGTCCTTTGTTGTCCCTGACTCTTCCTCCCTCCTCTTCTCTGGTGGTTCTTGCTGTCTATGGTGACTGAGACGGCGCTCGTGTCTCTGCACAGGCTGTCATTCCTATGATGAACTTGATGACGCAAATGACAGTAATGACTGAGTTGGTGTTGATGTCCCACACTAGATCCCTTATTATTATTCTCTTTTTTTTTGCAGTTTGTTACCAATATGTGAGCGTTGTTTGCCCCCTCCCAGCACCCACTGCATGTCTGGCCATCCTGGTGGAGGGATCCCTCTCTGTGATACTCTTCCTAAGGTTTCATTCATTTTTTGTTGCAGGTTTAGGTTTTTGTGGGAGTTTTTCTTTATCTATTTGCCATGGATCGATTGGAGGCTATCATTTTCAGTTTTGTTTATTGTTTCACAATGTGATTGTTATGAAGCCTTTGGGACTGTAACTGTGATTAAGCTCTGTACAAATAAATCTGACTAAGCCAAAGTGAACAGGTTCAGCACCGTACTCAAAGACATTTCAATAGCACATACAGCTGGTTCGGGGATCAAACCTATCACCTTCCCTCCACGGGACTGTCCCTTAACCAATACCGCCCCACTTAACCCAAACTTCATATGGCACCGCCAGTTTTCACAACAGAAAACCAAAATGCAAAACTCAGTGCAGAATTCTCTATGCCTACATTTGGACTCAAAGTCATACATATGTAGCAGGGAACACTAGTTTCTTATGTGCCCTTGAATACAACCCAGAGAGAACACTGTTTTCCTACCTGTCCTCCCACAAACCAGCAATGTAGGAGCTAGTTGGCAGCTGGTATGTAATGTGGACTCCTATGCTGCCTTAGGTTCTTGGCAGTGGTGGGTAAAGTCATGGTAAACGGGTTGGTCATTGGAGGTCCAGGAGAAAGTATGAGACCAGTAAACAGGATTGATTGTGACACCTGAAGTAAATTTGTCTTGGGCTAATGTGTCTGCTGGGCAACATATCAATTATTTCTTCAATAGGGCCCTGCAGCCACTATTTTACCTAATATTAAACTGATGTTATGTATTCAGTTTATTATAGTGTTATAGTCACAGTTTTGCAAGCGGGTTATGTGCCTCTCACCTGTGGAGGCATAATTGGGGCTGTATTATAGAAACCCTGCTTCAGTGTGTGCCATTGCCTGTTCTGCAGCCATTTTGGTAATGGAATTGTGAATCACTGGTATACCCATACCCTCACTGTTTTCGGCTCTTTTAGTGGATCTGAGTGCCGCTGGGTGGGGTTAGCCACCTTGGTGAGGTCCCTTTCACTGCATGCTGTGATTTAGTGCTGTGGGCGCCTTTGGATAACTCAGTTGCTGACTGTGTGTGTGTCTGTGAGAGAGTATTTTGCAGCCCCCTTGGAAACTTATCTTAATAGTCTACCCCCCTTGGGCGGCCTCACTCAACATTACTTTAAATTAGTTGTAGCTGGTAATAAATTGTATTATCTGTGGTGAAATAGATGTAATTTATTAGGAATTGTTTATAGCTATTGTCCTTGTAATCTATTTTTCTGTTCTCCCGTAGTCCTAAGGATGTTTGCTTTGGCCTTGGCCTAACCCCCTCTTTTTCTTTAGATTGCTTCAGTTGCTTTTCAAAGTCCGTCAGTAAACTTTAGCCTTTTATTGTGAATCACGTCTGTCTTTCTTAGTGAACCAATTTTTGTGTACTTCTACCTGAGTTGTTTCTCTGGTACAATTAGTCTCCCCCTTACCACTCTGTCACATAGCTTGTGAAATTAAAACAACTGTCAAATGAGGTAGTAAATCATGCAAAAGGTTCATTCTTGCATCAGAGCATTGGGATTGTTCTGCCATGGAGTTTAGTCATTGCTGCCTTGTAGTCAAATGGGATCATTATCAAATCGTGCCTAAAGAAGAAAAAGAAAACTCAAAACATAATATATCTGCCTTACCCAAGGAACAATGCATTTTTAATTCAGTTGTCAAGTGTTTGAAATTTGCACAGAAATATCAAAGTCATACATACAAATACATACTGTACAAGCAAAATGAATTCAGTGGTGTCTCATGATGCAAGAAGGACTCAAAAGGGAAGATCACGTGTCCACAGCACAAATGTATGCTAAATGATATTAAACACATAAGTAAATGTACCTTATGGCATCTGTTTACTGTGCATTCTCAACACTGCATCGAGTCCTCTCTGAAACTGTAAATACAGTAGTCTAATTATACTTGAAGCTTGGATGGCTGATGAAGTAATTACCAGTTATGCTGCAGTGCTAGTAGGCTGGGCATCGTTGTTGGAATTAACGAGACATGATTGAGAAAATATGTTGAGTTGATTTAGCAAACTGCATGCAGAGCTGGCCCAAGCCTTCATGGGGCCCTGAGCAGAATCAGCGCTTGATCATTCAAACACCTACTGTAAATCTAACACAGCCATTATCATTTTCATTAGTTGTACCTAGACAAAACTAATACTTACATGTATAATTTGGTGAAAATATGCAAAAGTATTTCAAAAGTCACACATACACACACACACACACACACACACACACACACACACACACACACACACACACACACACACACACACATCACAATATAGGCAGGTTGACCAGTGATTACATGATAAATAATACTAATGGTCTTATAAGGTTATATTTTTTTCATTCCAGCCACATCAGCCTGGTATGTGACCTTCTGCATGTGGCTGTACTCCTTGTACGTCCTTCAAGCTGTACACACTCCAGCTCTTGGACGTCTTGTTGTAGTGCCGTCTACAGCTTGGAGAGGAAATGTGAAAAAAGGGCCAAGTCAGTTGTACAAGTTGACAGCTGTACAAATCATGACATTTAGTGTACAGCAGCAACGTGAGGCTGAAACTAGAACCTGGAAAAAACCTGGAATCCCTGTTTTCAGTAATAATCTTGTCTGATGTACATGCTGGTTAGAGACAAACACTGGTGGCGTCATAACAACTTTTTATTTTTGAAAACTCATGCTTTGAAGTGAAAAACATGCTCCGACATAAAGTTATCAAATTGTAAGTTTTTCCTTTATGATCAAAAACTGGCAAGTCGACAACTTTGCTAAAACAGCCAAACATAAAGCAACTGTAACTACAAAAGACATAGCAAGCCAGCTAATATAACCTACCAGTCCAAAGCAGAGATACAAGGTCAGCATGCGTCTTGCAGCCTTTGCCTTGGCGAAGCTCTCGCCAGCAACTAAATGCCAGTCTAACATTTATTTCAATCTTTCCTCTTGCTCACTCTCTTTTTCTCTGTCTTGCTTCCTTCGTCAACATTTTCTTTGAGTTTCTTTGGCTCTGCTATGATTATTGTACTGAAAACAACTAGTGAGCCAGCTGGACACAGTTGCTGCCTGTGTCGTAGTGCCGTAAAGCATTATGTCCATTTGGTGACCCGCTCCACCAAATTTCCACAGTACAGGAAAGGGCTTTCAGGGCGCATCGTGGCCTTGACAGAGGCATCACTCTGCTCATGACATATCAGTGTGGCATTAAAATGATGTTGGAGCTGTTATTTTAAGGCCGAATTGTTATTTTATTGTATTTTTGAACGATTATTAATATATCATATCATAAAAAAATTTGAGGCATATTTCAAATGCTTTTGGGGGCCCCCTGGTGGCCGTGGGGTCCTAAGCAGGCGTTTAGTTCGCTTTTGCCTTGGGCCGGCACTGCCTGTAAGCATTGGAACATCACTAAAATGCATAGGGTTTATTCTGAGAGATGAGCGTGTGATTTAGAGTTGTTTCGAGGCTAAAAACAGCATTTTGAGATGTAAGTTAAGATTCCGGCAGCTCGGTTTGCCTTTTTGTATTAAGATGTTTGCACATTTAACCTGTAATGTGAATAGCAGAGCCAAAGCAATCACAAAAAACTCTAAGATAGTTTAGTGTGAGGAGGTCAAGAAACAACTTTGACACTGCTATGTTCCCTTATAGTGTTATGTACTTGCTTTTATTTTCCTGATCTTGACAACTGCAGAGGTGATAAAGCCGCAGAAAATGGGAAAATAATTTCTCTTCAGTTGTATTGTTTTGTTTCCTTTTGGGGATCTAATGAAGACTGCTGAAGTTTAGAGAAGAAGCAGGATTTCTATGTGGAGAAATGTCTTGTCATATAATTGGATGATTTTCCCAGAAACTCCATCTCATGTTTTGTTGTTCAGGTTTTACTTAAATGGATTGAAAAAATACGGATCAAAACTGGGCACCAGTCCACTGTCTCAACATCAAATCAGCACTTAAAGTTTTTTTTTCCCCACCATCAAGAACAGCCATAAAGAATTGTTTACTTGTCACATATCCAAGTGTCATAAGCTCATATAAGTGATTCCTGCAAAAACTACAAATCTACAACACAGCTTAGGACATGTCAGCCACCTTTCAGAAACAGTGACTAAATCCAGCAAATGGCCTCTCTGGTCTTTCAAACCTTGGTAACTTTCTGAAAAACACACTCAAACTGTGACATAGGTGGAAAATGAAGGCTATTGCAGCTCCATGGTGCTTTAATGGCAGAGTTGTCGGGGCTGTTGACGAGCAGAGGTCATATATGCAACAGCCAGATGTGAGAATGGCAGACAGCAATTCTGTTGTTTGTATTTACATCTCCAAAACCTTTGTTACTACTGGTGGATTATCTTAAGATAAGGTAAGATGATGTTTTTTTTAAGGGGTAGCTATAGTACTGTAGGTAGACTGGTAAACTGTAATGATAGTATGTTTTTAGTATAGTATAATCATGTCACACAAGTGTTATTTTACTCTACAGGACCTATTTGACAAATCTTTTGATCGTATGTGTACGTGTGTTTGTGATTTGGAGGGAGGAGGATATGATGGGGTGCAGATGGTAAACACTGTAATATCGCCTGTTTCTGTCTGCAAATGTTCACCTACACCTCTTCAAACTGCAGTCATAGTACATCTAAAAGAGATAGTGATGCTGTGAATTCCAGCATCAAAGCTGAGAAAACATGACAGTAACACAAGTAACACAACACCTGGAAGAGAAATTAAAATTCATTATTCATGATACTGCAGTGTGTCAGCGGTAGAGAGAACATGGCCTAAAAACATTTAATGTGAATCCAAATCGTGTTAATAGAGATAGTGCCAATTATCGCGTGTTATATATGAATGTTTGATTCTGATCAAAGATATTTCTTGGTGCATATTTTGTTTTGGATTGTATCTGCCTGCCTACCAACACTGTAAAAATTCACAGCCTGGAACTGCGAGAGCAATTCTATGGCAGTGAAAAGAATTTGCATGATAAATGTCCATCATATTGTGATGCAATGGCCACTGGGCTGCATTCATGAATGGGTTTATCGTGGCACATTTACAGTATAGTGAGTTAATGTCAATTGTATATCGCATTCTCTACCTGCAGGTGGTAATACACTGGCAATGGGCTGTGTTCATGCTGCAATCCTGTTAGAGTGGCAGAGGGCATCATAGCTAGTCTCGGCTGCACCATTTACAGTAATGTGCTTGGTTATTGTAAATGAATGTCTGGCCTTGGGTGTGTGAGGACATTTAAACACAATGACACAGCACGAAACCACAAATTGCAAACACATAAGCACCAAATAGGGAGTATGTTCTACATCCTTCCCTCCAAATAAATGTTTTGTTCTCAGACACCAAGGGAGAAAAAAATGTAGTATGTTATTGTAATGTGCTGACCTCACAAAGTTGATGTTTGACTCATTTTCTTTTCCATTATACATCTCTTGACAACAACAGGGTGAATTATTTTGTGATTACGGTGTATGGGGAGGCACTGAGTCAATCAGTTTGCAAATAGAAAATGGATGGAACAAATACAAATTGAATTTGGCAAATTTGTCTTCAGGGACATAGCAAATAGACGCCTGGTCAAGTGCTCAGCATGCTAAACAACATCTGCATGTTTATATTTCTCACAACCCTCCCATTAGATGGCACCAGCCAATGCAGCTGACAGTATAAACAGCAAAGGTTAAAGCTATATTGAGACCCTATGAACCGAAATAGCTGCAGAGAATTTTCATTAAAACTCAAGAGAAAACTAACGACTTTGCATGGACCCTGGATATAGCCATGGTTGAAATTCCCTCACAAAGCTTTCATCACAATGCTCCACTGACTTTGATAAATTTCATCCCACATAGCTCCGACCCAATGATGCCCCCCCAATGCACACACACACACACACACACACACACACACACACACACACACACAAGGATACATGCACATGCATCTGCGTGCACGCTCACATATACACATGAGAGAGAAAGAGGAAGAAAAGGAAAGGGAGAGAAAGAGAGAGAGAGAGAGAGATAGAGAGAGAGGAGAGAGAGAGAGAGAGATGATTTCACTGCTCTCAAGAAGGTGAAGAAGAATGAATCCTGGGATCCTTGCCCACCATTTCATTGCCAATGAAAACACTCTGGCCCACGGCTTTCACAGGTTCAACTTTTTTACTATCACGCCCAAAGACCAATACTCTGCTGTGCAGGATACTGTCTGTGCTTTATTATGTTTTTTTTTTTTTCTCGTATGTGATAAGTGTCTGGGATGACTTTTCTTGCTCTGCACAGTGGTGGGATAGGTTTTCACTACTGCTGTATTCTTGGGTGAAATCCTCTGTTTCACCCTTTCTTCTCAACCTTTACTAAGAGCTGGCATGCCATAACTCACACATCCGCGCTTTGCAAGTGAGCCCAGGAGCTTCCTTGTAGGAGATTAAGGGAAGAAAATTCCTAAGGCATGGGGGACATTCACTATTCTAATTACTTGTCGACACTTGCATAGGAAAACACATGCATAATAAGGCGCAAGAGTGCATGTTTGTATAGTTGTGTGGGAGGATGTGTACATATGCGCGTGCACACACACACACACGAACACACACACACATGCACACACAATACAAATTCACAATTAAGGGGTAGAAGGATAAGACAAACCTAGCATTTTGATATTTCTGCTGTAGTGGTCGCTGAATTTGCAAACTACAGTTTTCAGTGAAAAAGTCTCTTGCCCTCTTCTATAGAACTGCAGTTGTTTTGCACAGGAAATCTGACTCCTCCATGATGGACACACTTCTTCTTCTCAGCCATCATTGCAGAGACACAGGTCTGCTAAATTAAACTCGGTCTGTTGAGAATGCAGCTATTTTTACCAGCATCGTGAGACTGATAGTCAATCCTAGCTGGAGCTGCCTATAAAGGGGAGAGGCAATCTTAGTTCTGAATGGGTTTGAACGCACAATCAGCAATACACTGCACTCCAAAGGAAATAGGGCAACCACTTCAATCCTGACATTGATTTCATTCTCCTTCCCCTCAAACATTATCTTCTTGAACACAGAAATAGTTGCATAGCCCCTAATGCCCAAGGATTTGGAAATGATTGCCCATGATTTCATTCGTAGATGAAACATCAGTATTAACTAAGGCCTTTCTTTCCCTCCTGTGAATTGCGAATTCTGAGCAACATCCTGTCAATATAACTGCTAAATGCTCAATTGTAATGCATGAGCCAAACAGAGAGCTTTAATTTAACAACAAAACAATGCAATATTGCATGAAACCACAAGAGGGGGAGGCACCACTTATTTTATCCCTGATAATCAAACACAACAGCAGGTTTAGATGATAGACTTAATCTTGAATGAGCTATAACAATGGTTTGCAGGCTGTGTCCTTCTGTAGGAGAGACAATTTGCGGCATGGACCACAAAGGACATTCTGGAAAAACTACAAGCGAGAACACATGAAAGCACAGACACAAATCAGTGCAGGCCTCTGTAGAAACAGCCTGCTTTTATAACAGCTATAAAGCCAGCGGCTGCCAATGAGATGCTCTACTGACTGCAATGCATTGTACAAATATGGTAAAATTTAACATGCATGTCCACTTGCAGCCTCAATCTCTATTTTGCAGTAGAAATTTAGATCTGTATCGTAAGCTGAAAATAAAATAAAATGAGGGCGTTCTAAGAATGATGTGCAGTGTTATGATTTGGCCAGTAGGTGGAAATACATGCATATTAAGTGGATGAGTCAATGCCAGCCAATTTCTACTGCAATGCCAGAGGGGGAAAAGTTTTAGCACAAGCACAAAAGGGTTTTCTTGTTCTCCTCCCCCTCCTCTTCCCCCTCCTCATCTCTTTCTCCTTCTTCTTCCTTTGTTGCTAATAATGTTTATTATTGTTTTCTGCTTCCCGAAAACTGATAACAACTTTGAAATTCTGTAACACCTAAAATATACTAATAATACCAAAAATATACCTCACTAAGCCACTGTGTACACTACACCCGCTCAAACCAGTTTAAGCTGCGGTTGAATGGTAAGACCTTAATGGCAGCCTAGGACAAAGCACTTCATGATGTTTTGGGCAGTGATAAAACACAGCTACAGTACATCTGATGGATTTTCCTGTTCCATGGATCCATGTGGTGATCAATTATGTGAAGGCGACTGTCCTGAGATGAGGTCTTTTGTTCGTGTCCAGGCTGAACCATCGTAATACAGTTTTTATATGACGGCTGTACCTCACATTCCCAGAAGTCCCGTTTTGAGGAGCATGAACTTGTTCCACAAACTGGATATATATATATTTTTTATTATTTAATGTCAGGTCTTAGCCATTCCCCTCTCTATGGTACAAAAATCTATTATTGATTTCCCCTGCTCAATAGACTTAGTACTTAGCCATATCTCTGCGGTGAAATCAGTGAAATCCAAAGAGGATTAGGTTTAGGGGCTGGCTGCAGGTCAGCTTGTATGTGAGCAGTTGCACTGACACAGTATCTACTTCTGTAAAGAAAGGCAGCAAAGGATCGTTATCTTGAAAAACATTTTGAATGACATGTCTTTTTGTTGATGTTGAGAGCTAACATCTAAATTTGGCCGTTGTAAAAGGAATGTGACACTTCAAATTTGATCCACTGTTTATTTATTGCATTACACATGGAATTCAAATCTTCTGTCCACCATGCCAGTTCACTAAATATCAATTTGAGCACGAGGCTAGTAAACCCATTTGACTCCGCACTGTCTTTCACATACTGTGTACGCATATTCAAATGACTCATTAAAAATTCTGTCTGGTAAGGAAAAAAACGCACAACCCTGGACTGGAATTAAAATATCCATCTGTGGAGTGGAATAACTGTTGGAGCCTCTGTATTTCTTATAAATAGCAATAAAGTACAAATCAACCAAGGAAAGGGGTGGATGTGTGTGTATGCGTGTGGAGGGGCGGTGGGCATGCCACAGAGTTATTTGCAGACCTGCAGGCATGTGTGCTGCATACAGATAATGCTGAAACCCCACAGACACTGTGTGAATCCTCAGCTGCTACAGAGACCTGAGAGCTCATGCTGTGGGATCCTATGGCGATGGTGAGCACTAATTCATAAATCATGCTGGGCCCACCAGCGCTGATAGGGCACACCAACTTTTCTCATCTTCCAGGTGAAAATAAGCTGTTTGACTTTTGTTGATTTCTGGAATGCTGACTGATGTGCACTGTGTCTTTATGTAATGATCAAAAGGACACCCAAGGGGAAACTACACGGAGGCATTTGACCTACTCTGTTAATAAATTAATAAATAAATAAATCTTTGATGGTTTTCTCCAGGGGCGGATTTAATGATTCGGGGGCCGCAGGCAAAGGCGAGCATGGGGCCCCCTGAATCCCAGCCCTCAATCCATCCTTAGCATATATTTCTTTCAAGTTGGGGCTGAGCAAAATGGTTGGTGTTTCATGGTGAATGTTGTGTGCTGATAATAACACTGGAGCTGATCTCTCCTCAGAATGATGCTCACAGGGCGTTGCTCTTTTTTGCTTGTCTGCACCACTTGGTTAATATTTTTACTCCTCTGTAGGAAGCAAAATGAGCCTATTAAGGGGATTTAGGAGGCAAAGTAGGCATTAATTCGACCAAAAAGAATGCACTTTCAATGACAGAATCAACCAAATAATTTATCTTAACAAAATGAGAAGTCGTTCCATTTTGGCTGCCAAGGCCTAAGGCAGTCAACTACCTTTGCTTGATGTTAAGACTACTCCTGACTCTGTCAAGAAGGGAATGAAGTGACTCTGGGCTCTGCATTAAAAACTCCAAATGACACCAAAAAAAAAAAAAAAAAAAAAAAAAGCACTAGAAATTTGTCATTGCACCAACAGCTTTTGGCACAGTATCATTACAGGGACTGGTAATGGCAGCGATTGATTGCCAAGAAGACACTTGCTATTTTATACTAAGCCAGTAGTTCCAGGAAAAATCTATTTTAAAAACTGTAACTAACCAAATGTTGTGCACACTACTCAGCAGAATAACTAACAGCATTGGGTCCTGCCTCCTACATCTCCTTTCTAACATGATGATCATTTTGGCAGTGATCATAACAGACACATTTCTTAAAATAAATGGTGAGAATCAGTCACCATTTGGCCCACAGGGCGTCAGGAGTAAGGTCATCTTGTAGGCAGACAGGAGGAAGGACACAAGGAGATGAAACAGGCTTGTTTAAATCATAATACAACCTATTTGGCTTGTGAAAACCTCCTCCCATTCATTTATTATTGCATATTTCTTAGACAAGTAAGACAAGTAAGACTGAACCATCAAAGAAGTCGTTTCCTTTTTCTGAAATGGCCTGGCCACGCCTCTTGAGACCGGTGATTTATTTTTTGCGCCTTATATCGTTGTCTCACACACATTATGATGTCCACATCTCTGTTCATAATCTTATGTAAATCAAATTACAGTTAGCCATGTTTACTGTGTAGTCTCCCTGCTTTCATGGTCTAATGGGTTCTTAGCACAAACAAGACTCCGTGCCCCTACTGATCGCTGGCCATGCATCCCTTCAGGCATGTGCACTTCAAAATGAATTGGCAATATGTTAAATCATGTTTGATGATTCTGGTCAAATCTGCTGAGAAATCTTACATACTAAGAAAATCCATTAACCTTTAGGAGACAGCCATGCAAACATCACAGGACTATTTACCAAGATAAAACTAGGCCAGGCATGCCACAATATTATATGTCTCATTCAAGAGAGACCACAGAAGAAAATAGGCACATGCAACTCATAGCAAAAACCATCACATATATCAATAGACAAAGTAATGCCAGAGAGAGCCAGGACACAAATAACAGCTGGGTTTTCGTCATTAGAATGCTTTGGGAAACCAGTGTTGAGAATGCATGGATTTCCTCTCAGCTTCTCCTAAACTGTGATTTTATTTAATGTGCTATGTGCATCATCAATAAACATCAATATATCCTTTCCACGTTGCATTTAAAGCATTAGTACATTCACTGCTAACAAGTGAAACGATCATCGAAGAGACTTTAGTGGGAAATATGCTTTACAGCAGAAAGCAGAGAAAGCGCTCAAACACAACTAAAGGTTTCTGACAGACATTTTGGTCAGGAAAAGTGGTTAAGGTTAGCATTATGATTAGACAGAAAGTGTCAACGGCTGATTTTACACATGACCAAAGGGAACAATTAACAATATGCTCTTTGTGACAAGAAGCAGCAGGGTTTGTGGGAAGTGTCTTCATTTGAAAAATCAAATAAAGCATTTTTTTTTTAACAGTAATTATACAAATGTGGCCTTTAGTTTGACAATGACATGTTGATGTTGAAAGAATATGGAATAACATAGTAGACATAACCAGCTGCTTCAGTTAAGCCCACATATTTCCTTAAATGAGAGAAGCCGCTGTGCAGACGTGTTTTAGTAAATTGTTGGTTAAATTAAGCTAAAAGTAGGGATCTGGTTTACAAATTTCAAGCTTATTGCTCGTTAACAGTTGGTTAGGTATTTTAGACATAAAGCCAGAGCATGTTACAATGTTATGTTACTATAATAGAAACCATGGACTGCATTAAAGATCTTTTATACAGTCTATAACAGAAACTCACAGGTGAAATCACACCACACCAATCTAGACAGTATTCTACTGAGAGCAAGCATACCCTTCATTAAAAGTTTTCATTTACGTAAAACCTTATTGATCCCAAAGGGGAAATCAGGCCAGTTGCAGTTGTTCAGATTCCTAAGAGAAGAATTAAATTATAAGAACATAGAAAGAAATACAAAATATAAAAATATGTGCCTTACAAATTTTAAAGAGTATGAGTGTTATGTAAAAGTTGTATCAAAAGTATGTGCATTATGTGCATTAAGTCTCAATGTGTGAACATGCATTCAATTCAATTCCATTCAATTCAATTCTCTGGGCTCTCCTTCCAGAGCTGAAGGTAATAAGGTAAGAGCAGAGAGACAGGCACTCATCAACACAAACTCACATGGAGGCATTATAGTCATTTTATGCAACAGATTTTACTGATTGTTCCTGAAAATAAGCGAACAATTTAGAGTGAGATTCAAAGGCTTTACCTTACCTTGGCTTTAACAAGGGAGACATACATCGTCTTTGCAAATGAATTCGCAAATTAATCAAAACAAAACATAAATCATGTGGTATGTCTCTGATAAAAGTCAACGAGAACAAGGGTTGTTGATTGCACGAGAAAAACTAATTTACCTCTTTAGTAGCCTACTGATTAATGTTTTATTATAAATATTCCAGTTATAATGAACCTCAGCCATTACAACACTTGCAAGTTCATAAATAAAAATAATAACTCAATCAACTTAACTTTAAACACTCTCAGATAGTAAATCTCCCAAACAATATTTTAGTAATAAAGTACCTCAGACCTAAGTTTGTTATACCACATTTTATTCCAAAACTGGATCCACCAATGGAAAACAACACCCCTCTCTAATTAAATAATTGCTGATAGAAGCACAAAGTAGAAATACTGTTATGTGTGAGGGTGTTTCACTTATAATGTCTCAGAATGAACCTTGTGTTACATTGATTTAATGGCATTGGCATAATGGCATCAGTCAGTTGCTTTAGAAAAACTGGCTGAAAACACTCCTGTGGAGGAGAAAATACAGGAATGTGAAGAGGCACTGTTTTCTTTGGTTGTGTATGAAACAGGTTCTCTTTAGGCTCATCACTACTAGATGCAGGTCAATATGTAGATGACACTGCAGAATAGGACTTAGAGATTTCTTAACAACTTCTGTATTCCATTATACACATGCTCACATACTTCAGAACAGCAATTTTCTTTGGGTGTCCTTGCGCTTAAATAGGTTAAAATGCAGCATGCCACTTTCTTGCAGCACTGTGGTTTTCAATGTGGCTCAAAATCTTTGATGCATGTCACATTCTCTCTCAATTTTACAAAACGTTCTGTGACATATGGTTTAATGAAACACAAATGCCATACAAAAGAGTTTAAAACAACATTATTTTTGTCCTCAGAAAACATACTTGGCCTTCTACTCTGAACGCGCAGGCCTTGTAAACGTAAGAGGAAGAAAGCAGGATACTTGCTAATACACCAGCTAATGTGTACTCTGTCAGACACTGGCGAGAGAAAAATACTGCTCTTTTCTTCCCGATTTCCTGGAAAATCAGTCTAAGGTCAGCTGGGTGAGGCATTTTTGACATTTCAAAGTGCATGTGTGGTTTCTATATAGATTTAAGTTCATGAGATTAGTTGGGAGTCATCTTGCCATGATGTTTTACAATGTACTCAATCCCCCGGAGGAGCGGCAGAGAGGGCCTGTGAGATCAGATGACTGGCCAGAGATCCTCCACAAGATCTGGCAGCGGAGACGACAGCAGGCGCAACACAACCAAAGTTGCAATTTGAGCAATTGCACAGCATTTTGAGGGAAATGCCTGCCAAAGCTTATTATTTGGTATTTCATCCAAACACTGCACAAACTGACTTGAGATGATGACGTGACCAGTTATTGACCGTCTAGTCTGAGGGAGAAACAGAAAACTGGGATGGGAACACAGATACTGTGGATCTTTTGTCGTCTTTTGTCGTCTTTTTGACATTTCAAAGTGCATGTGTGGTTTCTATATAGATTTAAGTTCATGAGATTAGTTGGGAGTCATCTTGCCATGATGTTTTACAATGTACTCAATCCCCCGGAGGAGCGGCAGAGAGGGCCTGTGAGATCAGATGACTGGCCAGAGATCCTCCACAAGATCTGGCAGCGGAGACGACAGCAGGCGCAACACAACCAAAGTTGCAATTTGAGCAATTGCACAGCATTTTGAGGGAAATGCCTGCCAAAGCTTATTATTTGGTATTTCATCCAAACACTGCACAAACTGACTTGAGATGATGACGTGACCAGTTATTGACCGTCTAGTCTGAGGGAGAAACAGAAAACTGGGATGGGAACACAGATACTGTGGATCTTTTGTCGTCTATAGGCACATGGGATTAATGTATCATATTTTCATTATTGTCACGGTGTTACATTTTAATTTCTCTGACATTATCTCATTAGAGATAATGTCATTAGAGATAATGTCAGAGTAAAATAATAGTTTTTTTTTATTGACTTAAATGTCTATATATCATCTCAAATGACAAGTACAGACAGTGTATGGGTTTATTCAGCTGTGTCTAAACGGTTTCCTCTGCTGTTGTAAGTATCAGTTATGGAACATTACAAAGTGCTCTTGGTTTAAGAGCTGAGGCCCCAGAACAAATCGTCCTTAATTAAAAACATCACAAACAGGAGTCAAGCATTTTACTGTGTTCCTTCAAAGTTTCCCTCCAAGATTTTCAATATATTATCCAGCTAAATGAAAAAAGCTAAAGACGGGGTGTCAATTGATGAAGGAAAATAACACCTTTTAGCAGGTTCAGTTCGAGAGGCATCTCTTGGTTAAAACAATCATAGCTGTCATGCACGGTCTGATATTACTGTCTGTGCAGTTCATTACAGACAAATGTAAGCAGCCAAACATGTTTGGTTGATGTGCACACAAATAAAGGGAAGAAACACTTTGATTTGTACTCCTATTCATGACGAGATGGATCATTCCTTTGAGACTGCACAAAAATGTGAATTTGTTGCAAAAAAAAAAAAAAAAGAATAAAAAAAATGCAGGAATGTATATGTCATTGAGCATAACTCAGCTTTTTCAGCCTCTTCATCACATGTCCTGAACCCCCAAACAATAGCCCTTACTGTTTCCCCCAGCAGCCAATAAAATAAACCTAGCACAGCAAGCATGGGGGAAAGCATGGGATTACCACTGTCAAAGGCCAATAACTTAAGGATTTTTATCTTTCATGGACAGAAAAATCATATGACATTCAAGGCATGTGATACTGTTAGATGTGAGTCAGACAGGGCAGCCCAGTGTTTTATTTGTTTGTTCGTGTTCTCTCTTTGCATCATGTATCATCTCATCTTTCTGCTGAGAAAGAGCCCTTTGTTGAGCCGAGATGACATGAAGTAGGTGTGTGAAAACACATGCGTTCACATTCATTCACTTAATCATTCATGCCATGTATGATTAGCAGTTAGGGCCCATACACCGTGTCCCAAACATGATCTGCACAGTAAATTACAGCATATTTGATCTGAGAACAACAACGTGAGGTGGAATATTAATGTGAAATTGTGTGACAGTAAAAATCACGATGCAGCAACCCATGACTAAAATAACAGGTAACATACTCTCCGAGAAAACAATTTGTTTTGTAAATGACCAGCACATAAAGACTGAAACTTATTCACAAAGGTTGGTGCAGCATTTCAGGTTACGCTATTTCATAGCACAATTTTAGTTTTCTGGCAACCCGGTATCAAATCTTGATATCTCTAACATTCAGAGTACCGAAACGTACTGCAGAAAAGCAAACACAAACAAAAACAAAAAGATTTTTGAAGTATGTCATTATATCTGAGCAAAATTCCTAATTGACGATTTTTTACGATCCTATATCTGTAGACCATGTCAGTAGCTGTGTTTACATGGACCCTAATATTACACTAATAATCACAATAATAGACTAAAAATGCCTCATGAAACCACCTCAGTCAGGAGAGACTGGTTCAATCTGGCCAGATCAGAGGGAATTTTTATTTGGGTCAAAAAGCGTGGTGTAAAATAGTGTTGCAAAGGAGTGGAAAGTTTCCGGTAAATTTCCCGGAAAGTTTAAGAAAATTCCAGTGGGAATTTTCGCTCTGGAATATTGGAAATTTTCAGGAGATTTTTGCTGTCACTTTTCTTCCTATTTTTCCAAAGATTCCTGGGAAAATTTGGCTCGGGAATTTTGGGAATTTTCGTTTTTTTCTTGTCATCAATTTGAGTGAGGTTTTTAAAAAGTTTCCATGGAAATTTAAGCTTGGGAATTTTGGAAATTTTCGTTTTTATTGTTGTTAACTTAAGGTGAATGGGGCAAAAATAAACAATAACCAATAAAATGAATGTCAACATCAGTATCACCATTTTGGAAATGGAAACCCTAATGTCCTGATCTCAGGACTCACCTCTAACCCAAAGGCCACAATGCCAGCATACTGTAAAATCATCATCCCCATACCCAAGTGTGTGAAATAAAACTTAAATATAAACAGTCAACTTTGCATTTTGGTGGAAACAAATGTTGTTGCAATATTCAATACAAATTCAACTGTGCACCATGATTCACATATGCAAATAATTTTGAGCACATATGAGCATCATCAATCAGTAGCCTATTCTCCACTAGGCTACAGCACTTCCACTGAAACAGACGATCATCACATCAGCATCACGACTCAGTTTCCTGCATTTCTATGCATTTTAATGGGTAGTTTGAACCACTTCATATGCACACCTTAACAACAGTACTGTACACAGTCCTATGCCTGAATTAATAGCCTACACCTCTTACTAACGCTGTATAACTGCTGGTCGTTGCATGAATATCCTACAACAGAACAGACATAGGATAATTATAAAGAGAAAATTCATTGCACATGGGTGATACCATTAATATCTTAATGCAGGTTAATTTCATTTGAACAACAGATTTCCTGAGCATTTATATGGGCTACGCAAACTTCAATCCACATGATAAAAATTAATCCACGGACCACCAGGGTAACGTTTGACTGTTTAATTAAATCAACTTGTGCTCCCCTTTGCTCCCCCTTATTTCGCACACTGGTTATGCCAATATTCACGACAGTTTGACTCAGCTAGGGAAAATTCCCGAAAATTCTCTGGAAATTCATTATAATGTAACATGTTTGCATGCATATCTGCTTATAACAAACCAAAATGTTTATTATGTATTCATGTATATGACCGGGTGAATGCAGTGAATATAAATTTCCGAAAATTCTCCAAAAATTCCCTTTTATTCCCGTTTATTCCCGTTAATTCCCGTTAATTTCCGAAAATTCCCATGGAAATTTTCCAACTTTGAAAATTCCGGGAATTTTGCAACTAGTGAAAATAGGAACATATTAACACCTACTAACCATACCATTTCTCTCTGGTTGGAATAAATATATTGCACATGTTTGCCCCACGTGGGGGAAGCAGTAGATGATGTGTCGAGTTTCCGGAACAGACAGAAACATGTGGGTGGCAAAACAGAACTGGTCTGCGGCTGATACAACTTTTTTGTTGTAAAGATTAAATTTTTAAATGATTGCTGAACGCCTCCGTGGCTGAAAGGCTCAAAAGCACAAGTTGGGGGGCAAGTCAAAAATCGTTGGAAAAGTTTGAAGGCTGCCTGTGACAGAAAATGCGGTTCCAACAGTTATCGACGACCTGATGGGAGCGTGACCACTAGCAAACATGACTTAGCCTATACTTTATTTATATTTCCGGCCGATGAAGACGCTTTCCAGCAGGTAGAATCACTTTGCACATGCCAGAAAAGTTGATAAGTTGATGTTTTGATAAAACGCTTTGGGGCATGTAAATGCACAACTTCAGATCACTTCACTTCAGAAGTCTCTAATCCAGATGATTTCAGTTGGGTTTAGGAAATACTGTCCATGTAACCACAGCTAGTGATTTCTACAGTCCCACCTTTTAATTATCAATGGACATAAGTGTCCAATTTTTTTTTAATCATATGATAAACAAGGGAAGAGTAGCTTAAAGCTACTGTAAAGCGTGGCATATTCGTTTCAATAGCTACTTGTTCTGTGTGGCCGGGGCTCATTGTTTATTGTAAGCCACAGGAGCACACCACTATAAATGGTACACTTAAAATCAGGAAGATGCACTCAGTCAAGATGTAGGATGAATACCAGCATGACCCCAAAAATGAGGACACCTCCGCAGGGCAGGCAAAGTATGCAACTATACCACATAAAAGTCCAACTAATTTGTGTGCATACCATAGGTTATAAATATAGCAAAATATAGTATACTAGTTTGGCTGCTGAACATGGACACATACACACACACACACACACACACACACAGCCCAAAACAGTGTGAAGTGATATAAGAGAAAGAAAAGAATGGAATTAATAATATTTCGACTCCTTGGGAAAATCAGTTTTTCTTTGTGACAGTGAATCTTGGGATCCCTAAATTAAAGTCCAACTACAAAAAAGTGGCAGCTTGGATTTCATATAAGATTGTCTCATTGTTTTGTTTTGGTGCATTTGGCAAAAACAACCCTAAAAACTGCAAGCCACGACTGCCAATACTTTCAAGTGGCTTTCAGAAAAAGCAAACCCAAAGTTGCTAATTGGACAAGAGTGGACATGGCGACTGACTGAGGCTCACTCATCTACATTTTATTTTTTCGAATTGAAATGTGAGACTTGTATATGATTTGCATTTAAACCAGTAATGAACAAATACACAATATGTAAGCAGATTAGAAATAGATTGGTTGTTTTCATCACCAGTGTCAAAAATAGTGTACAAACCGGCATCAGCCAGGTAAACACAAGCTGTGGGAGAAGGATATGTAATTATAGATGGATGATGCTTAAATTAATAAGCAGCACATGTGAGTAAGGACATAAAGTAGCCATTGTTTCTTGCTTCATCATCACGGTCGGTATGAGATAAACACACTGATTCTGATAAACACACTATCAGTTTGCTGGAGCCACTGTGCCCTTTCCGACCTGTTTTGACCCTTCTCTGTGCAGACAGCCCAGGCTACAGTCAAAGAAGGAATTAACCAACCTCTCCACATAGCATCAACTGCAAAAGTAAACCAACTGAAGGGATGTTAAGGAAAAAGAGATCAACTGTATTCAAACCAGGACTGCTGCTTCAAGGCTGGGGACGTCTTGAACGTAGGGTCAGACATTTCTCTGCTTTGGCTTTTCTACCAGTCATGTACTGTGGGAATATGGGCTGTGATTGATCAGCTGACAGACACTTTAACAGGCTTGGCTAAAAAGAGCTCCAAACTACAGTCTAATAGAAGCCTTAGCCTGACAAATTCCTTTCCCTCTCTCAAGCAGCCGATAATGACAAGCTATTTGTCTATAACCTGGCCAATTCCAATTGAAATTCAACTGACAGCCAACCATGAGGCATTCTGGCCAGTCCCATTTGAGATTGGTTGAAAACAGCCAAATGTGAAGGGGACAACTTAACTTTGCCCCCCCCCCCCAAAAAAGATGATTTATCCCAAAATGATATACAAAAACAATTGGCTGTTGCTTAAAAAATGATAATTGCTTTGAGAAGATCAGAATAAGCAACAGAGTTTCTGTGTGACAGTTGAGGCTTGTTCACTTCCAAATGAAATGGACAGTAACAAAAAATAAACAAACACTAATTAAGTTACATAAGGGCAATAAAAAGCATTTGACACAATGCTCTGCATGCGATTTAAGTAAGTTAAGTCAGTTGAATCAAACATCCGTGTCCAAGTGACAAGCAAGGGCAGGTGATGAAAACAAGCCAGCTGTACCAAGCCTTACGAAGCTGTTTGCATGTACCTTTGATAGCCAGTGACACAGCATCCCTGTTACTATGAAAAAGCAATAAAAGAGTGGGAACACAACACTGTTCCCACTAAAAAGTACAAAAAGTGCTGCCACTAACTTCCTCCTTCTTCAATGGAGCTGAACAGCAGCAGGCAACTTCTCATACAGGGGAAAGAAATTATGATCCCTGTAATAATTTACATGACCTCCTTGACGGTCCTCACAAATAACTTGATGTTACAGGCAATTATTCTCTTCACTGTAATGAATCATGGGATGTCAGGACCGCCAGGTGATTGTTGCTGCTGGAAATGCACTTACCCGTAGAAATTTACTCACGATGCCAGCGGGGAACACCCAACAATTATGGATGACAGCTTGAGAAATGTGAAAGATAAAAGATGTGAAGCTGCCAAAGTAATGTCAGAGTACGCCAGGCACCTCAATCTGACTCCTCATTATCAGGATGCAAGCGCACATGGGTTATTCTAACCCAAACCCAGGATCTCTGTGAAAAAGGAGAAATTCACTGTTAAACACGATTCATGTGTAATTCTTGTTATTTACCAGTTAAAGGCAGAATGAGTAGGATTTGATGGTTGTGGTGTGTAAACACAGCAGATTTGGCACCTCCTCCTTTGTCCACTTGGCGATTTGCCTCAATATATTTTTTTTTTCCACAGTCTGTGTCCAGAATAGTCATAGCTTCCCAGTGGATGTTGTGCTATCTATCTGCTACTGTGTGCTGTTATTAGCTGGGAGCTACACACCCACTGCCCAAAGGCTGACACACAGAAGAGTCTCGAGCTTTGCAAAACACTGCCACATTACGCCACACACTTCTAGTGGGTCATAAGTCATGATTGAGAGGGACTGTTTTCGCATGAGATTGTTTTATAGGAAAGTACCACTCATTATGCCTTCAATCAACATATGTGAAAATGTACAACTGCTCCCAAGACTAGAGGAGGCCAAACTAATCTTTGCTGTTGTCAATCAGTAGCTTTTACAAGTGCTTAAATATCAATGAACGGACTCTGAACATATCCTAATGAGCTTTAACATCTTCAACCTTGTCCGCCTCACTGGTGGTTTCATCATTAACAAATTCATGGCGTGCATCCGAGCTTTTGCTCAAATCCACAGAAATATTTAAAATTCTTGTGCAGATCCCAAGGTTTCCTGAGATACAAAAAAAAAAAAAAAAAAAAAAATCTGCTGCTGAATTACAGAGAAATGTGCATAAACTGATGCACAAGACATCTAGATATTTTCTATTTGATGTAATAAAACAATAGCATCTTGGGTTTCAATATTCCACTCAATAGAAATGTGACGCACCTTCAGTGAAGCACTGCAACCAACACACACAGAATATGTATATGACAATATGGAGATTTTTTTTTTTTTTTTTTTTAACTTATAAGCAACTTAAAGGTGAATTTAAGGGAACACCAGAGTTCAATAGTTTATTTTTAATTGTCAGTTTATCCAGGTAAGGATTTGATCGAGTACTCCTGCTCTCTTTCAGCCCTTCCCTGCTTCATATTCACTTGGTTGCAGAAACTCACACCAGGGAGCCGACCGGGGCAAGCTCAGTCCCCCACTGCTGTCCAATGAACTGATGGGGAGTTACAATAGTATCTCAGTGGTAATTGATGAGGGAGAGAGAGTGTTACCACTTACATTTGGAGATGAAGCAGCCACAAGCCCACTTATTCAGCCTCGGAGGACTCACAGCCCTGGGGCCTGATCATGAACGAAGTTTGGCATTGTCTTCGCAATAGCATGCTACGAAAAACCCAGACAATGAAAATCCTGGCTGATTGGTCTCACAAAGGAATTTATCATCTCGCTGTTTCTACCAAGCTTTTCCCAATAAAGCTTTGAGTGCATTCACATAAAAGAGGCAGTGTTTGTAACATATTGCCAGTCACATGCATGGACGGATCCAGAGCAGTGTGCTTCTCCCAAGAACATAAAAATCAATCATACATAAAAATCTAACAATTATACAATTATAATGGTATACTGGAGAAAAGGCGAACATAAAAGAATCTACTGCATGTATTATTAAGATAGACAAATGATCGGATAAAGAGCTTTCTTCCGAAGTTTACTCTCTCTCTCTCTCTCTCTCTCACTCTTTGGGACGTATGTGTGTGTGTATGTGTGTGTGTGTGTGTGTGTGTGTGTGTGTGTGTATTTCAAAACTCTGTGTGTGAAACCTTCACCTTAACATCCAAATTATGGCTACTGTGAGGACTTCCACCACTGTAGAGCTTTAATGTACCTGCATGTAATGTACAGATGATTTATACAGTAAATCAATAAAAAAAATGACTACCCTATCAACACCCGCACATTAAGGCTGAGAAAAGATGTTCCCTGAGGGCTTACGGTGGAGGGGAATATGGGTGCGATCTATTGCACCAATCACTATTGGGAATCCTATGAAAGAGTTTCAGCACATTTAATCTACAACAGTAAATTTCATTCATTACTGATGACTTTCATCAACTAAAGTAAGGTGCCTGCTATTTGATAGCAGTCCTCTTTTATGACCAGAGTGAGCAAAGGGGCCTGGTAACTAACCAATAAGGTGTTCACTGAAGTTCTCGTTATTGCTAACAACACACAGCGATGAAAAACAAACTGCTGGGCAATGCATGCAGTCTGCAGCTCACACATGATGATGATTGTGATTCTGTAGAAAAATGCAAAAGTAGGCCCTTCCCTCTGATGAGAGGCTATATCTCTGATGTAATTAATCACCAGGGAAAAGGAAAGAATACAGGCTAAACACCCTCACCCAGGAAATGCAGGCAAGCTTTCTAATGTGTGGATCTGATAGCCTAAAAACCCAGGGTTAAGCCCAAAGTAAGCTGTTGGGCTTAACCCTAATCTTGCTGTATGAGACAAACCCCCGAATGAGAGAACATGTCTGCCTGCGTATGCTCACAGAATCCCTGAGTACAGTCGTGATATCCACAAAGTCCGTTTCCAATCCGGAGTCAAAGAAGCCACATCACAATTTGTCTGCTGACACTTTGGGACCTCAGCGGCCAGGAACAGCTGAATGTATTTCTAAACACACCGCTTGTCAGTCTGAAGATAACTCAATAGACATGGGTGATTTCTGTTTTTGAACGGAACTCATAATTACATCACTGATCCATCTGACTGATTTTGTGTTTAGAGATAATATCTCGTTGGGAAATGATATCATCTGGTGACATCATTGACAGTGGTGAGCAGTGGTTGCATGTTACCATTAGTGTTGGGTTTTCTTGCTGAAAACCACTCAAAGCACTTCAAATAGCACTTCAAATAGGCTGGGGCTGCAGACAAGACAGTTTTCTGTTGATGGAAAACTGTTGCTGGCCTTTTTGACCATGTCTCTCTTGTAAAAGAGATTTTAATCTCAATTTGACCAACCTTGTTAAATAAATATGAAGTAAAAGGTTAAATACAATAAATTAATTCATTATAATGTTGTCTTATACCAGTATATGCTTTAATCATGAACATACATATGTATAACACCTAACTAGGAAACGGTATTCGATACATGACCACACACTGATGATGTAGGAAGGAAGACATGTTGTTCGATTGTGCCTCAAATGCCTCGGATCCACTTCAGTCAAGGCACTTAAGTTAACCTAAATCTGGAACCAAATGACTCCTGTCTCCTAAAAATTACATTATTATTCAGCTAAACCATGTTCTCAATTGCATTTTGAGAAGAGCATATTTTGTAATTGGATTATGTTGGTTTTTTAACATATCACGCAAACTTTTTTAATCACTTAATCTGAAATTGTTGCCTGGATGGCAAGCGGAGTGACAGATGGGTCAAACAACCGACTTTCATGCAGGCGACCTGAGTTTAAGTCCAGCACAAGCGATAGTGGTGTTTGTTTCTGTAACATCACATATGCATAAGTGGTTTTTATGCCTATACCTAAACTTTGGAAAGTAAATGTGTATGCATCCAGCTTGTTCTTTTGGGCTGGGTGCAGGACAAAGATTCATACAGAAATAGAAGGAAAGAAATATCCACACCCTGGATGACAGCTCCCAACACTTTATTTGACTAATTACGCAGAAAGACGTGATTGATAGTAGTGGGAAGCTCTCTTTTACATTTAGACCCAACAGGGTCTTCATCAGGCAATTTTGCTTGATGAAACGTTGTATAGTTAGTCAACATCACATAGTTAGTCAAATAAAGTGTTGGGAGCGGTGATCCAGTGTGTGTAAATTTTTTACTTGTAAACCTAACCTTTACTAAGTCGTTTTGGTGGCTAAAGTCTATGATACTTGCTATAATGCTGCCTGAGATAATATACAAGATATGTTGTCCAGCAATTTATTAATGATATGTCAGCAACAAACATAATTTGTGACAAAATACATTTCCCCCTAAATGTAACTAAGAATGCAATTACATTTTTAGGAGACAGGGTTGGAACAAATCTATCATGTCAGATTATACACTTTCACAGTCATGAACTTCACCACAACTCTCTCTCTGACACCTGACCTGTTTTTCTGTTGTTGTTGTTGTTGTTGCTGTTATAACATATTTAGCCATTATTTGAAAGGCAACCAATGCTCCTATGGACCTCCATGATGTGGTTGCTAGGAGATTTGTGATGCGAATGCAAAGCTTCTATTGTTGTTAATGATAATGAGGGAGTGTTGACTGCCTGATTGATATTCACAGGGAGCGTGTCCTTCAGCCTGCCCCCTCTGCAGGTAGGTGTGAGTGCAGAGCAGTGCCCCTCCGAGCCACTTAAACGATCCAGTGTCTTGACACTTGAGCAGGTCGGGCGCTTGCTGACACAGAGGCTTGAACCTGAGTCCTCTAGTTGATGACTCCGATCACACTGTTTCTACTTCAGGGAGAGAGATGTTTGTATTAACAGGTGTGGATTGAATAGATGAAGATGATAGCAAATTAAATATGTGAATTTAAATCATTTTTTGCCGTCCATGACTGGCTGGTAGAGTAGTGCAGAGGCGGGATTGGAAACCAGAGAGCAGGCATGCTGGAGCATGGCCAAAGGTCATGCAAAAATGTTGGTGCATTTCATCTGAAGGCCTTTGTGAAAATAATTATGTTGTGATGTACATTAAACAGGATTTATAGGTCAGTGGGGTAGCATCTTTAGGAATAGTCATCATTGAATGTCACCGGAAGCCGACCCAATGAAAGCACACAACTCATCTTTGTCTTATTTTGCATTCAAAGTGCCCGACAAAAATTGTAATCTTTGAAGGGGCCACTGTAGTTCTGCGACAGTGCATGTGACATCTGAAGTTTCATAAAGACTGTAATAAGTTTAATGTCCTATTAAACAGAAGCAGGGCTTTGTAATCTTATTTTATCATGTCAGTTGAACATTTCGTGGAACACAGGATTTTTTAAAATGTATTTACAGACAAATTGACCAAAATCACATGCTTTATAAAAAAAGCTAAAACATTTGCAACAAAGGCCTCAGGGAGTAGTCATACCACACACACACACACACACACACACACACACACACACACACACATATTTAGAGACAACTGTATGTAGGAGCTGTCCTCCACATTTGGATTCTTGTGCAGCTGACTACTGAGATGCTCCATTGAATCAGCTGTGGGTTAATTGCCTTGCCCATGACCACTTTAACAGCGCTTCTAATAACCACACAGATTTTTCATGACAGGTTTCACACATATATACAGACCTATTACCTGCCAGGGTTTCAGGTACCTGAGGCAAGTCGCACCACAATCCTCTGCACCGCTGTAAGCTTTGAAAAATGCTGGTGTTGTTTATGTGCTATAACCAGTTTTTGGTTGACAAGCAGTGGCAGGACTGAGGAGTGCGCAGGAGGTGGAAGGAGGCAGAAGGAGAACATTTCCAGAATAGACCTGGACTGCACCAGAGAAGCATGACCATTAACCTTGTGGGGAGCAGCCTGAAAAAGTAAAAAAAAAAAAAAAAAAAGACTGTTGATCACATTTTAGAAAGGTGGGATCTTAATCGGTGCATATTTTAATGACACTTTTTGCCAAAATAAGAGGCACAGGCAAACAAGAGCACAATTTCCTCTCCCACCACCACCACCACCACATGCAGTAAGCCTATTTGCAGTGTCCCCCATCAGAGATGGTGTGGTAGCTGGGACACCTGCATGAGCCACATTTATCCCTGATGACCTATTATCGAATCCCACTGGAGCCTTCTCACCTGTGCCATTTCAGCACTGGATAGCCTATCCTCTAAAGCCTATTTTCAATTACATGTGATCATAGCTTCTGGCAAAATCAGATCTTTCACAGAATGTCACCGTGGTGCTTTTGCGACACAGTAAAGCAGAAAAAGATAGAAAATTACAAATCTGATGGCCTGCTGTGGTGCTATGTTTTGCTGCTGGAAAAATTACATATATGAAAAACACAAACAAACAAACAAAAACTAAACTAAACTTATGTAGGCTAAAGTAAGAGAACTACCCCAGTGGTATTTCTGCAGTGAAAATAATCTAAATATTCTCTATTTCACACATTAGCCCACTCCACAATGTCCTCAAATCTTTTAAGATAAAACTACAGACAGAGTCTAGTTATGCCTTCTTTGATTGCTTGAAGTTTTGTATTCCAAAGGTGTATTTTTTTTTATTATATATAAATAAAACGTGTGTCTGGGCTGTGGTTACTGATTTACAGTCTGATACAGGTCCTCCAGCTGCTCAAAATGCATCACAGTGGACTCCATCACACAGTGCTTATGAACTCTCCATCCTTTAGTTTAAAATATTAAAGAAGTCAAAGCTTCATGGCCGCACGGTGTACTTTCTGGTTGGTATAGATTTGTTTCACCCTGGCTTCATTTTAGTTGCATGGGATGTGAGCTGACAGCGAGCGATTTGTGAAGGGAGGGAACTTGTGGATTCACACTGCTCGCTGAACTGGACGCAGATGTTTGGCTGGCGAGGCGCAAAGCAGGAGCGTGCGGCTCTGCGCAAATCACATTTCTTTCTTCATCCACAGATAAACATGTGCCAAGAAACATCGCTGCTATTATAGGCTATGTTATCTGATTAAGCCTCTTCCTGTTTTAAGTCCTAAAATCTCGGTGTGATAACTTCAGGCAGGTAGGACCTCCGGGGAAGGATACGCACAGTCCTGGAGAGCGCTGGAGTTTGCCGCACAAGTTTGGAGACCGGACGCGGCTGGGCGTTTTGCGCGCATACACACAACACCGACGCGACTGCGAGAAGCCCCGAAGATGAATGATACGGATCTATTTTGCAAAAATGGTCAAACAAATAACTTGACCGACCAGTCATGTCTGAACGAAACCGCTACTCCCTTCAGCCACATGGACATAACAACTTTCATGCACATATTCCCGTCAATTTACGGCATCCTCTGCTCAGTTGGAGTTATAGCCAACGGGCTGGTCATCTATGCGGTGGCCACATGCAAGATGAAAATGGTGTCAGACATCTACGTGTTGAACTTGGCGATTGCCGACATGCTTTTCTTGCTGGTGATGCCTTTTAACATTCACCAGCTGGTGCGAGACAGACAGTGGGTCTTCGGAAACTTTATGTGTAAGGCGGTTGTTGTGGTGGATGTCAGCAACCAGTTCACCACAGTGGGGGTTGTTACTGTCTTATGCATTGACAGGTAAGAGCTAGAATCCATCCTCTCCACTTCTTTCCAGATGCCTCTATTTGAAATTGTCCAGTTATTATCACTGTTGTAGAAGTTGAAGTTGTTGAGAAAAGCACCGCAGTGTTTTTTCCACTTGGGGGGAAAATCATGTCCTTCACTTCTTTCATTAGTAAGACAGAATCTCCCAGTGAGGGAGAATCGAGGCAGAAAAGTCTATTTTGTGAACGATCACTTTCACCAAATATCTTTGCCACTATTCCACTTTATGTATTTTTTTTTACACAAGTATATTTTTGGCAAATAAATTAAGTGTTTCAGTTGCATGGCTTTTGTTTTGGAAAATCCTTAAAGTAAAAAGTGAAAGTACATGAAAGGCACAAAAAGTTGCCAAAAAGTTGAGGAATCTTACTTAACTATAGAGCAGATCATTAAAGACTAATCATGTAGGGATTCAGTGGATGGCTGCATATTTATCTCGTATCTACGGCTAAGAAATTGTGAAGGCTTCCAGTTGTGTGGCTTTTGTTTTGGGAGAGAAAATTATAAAAGTAAATTATAAAGTAAAAGTACGTGTAAAAGGAACAAAAGTAAGAAAAGTGAAAGTTGTGCATGCTAAAATTTGATCTAAGAGTAATACTTACCTATACAGCAGATTATTACAGATTATTCATGTAGGGGTTCAGTGGACTGCCATATATTTTTCTTGTTTACACTAAAACAAAAGGCTAATTTGTAATTTTATAGCACTGTAAATGGGTGGTAAATAGGACAAACTCAACGTAGAAAATACTCGGATGCCAAAACATTTAAAGATTAATGAATTTCACAGGAGTGTTTACTGACATGTTGTGAGTGTAAAATGCAATAATAACACTGGCAACATGGATAAAATGACGATTTTACCCATACGCAGGATTTGATGCTGCAATCCTTTGTGCCATAATCCAGTGTGAACATTCATACAGAAGCCCGATTCAAATGTCAAAGAATGATGTACTAGCCCACAAATGGTGATTATAGAGGATGTCAGGCTGCTGTTGTAAATCCACAGGACCAGGAGACAGGCAGGCCTGTTCGCCAGCCACCTCGTCTAAATGTCACACGGCTCAGTGTGTGAGCTGAGGTCTGTCTCTGGGGTCATCAGGTGGCCTCCTGTGTTAAGACCAAGGCCCTTCAGGAGGCTCAGCAGTGAGGTCTGGTGTCCCAGAGGCTGGCCCGTCCCCAACACACACACACAGCCAAGCCATACTTGATAAGATGTAGCCTCAGGGATTGCGGTCTGATAAGATTTAGTTACTCCAGAACTGTCTGTCCTGTAGATTAGACACATTAACAGTGAAGGGCGTGAAACCGACGAGCAGCATAGTCATTCTGATACATTCTTTGTTTGTAATAACTTCTAGTCAATGAAATAGTAGTGAAATTAAAATATTCACCATTTTTCTGGGGACCCCCTGGCACCTCCTCAAGGTGTGATCTACATAACCCTGGAGCTACACTAAGTGTTATTGGCTTATTTTTTGTTCCCAGTGTTGTTCAGTGATTTAAAAACTTGCTACTCATTTCAACAACAGCAGCAACAAGGCTGATGGGACAGCTGAGACTGCTGATGAAGAACAGCCCTCTCAGCAGTTAAGAAAACAAACTGCATCCACACTTATGGGCCAAAGGGGTCACGGATTCTGCTGAATTGTTTTATCTTTAAAATTTGAATCCTCAGTTTGGCCTTTATCGATTCTGTAATTCAAACTATTTACTGCATCCTTGAAATCTCTAAGAATAAACATAAAAATGGCTTTAGGCCTACAGCATGGAAAGAACGCTGGTCCCAAGCTTCATTATTTGCGCATACTGAATAAAACAATCTCACATTGTTTGCCTCACAAACAGAAAAAAGACCAATTTGTCTTTGTAAAATACAACTGCAAAAGCTTGCATGCCACTGATTTTCAGCTCAAATCTCAAGTTCAGAAGAGATAAAACTGTTGATGATGTAAAATATAGGTAATACAGGGAAAAGGCAACAAGCCATTATACATTTCAGCTAAGTAAGTTAGGCAAAATTGCAAAATGCGTCATGGTTTTAGCTCTTGGCGCGTGAAGGGTGTTGAACGTGGATTAAATATGTACATCTGTGATGGGAGTTTGCCACTTGATAATCCCAGTGATACACCTGCTCTCACCCAGCCCACTTTCCTCTAACATCCAAGACGGGGTAAAACGTATGTGCTCCCCCTGTTTTAATAGCACAAACTACAGTTATATCTCATCCTGTTAACTGATCCATGTGTTTGCAGGAGTGAAACTAGGAATTATAGGGCATGTACAAAGGAGATGACTCTTGGCCCCCTTTCATTTTTTTCTCATTCCCACATCATAGTTACAACTCAAACACACTCGACACAGTGATTTCCTGATCAATTAGCAGACACTGAAACCACCTAATCCACATTAATCCACCGTGTTAACCATATTTTCAAAAGCAGTCGCGTGTTTTGCTTGAGTTAGGTTAAAAAAAAACAGCTAATTTTTTATTCCTACTGGTGCCAGTGTCTCATGCTGCCATATGACATCTCTGAAAGTTTTGTTCGCCTGAAGTTTTGTAAATGTGAGCCAAACCCTGTAGGCAGTATAAAAACTGTGTAAACATGCACTTGAGGACCATGAAAGACATTTTAGTCTAGATATGTAAGGTTCCACTCTCATTTTCAGCCTCTGGGTGGTCAGTGCACCACAGTGTGTTTATATGGAAGTAAACATTTTCATGTGCTAAACCTTATGAACACTCAAGTATCTCTCAAATGCTGAAGAGAAGTTTTTGTGTATGTGCTCTGAACCTAAACACAATTTGAGTGTGTAGGCTGTCACAAGAGTGTACTGAATCCATTTGTGCTCTGTTGCTGGTAAAGCTGCCTTTCTTTGATTGTGCTGGCAAATCCAAGTTTAAGTGAGCACGGCCCCTGTGAGAAAACCCACAGAGGCATTTATAGTCCAGTGCAGGTTTGGTGCAATTTGTGTTCCTTTTTTTGTTTGCAAATCATACTTTTTATTTGCAAAACTAAAGGGTTGCCGCATATTTTTCCATAATAATTACAACCACAGAGCATGCACTGATTCACTTGCACATATTACAGTCACAGTGCATTTTTTTTTTTTATTATATCCATACCTAACTCTGCTGATCAGAGGCAACATATCATGATGCCAGAGATTGGACATTGATTCCCACTCACTGATTCAACCATCAGGCTCGCAGTATATCATACATCCTAAGCTGACTTGTCCATCTCCTGTTTGTGAACAGAATGCTAAACCATTGATTTATGTGCCAGAAATTTAATTCAGAGCAAATTGATTGCAGTATATCAGGATGTCCTGGGGAAAATCACCAAGATGTTACCATCTGTTTTTTCTCTGTGTGCAAGTGAGGAATGCACACAGACACAGAAATACAAAATGGCGTAAATAAAGACAAAACAACCATACTTTCCCAGGAAAAAGGCTGAAATATCTATTTCAAATCTAATTTCTTGCTAAGGAACCAGACCAGGAATGTCTCAGGTTGCAGTTCTTACAGGTCAGGGAGAGGGTTATGAAACTTTACAGCCATTTTCATGAGCATGAATATGTGCTCAGCCCTATATGTCCTATGCCTATATATACTCACACTGCACACTAACACAATAGAGACAATACTGTTATACAGCAGCATTTTTCAAACCCTGTTATTGGATCCAGAAGTTGTGAGCCTACATGTGCTTTCATGAACCTGAGTAAGACACAATTTTATTTCACTTTGGCTCGCAAATGAAAAAGTTTAAGAACTTCTTCTGAATATATTGTACTTTACTATTGCTGTAATGCTCTAATGTACTCCAATAGCATCGATGTGCATTGAAATGGTAGACTGTAATTGAAACCGTGAGTCTTAGCTGAGATCCAAAATCATTTATAACTAGTGTTCTGCCAAATACAGTAATTTTAGATATTATCCTGTCCTGTTTCATGCTCATAATCACATTTCGTTTGGGAGTAGAGCTACTGAAATTCTCTCGTGTACAAATTCATTCCTGGCAGCACGATCATTCTGTTTCATCTTGTATTTGTCAGGATGACTTTGTTGCATAGTCTACTGATATTCTACATAATAATTGTGTTGTATAAATCAAACTTAGTTGCTAACTGAATTCATGATCATCTTACTGGGCACGTAATATATTGTTTTGAGAGAGAAAATGAGACTATCTGTGAGACGGTACTTGGTTTCTACGTTCCCCCTGCTGATTTGATTCTCTCAGCCTGTCAAGGAGGAAAATTACCTCTCAAAGCACACTGAGTGTTATGATCAAACCCACACCGTGGCCCGTCTTTAAAAGTGTTTCTATGAATTTTCACACACACAGGTACATCGCGATCGTCCACCCCACCTCAGAGAGGAGGACTATCCAGTGGACCATCATCATCAATCTGCTTGTGTGGCTGGGCAGCTTCCTCCTCACCGTGCCTGTCATGATGTATGCCAAGGTTGTGCGCAAACACCAGCTCGAGATATGCATGATGTATCTGGACGGGCCCGAGGACATGTACTGGTACACCCTCTACCAGTCCATCCTGGGCTTCATCATCCCCCTCATCATCATCAGCACCTTTTACTCCCTCACCCTCTACCATGTTTTCCGCTCCATCCGTCGGGTCAAACGCAAGCAGTCCGTCTGGGCTAAGAGGGCCACCAAGACAGTCCTGATGGTTATTGCCCTCTTCCTCATCTGCTGGTCCCCCTACCATGTAATTCAAGTGATCAATCTGAGTAATAACAGCCCAACAACTGCCTTTATCTACGCTTACAACATCAGCATCTGCCTCAGCTACTCCCACAGCTGCATCAACCCCCTCATGTTGCTCGTCTTCGCCCAGAATTACCGCGACCGTCTGTGTCGCAGAAATGTGTCGCACAGCTCCCATCTGTCATCCAAGACCACGGTGGTCAAAGCCGACGGTTCTAGCATTGCTACCGACCCCAACTATCGCTGTACTGTCATCTGATCAGAAACACGCCGTATTTTCTGAACATGTAAATGATTTGCTGCTGTCCCAAAAGTAAATAGCTTCAGTGATTTGGGTTTTGCTGGTTTTTAAAGTAATTTTTGTGCCACTGTTTTCACCTGTTAACACAGTAGGGATTCAGGCGACTTAATGAGAGCTTCAGCATTTGTGCTTCGAGACATCCTGCACTGGGCTGGACTTTCCTGGGGAAAATCTTGCTCTCTGGAGGCGATGCATTTTATATTTACAAAAACAGCACAGCGGCGTGTTTGGAATAAAGAGAAGAGGAATTATTTAGATAGTATCAGGAACACTGCCTGCATTGGATGAACAGATAAAGACAGGCTGGTACCTACAGAAACTGAAACTGAAACTTTACCCACAGAAAAATCCATGGAGAAGGAATGGACCAATTGCTCTGAGGAAGCTTGCCCAATTCATCATTTTTTCTGATTCCTAATAATCTAATGCTGGCTGGCTTATTAGCCAACTTTGCCAGCTTGGCTGTAATGTGATTTGGTGACATCCAGTTCATATCTGGTTGGCTGTGTCTGTGTGCTGTTTGCTGTCCCACTCGCTTGTAATTCCAGCTGTCCAAATTGTGACCTTGTGACTTTGTCTTCACATTCACACACATGCTGGTTGTGTATTTACAGCAACACAGATAGCCAATGGAGATCGATCAGACATTACAAACTGTGTTGCTTTTGATGATGATGATATGAGGTTGTTCTACATGTGCAGCTAACAATGCGAGGCGAGCAACGTGGCAACTGGAAATTTTAGTTTAGTGATAGAACTAACATACATCAATAGCTGAAGTTACTGTAAAATGCTGGTTTTTTTTGCCAATATAACGATATAGCTTGAGCTACTGATTGTACTTAATAACATAACTAAAATCGTCATTAAGCCAATCTCTTACCCCGTGGTAGGGAGGTGATTATTACAATTTATGGATTTGATACAAAAACTTCATAGACATGTCTGTCCATTTCTCTCTCTTTCTCTCTCTCTCTCTCCCTCTGTCTCTCTGTCTCTCTCCTTCTGTCTCTCTCTCTCTCTCTCTCTGTCTCTCGTCCAGTTCTGATGCCTCTTGACCTTTAGTTAATCAGGGTCATATAGTACTGCACCCCCCACCCAGTGTTTGACTCAACCTTTACTGTGACTGGGTGCCCTGCCTGCTCAGGACCCTCAGTTCACCTGGTGGGCATGCTTCTGAAGGAAATGAATGGAGGTTCTATTTTTAAAAAAAAAAAAAAAAAAAAAAGAAGAAGAAGAAGAAGAAGAAGAAGGAAAAAAAAAAAAAACACTCAGCAATGCAAAAACAAGTATTGTCAAGTTTATCACTTGGGGGGTGGGGGTGGTTTTAGTCTAGACAGTGTTTTTGTGGGCTCCATCTGCAGAACGTCACAGTGTCACACCGTTGTTGTATTTTTGTGAAATTGACTTGTGACAGTTTGTTTTTCTGTTGTCTTGCTCAAGATAAGGCTCATCTGGGTTAATTTCGAACTGACTTGTAATCGTGACAGTCATCCATAACTAAGTCAGAAAATGAATAAATTAACTTCGAAGAAACAGCAAAGATGATGTGAATAAAAGGAAATCCTGCTGTGTTTATAAATGGCATGACAGTACGCTATCATGTCACTCAACTGATATTAACTTGTGTACAGGCAGTGTACAGGAAAGTGATACATGCCCTGGTGTAAAGCTAAAGTCATCACAAATTAGTATTGAATATACTTACTATGGCATTGTAGCACTAAATGTAATATGTATTTGTTCCATACACTTTGACCTTTTCTTGTATTCAAGCAAAGCTGGATATTGTTCTACCTTGTGCCATGTACTAAGACTGTACGCATTAGTTACTTTGACACTCTGTCTTAGTGTTTTGTTCCACAATACTCTCCCTTTTTGTGTGAAAATATCTTTGATTCGATGTATTCACTGCCCAAAGACTGTTCATGCCCAAGTGACTGTTCATAAAACAAGAGTTTATCTCAAAAATTGTGTGTCGTGACTAAATACTGTAGGGAACACAGAATCCGGGCTCAGAAGAATGCAAATGTTTACACACAAAATTTTAGAGAAATATTATGTGGGCCCATTCTTCCACCCATCTCCCATCATTTCCCAGTTATTGCCAATGTGGAAGACGCAGAAGCTGCTGTGCTTTAACGGATTATACCGGTGATTCTGCATTTTAGTCTAATATCTACAAAATGTCTAAACTTTACATTTCTGCCAATCTTTTTCTGAAGCAAGCAGACGTATTTTAGAACTGCAACAGCATTTTCCTCTTCCTCTTTCCTCCTCTCCCTTTTATCCAGCCATTAGTTTCCATTCATTCCAATATGATAATGACAATGAACTTTGAGAAACTTTCAGCACTGTTGTGTTTTGATGGCCTTTTATTGGCGAGAGTGAATTAATACTGGTTTATTGTAGGTGACACCTTTGTTCACCACAGTGGCAGAAAACTATAAGTTTGCTGTTTCAACAAAGAATTCATTTTTAAAATTAAGGGATTTTTATTATACATTATGGACTCTTAAGTACCATATGGTTTGCAAAATGGTTTGTTGTAATGCAAAATGTAGGGGAAAACATTCAAAATCACTGGAATGGTCCCTTCATGCATCACAGATTTGAGCGGCGGCAGTTGAACTTTTGTCCTGAGGCCACGTGACAGTTTCGGCGGGGCCTTGGCAGTCGTTCCCCCATAAACAGATTTCTGCCCCAGTTGGATCTATATTGTAACTGGAATGGGTGCACAGTTAATGTTCGGTAACCTAATTCACAACTGTGGCCTATTTTCTCCTCCTTTACACATTTCCCACTGAATGCTTATTTGAATTCATTTACCACTACTGATGTTTTTCGCTTTATTGAATTCACGGGTGTTTATTTCATTTAAACAGCATCAAAGAACATCAGGTTGGAGTTTGAGCTTTTTGATGCGGCAGTCACATCAGAACTTCAGCCTTGACTTCCCTCAGCCCTCTGCATCGCACAAACATGCTCGACTTTGCCATTTGCAGCGTTTCTTACAAGCTCTGAGGTTCTGTGATGGTATCAGGGTGTTGCAGGGGAACAATGCCAAGTCAGGCGGTGGAAGAAATTGTGGGTACGAGAAAAGCGGAACTGTCGGTTATGATATTGCATCAGTTCAGGGAGCCCATTTGCATCGAGGTTATCTGATACTGTGGTATATAAATCCATGTGAGGGAAGCAATGAGTTTTACTACCAGAGGTTGACAGCAGAAAGCAGACAACTGTGCTTGTTTTGGTGTCAAAATACGGCCTTGGAAATAATCTACATGATCGTAACCTTAGCCTTCATCCTGGCTCTAGTTTTAGGAGAGCGTTACTCACTTTAAATGCTGATCCACATGTTGTGATTGTGGTAAGAATACTGAGGATTCCTTAAAATTAAGGATAATCCCCTTTCAACGTCAAAGCAGGAAATATTTATGAGTGTCACAGTCATCTTTTGGGTTTATGGACTCATCATCACTATAATTCGATTTTAAGACTGCGGTTATAGTTGAATAATATGGTCAATATTTCACGGTAATGTGAGACTTTTAGTTTGAAGGAACACAAGTACATGAGATCCCATGATTAAGGAAAGGCTACTGGTGTGTGATGAGTCAGTGTCTCTGCCACATGTCACATGTCTGCTTTGTCTGCCATGAAGTCAGTGGAGAGGACAGAGCACAGCTGAAGTATTTAAGCGTTTTTGAGAGAGGGAGGCCATGACACAACTCACAAGTCCTGCCTTCGGAAGATTATTTTCTTAATGAAGTGCCAAGTTTGATTCAATGTGCGAGACAGGATCAAACAAGGACATAATCATCCTCTCGCTGAAGTGAAAAGTGAGTGCAACATGCATAAACTGAGAGGCCAAATCACAGATTAATTTGTATGCCTCATTATTTTCTGTCAAAACCCTAATTCTGGATCCTAACATTTGGACTACAATACACACCACACATCTATGACTCGAACCAAGGATGTGACATTCAAGCGGTGTGTTGCAGCAAGGCAATTTCACCTGAGGCCGAGCCAGCTGACAGAAGTCACTCTCTGAGTACAATCAACAAAAAAAAAATCCATTTTCAAATTCAATGAAAACTATTTTGATCACTAAATAAAAGCAAAGTGTCCCTGTTCATTTTGGATTTTTTTTTTTTTTTTGACCCTCCAGTGAGCATGGACATTTGCTTTTGTCCACCTTTTAAAACAGTGACTCTACCCTTTCTGTTCAAAGCCCTTTGATGTAAAATATCCTAACTTTTGTGTAGACGGTCGATAATAAAAAAGTAAAAGAGCCGATCACATCACCCCGTCTCCCTCTTCACATTCGCTGGCGCACAGTGCACCTGTTCTGCACAAAAACACTCACACACGTTCTGGTCCTGATTCAATTTATGGTTAGATAGCAGTCCTTTTATGATCTGGGCAAATACATAAATCACATGATTTTCTCCTCAGATAAACTGCACTGCGCTGAAGCCAGTGACTCCTCTTCCCTATCTCAATGAAGCAGATCCCCCGGAGTTTCCCTGTGCAGAGCATCCATCAAATGAGTCCTTTATAGCTACGTCTCAGGACTCGAGACAAAAGCTGTTCTCTATTCAGCGTTACAGTAAGAGCAGCCACCATGGGATCATAATGAATACAACAGTTGACAACATTTCTGCTCTGATGTAAGTTTGATGATCATTGCAGGTATGGAAACAAGCGCGCCAGTGCTTCACAGGTGGAGGGGAGGAGTGGGATGGTATTAATAATTTGACTGAGTGAAACTTTATTGACTCTAAAGGTGCACTAAACAAAACTGAGGGGTGATTTCTGAACAGTCATCACCTCAATCGACCCTGGGAAAAGTCCATCTGTTAACACCACAGAGCTTGAATTGGAGTTTCCCATTCATAGCAGGATGGTCGGAGCGGCGGACATTTTTTGTGTATCACTACCATTGCAAAGAGCTGCAATGGCTAATTTCTGCATAAATTGACGTGCAGCAAGTTGCTGAGTCACTGAAGTGAGAGATTTTGCAGTGACGAGCGAGCGCGCGGTGGATTGTGGAGCATGGAGACACGGGTTTTGAACCAATTGGTGCCACAGCACAACACATCAGTTCTCAAGTTAGTGTGACATGATTTCTCACCCCAGTGACGTGTATTGTCACCGCAGCAACTAACCACCAACTTCCATTAATCACTAATTGTTTTTCCGTGTCTTTGTAAAGCTCTTTGAGTTGACTCTCTGTCTGAATTGCGCAATACAAATAAAATTGGCTTGCTATTTTATTCGGTACCACCAAAATGACCAAGACAAATAGTTCAATGATCTTTCAACTCAGTTCAAAGTCTTAACACCAAATGAGGCCGGCAAGATGTTTAAGTGATGCGTTACTTCACCACAACAGCTATAAAATCACTGAGTGATGTCCTGTAATGCAGATGTACAGCACACCAACACAGAGCTAGCTCATGCATGTGACTTGCTTCCGTATTGCCTGGAGTGTGAGTGCACACAGTGTTTCCTTCGTGCAGGGCTCCCATTAATGGGATCACACCCCGGTGAGCCGTCACCATCTACGTTTCATGCACACACCACCTATTGATTCCCAACAAACATGCTCCCGGTGATTTTCCAATATCTGGTGCATTATTCAGCATCAAATTGCACTTTTTTTTTTTTTTTTTTTTTTCTGCTTGGAATTCATGGTTACATGTTTTTGTGACCCTGTAATTGCCAGTGGTTGGGTGGCAGAGATGCCAGTTGAACGAGTTACGTGGTGATATTAAATTGTTTGGAGGTACGTTATTGTTTGGCCCCACTGACTCACCTTTTGACTCCCCCTGCTTTTCAAAATGTTGCAGCAAATGTGAAGTGATATGTGTTATGAGTGCTGACATATAGCCTCATGAAGCTATTTTTTTTTCCAGCATCTGAGCTGAGAGCGTGACGACAGTTACACATTCTTTATCGCTAAATCACTTATTCTAAATGACTAAAAGGTATCTTCAGTCACACACAGAGCGGTGGCAAAGTGACTTAAAATAGAAGGTGTTCATTACCTGCTCAGTTCATTTGCTGGCATGAGTGAAAACACGCTGCTCTGAGGTGCACTGGGTCATAGTTCGTGTTCACTCCAGATCTCTTTCACTTTCACATGATTATTTGATTAGACTGGATGCCGTCTGCTTCACTCTTTCATGTCGGCTATTACATGGCTTTCGTCTTGTTAAGGTTTATTAAGGAGCGCGCTGTGATCTCTACCTGGGGATCTTACAAGGAATGTATTATCTTATTGTGCCCATTTTATGTTATTTTCATGTTTTCTTTTTTTTCCCCTTTGTCATCAGAACATGTGTTTTACATTCATGTGAAACAAACATTAAAAATGCCACCAAAAACAAGAGGAAAAGACCTTTGTGGCTGAAAATGTGAAGCTGAGTGCTTAACACCATCCCAGCTGTCCTTGGATTTTCAGACTATCAGACATATGAGACACGCTCCCACTAAGTCTGCGACAGATGAGGGCTACGCGGCGAGAAAATCTCCTGAGAGCATTACTGCAGATTCTCCAGAGCTTTGTATGAACTTTTAATGAGTGCATAACCTTGCACACTGTGGCAAGTCAGTCACTCACAGTTCAACTTAAAAGCGCTCTGCTTTAACGGCAAATAATTCAAATAAGATAAATGACCACTTTGCTCATTTGAATATCAGTAAGGGAGCATCAATCCAATGATAAAAGAATATCCAAATTATTGTACTCATAATATTATCATCCCTTAGCAATTCTTGTATTAATCTCTGCATTACATCTTCCCTTTACATCATCTTGACTTAGCAGAGCCTATCTGTCTCAAGTAAACATTTATCTCAATTAATCCACCTAATAAGTGTGTGTGTGTGTGTGTGTGTGTGTGTGTGAGAGAGAGAGAGAGAGAGAGAGAGAGAGAGAGAGAGAGAGAGAGAGAGAGAGAGAGAGATTTTGATGTTTTTGTTCCTTTGAATTTCACTTGTATAGGTTTTAGTGATTTTGACGACAGGCTCAGACACTGGAGAGCTTCAGTGTACCAATCTCATTTTTATCAAACAATTAATTAACGTATTAAAGATAATTTATTAAAGTTTAAATGCCTTCATGAAAATCCTTGTCATCTCATAAAATCGATAACTCATTAATCATTTAAAGACTGATCTTGCATTAAATGTAAACATTTGAATGTATTGATTAAATAATATGATATGGTCATATGTGTTTTAAAACAGTGAGGCTTAAATGTTTGGACAGCTTCTCATATTGTTTGACACCTGCAAGCGCCTCCGTCCCAGAATATTGTGTAATTTTCACCTTCATATTCACAGTCGGGCCCATCTTTAGTTAAAAACCGAATGTAATAACTGTTGGATCTCCTTTTAATGGCAATACTAATTTCTGACAGGGATGAACGTTTCCAAAGACATTTCCTGAAATCTCAAGTCAAAGCCAGACTTGCAGAGACAGTCAGTGAATCTTGAATGACACGTCTGCACTTTGATCTCTGATTTTGCTTCAGTAACCAAGAGAGATTTTTATGTTTTACAGAGGTGGGAGGTGGGGGGCGGGGGGAGGGGGCTACGTAACCTCCGAAATCCATCCCAGATCAACAGGATAAGAATAATTAAAGATGATTTTCTGATGAGTGACAGCGCTGATCGGTGAAATAACGTTAAATGAAGTATAGATGAAGGCTGGGCCTTTCAAGCCGGCGTTATTTCTTGCTATTGATTGCGTGAGCGCAGAGGATGCTTTGGTATAGCAACACTCTCACAGTCAGAGTTTGACAGCTATGTTGTAAGGTAACGATACAAAATGATAATTCTGTCAAATCTTTGTTCAATTTTGACAAACCTCCCTCTTTTTTCCTTGTTACAGCTTTTTTTTTTTTTTTTTTTTTTTTTTTTTAGTGAAGTTTTTTCTTGCCCGGTATGAGGATTAGCTCAGGAGGGTGTCATCCTTCCTATTCATTTAACAATTATTCAGACAGCCGATCTCACTGAGAACGAAATCTGTATGTAATCAAAAAATTAAAAATTAACAGACAAGACAAAAACATAATGCAGCCCCATTTTGCAAGAGAAACCAAGCATGTCAGACTCAAATTAAACAAATTACAAACCTTGCTGGAAAGCAAATCAGACATAATGCTTTTAAAACTACAAAGTGTAAAAAAAAAAAAAAAAAAAAAAAAAAAAAAAAAAAAACACGCCAGCTTCAAAGTGTGCCGCCGTGCTCAACCCTGGAAAACTTTCACACTTTGAACTGAAGCCCATTTCTGCAAACACGAAGGCCGGAGTCATTCCTTCCGCTCAGTGAGACACAGTGTCCTGCTTTGTGCTGATAAACATCTTCCACAGATCAATATACGGTTTTACAGCAATGTTGTGCATGCCGCCCACCCTCAGACAGACAGACAGACAGACGCACTCACACACACACACACACACACACACACAAATGCACTTTCTCCCCGACTGTAAGTGATGTGTGTGCTGGAGAAAAACTAATATGCAGCTGGCTGACTCCTCTGCAGCAGGATGTGGCTTTGTGGAGGAGGTGGATGGAGCGCTGGATGTAACACGGCTGGCAACAACACTTTAATGAGAGACACTGAAAGGAATCGTCTCTTTTTTTTTTTTAGACGACAGTAAACGTTTGTCCACGCTGTAAAATAAAAGATATCCAGAGGAGAAAGATATATGCAGCGTGCAGATGAGCTTACATCAGCCTCAAAGTGTCTCCACATCATGTGACTCTCATCTCCTTCCTCACTCACTCCTACAAGTTGTTCATCGTGCGGTCGTTTCATCGCTTTGGCGTGTTGTGCCTTTGTTAGTTTATCATTTTTCCCCAGTTGTCTGCAGCTAATAAATGTGTGCAAAATGCTTCTTTAACTCCTCTGCATAGAAAATGACTCCACATGACAAGAACTCATGTACTTTCAGAACAGTTATCCCGGCGCCTTTAATCTTATTTTTCACACCACTGCACACCTTTCTCTGTGCCAAGGTCCCTCCACTGATCTGTTTATGGAAGAAATTGATGACTGATATTCCAAATATGAATTATGACCATGACCCATAATCGCAACTAATACTGAAACCAAGGCAGCCCTCCTTTGTCCACCTAAGGCGAAATACAGCGGGCTGGCTGTCAGTGTTGAAAAGCTTTGTAGACATGATCGCTAACAAGCCCCTGTTGTGGTGGAGAGGCAGATTTTGACAGAGCCTTGAAGGCACATAATTCATTCATTAGGTCAACTCAGGCACAAATCTAAATCAACACAATCACCCTGCCAAAGTCGGCGTAGCAAATGAAAGGTAGACTGCAGCAAGGCCGGTTTGAAAAGTAAACTTGTTTGGTGGGGAAAGACGGATTCATGATGTTATGAACAATTGAACAGATCCGGTCAGTCTACAGCAAAGCAATCAAACAGCAGATTTTTTTGTTGTTTTTTATCTTTTTTGTTTCGGTGTTTCTGGACTCTGGACTGTGTAGCATCACACAACATCATTAAAACATATTCTGTTTCATGTGGGTTCTTTTATCTCGTGGCTCACCTGCACAGATGGTGCATAAAGCCGCTCTTCCACTGCATGGTGCGGCTCAACTCAACTCGACTTTTTTGGCTTTTCATCAGGCAAAAGTCGTGGATACTGGCTGGTACCTGGTGCGTTTGCGGTATCAAGGTGAGCTGAGGTGATACTAAAAGGTGATGAGAAAACACTGCCACTGATTGGTCAGAGAACTGTCATCAGATCATCAGATGTGTTATCATCGCATGTCTGAGTTGTGATTTAGGATTTCCCAAACTCTGCTGTTTTCTTGCTGCCTTCAGTCTCTTCTCAAACAAATTTTGTTCCCAAACCACCTCATTCTGCAGATCAAGAACCTCATCCTTTCGGTGTCCTCCATTGCTCCTGTGTGTGCCGCATTGAAGATGACATTATGGCTGTTTCCCACAGTGTCGCTATGACGACCAATTACACTGAGGGGGTACTATTTACAGTGGAAAATGAAATCAAAAAAAGTACCTGGTCCCAAAAATGAACAGTCAAGTCGACTTGAGTCGTACCACGTGGTGGAAAAGCGTCTCAAAGTGACTTGCCTTCTCTCCTCTGCTGAGAGTCAGCTTTGAACCAACTCCTCGAGCACGCCGCAATAAAAAAAAATACTGAACGCTTTGTTGCAAGAATGTTATTAGGAGGTTCTGTAGACCACAGGAAAAAATGAACGAAATTTACTGAGATCTCATGAAGGCCTTGAGGAGAAAAGTACAAACCATTTTTAGTCCTTGCTGCAGAGAAACCACACACAGACGTCGTCTGAGTAAAGTCAAGGAAGGCGTTCGGCACTGTTTTCAATCAAGGTCAGCTCAGTGAGGTTACAGAATATATCATTACCTCAGAACAGAATAAATGGTAACAGCACAGTGTAATGGGATGGTCTGCTTATTGATGCACTGCATAAAGCCTTCGGATCAACAACTATGTTTTTTTTTTCTCAGTGACCTTGAGTGCTGAATTCTTTCCTACGCTTGTCAGATTAGTGATTTCTAACTGTGTTGGTGCAACAGTGCTTTCTGTTGTTGCACCAACCTATAACTTCCTGGATAAACAAACTCGCTGAAAATAAAAATGTGAGTAAACAACTTCCTTTATTCAGGAGAAGGGATTTGCAGAGGTGCAAAATAAATTCGTTGCAAACTGACATAAAGCAAACTGTGTGACCCTTTTTTTTTTCAGCACCACACATAAAGGCACGTCTGACAGTTGCCTTGTTATTTATATTTATTATATATCTGTCTTTTAGATGAACGGATGACTGTGGAGGATTCAAGCCCAACTCCACTGTGCTGATCTCGTCTCCGTCCATCCATCCATGAATTAATCTAACAAGCAAACAAACCAGCAAAAACACATATGCATTGTGAAACTGCTGCATTCACATAACTTACTTCTCACTTATCTGAAAAAAAAAAAAAAAATCATTCCCAATTAGTGATACTACAACCAAGACGCACCAGAATTTCTCCACATTCATTAAAACTTGTTACCTAGCATGCAGCTATTGATGCGACTGTATGTAGTTACTTAGTCTGATGAAGTGATTCTCAATTCCAGTCATTGACTCGCGCGGTGCAGGACGGTAATGTGAGGTGAAATAACTGAGATTGAATATTGATCTAATCCCTGTGTACAGCCTGAGAGGCACCTCAGCACAATCACTTCCACACTCGTTCTGTCTCTGATGGAGTGAATGACCACACTGGACTGGATCTGTGATTTTTCATAATGCAGTGCACGCACAAACACACACACACACACACACACACACACACACACACACACACATATATACACAGTCTCTGATTGCATGAAACCAGAGACTTGTTATTACTGTGAGATTGAGTTAAGTTCAACTGCTGATCCAGATGTATTGCAGTTTAATTGTTTTTGCATTCTGTATTAAAGAAGGCAGGAGATGCAAATTAAATAGCAGAGAAATTCTTGACTGTACTGAAATTCAAATGGCTGATATTTTGTTCCAATCCCTGAATACAGCATTTTTTTTGCAGCACAAGTTTAATTGAACTGTGTCAGCAGTGTTTAAAAAAAGTGGTGTTCAGCCTGAGAAAGTGAGTGTCTGAGAGGCATATTGATTAGCTGCTCCAGGAGGCAAGGATCCTCCTCATCACACTTCCTGGCAACACCTCCCAGAAGGCATCTATCTTAATGTGATATGACAACCCTCAGCCATATCAAAACTAAATCTGGACATCGATTTCGACATTCAATTTCAACTTTGAAAAACACTTTTCCGCTTTCATACGCACAGCCAGAAACAGCCTCGCAGCCACGGGGTGTTTGTCTTGCTGAGAGGGACTCCTGCTGAGACCTTACACAATCGGTGATGGAAAATCAGACCTATTGGCAATAACTACATATTCTTTAAAGTTTCTTACTGTAGTCTGTATGCTGCTATATTTCTATATTCTACATTGCATGGCCACCAGCCAAAGTTGTAAATTGCAAGGAGGAGTGCAACATTGGAAAAGCCTTCCCATGTTGGTCTTCAATAGCAAAGAAATAAGGTCCAAGGACAAAGTCATTTGCATTTTTTCTATGTTTAATAATGTCCACTCTGTGCAGCAAATTCATCTGCAAAAGGGAATTGCTGAGTAATTGAGGTTGCAGTGCATTTTTGCTTCCCGGAGAATGCACTATATGAGCTGTGATGCTGAAGAGAAGAGAAGGAATAGAGGTGCAGCTATTGGCTCGGGATTGAAGAGGCAATAAAGGTTCAGGAGACGAGAGATTTGGCAGCAAAAATCAGTAGACCAGGTTTAATAGGAGCACGCGCTCACGGGTGCAGGGAGTGCACAAATTCAGGCGGAGGTTTAAAGAGTCTGAATACTATTGAGTGATGACATGAATGCTGAACTGAAGCTGGCATGTCCATGTGCAGCTCAATACGTCACGCATACGGACTGGCAACTTCAAAAGAACAGAATTTCTCTCTCTCTCTCTCTCTCTCTCTCTCTGTGTGTGTGTGTGTGTGTGTGTGGTGTGTTGGTTCACTGTCCTGCTGTGCAAATGCACCTATGTTTGGGTAAATGTGATGAAGCCAGGATTTGCAATTAACAAAGACATTATACTTTAACTTTGCTGTCAGATGAAAACTCTGTATCTCCAAAATGTCAGCTCAGAAACTAAGAAAAACAGCCGTGTCATCAGCTTGAGCATCATGGATTCATTTATGCATATATTCATGGAAATAAAGGGTTTCATCTGCCCAAGAGAGTGGAGAATGTTTTCAACCCACAGAAGATTGTGCAATCCTTCAAGTGAAGTTAAGAAATGAAAAGCACAAAAACAAAAAATTTTAGTCATATTAGTTTCTGTCCAGAAAAAACAACTGAGAGTGAACAGAGACGAGGACAAAAGAGAGCAATTCTAAGAAAGATTCTTCCCCATTTTGTTGTTTAATTGTGATTTGCATATCAGTACGCTGAATTGTGACTGCTGGGTGCTGTGCAGTAGAGGCCTGGACGGCTGGCTGAGTGGATGAGCATCTGTACACGTTCATGTGAGTATCTTTGTGCAGGGCTATGTGTGCTCCTTTATCCTCCTCCACCATTCCTCAGGACTACAAAGGATCCCTTTCACCAAAGGTTCCCTCAGCGTCAGGCCATCCATCCAAAACAACAACAACAACAACAAAAAAAAGAGTGAGTCGGTTCATGCAGCTTGTGGCTAACTATGGTTCCATGACTTCACTAAAGCCTAAATTAAAAGGAGCGTAATTGAATTGCTTTGCAACTGCACCTCGTAATACAATGCCATGGAGACGATGGGACATAAACAAACTTGCCGCAGAGTGAGGAGGGTTAGTGGGATGTCAGGAGGTGTCTGATATAATTTGCTGTGAACCTTTGGGGTTACCTCGATCCTCAGTTTGTCCTAACATGTGATCTGATATTCATCTGAGTCATAACAAGAAAAACACTCTTATCTACATTAAAGTAACAAATAAGGCATGAAATTCTATTTTTTCATGGTTTTATTGAAGACTTTGCTGACGAATTCGCAGCCCAGGCGGGAGACACTATGTGAAGCAGGGTGTTGACATTTAGATACAATGCCCTACTTTGCAAAACTAACCAACTAACGAAATAAATACATATTTCAAAAGTCCACAAAATCTGTTGATCAACGGAGTGCTGTTCTCCACCGAGATCTGCACAAGTGAAATATAGAGAGGACCTCAGAGGAAGAATTGTTGAAGCTCATAACGCTTGAGGGGCCTATAAAAGCATCTCTAAAGGCTTTGGCTTTCATCAGTCAGCAGTCAGGCAGCTCAAGAGAACAAATGGAAGAAATTCCTGAAAGTGGATGCCGTACAAAACTCAAGGACGTGACAAAAAAGTCTAGGGGAACAGCTAAGGATCTGCAGGCGTCTTTTACGCTTGCTAATGTCTGTTTTCATAATGTACAATAAGAAAAAAAAAAAAAAAAAAACGGAGTGAGTGTGGTGTGCACGGAAGGATACCGCAGAGGAAACCACCGCTATCCAAACAAACAAACACAAACACAAACAAACAGAAAACGCAGCTGCCTATCTCGTGCTTGCTAAAGAGAGCCGGCATTTTCCATGTCGCAGCTGGAATAGCGCTCTGTGGCCACAAAACTCGAGTGTTTTGACAAAAAGAAAAGACACAGAGTTGTGTTTGGAGGGTAAAGACGTCTGTGTTGCTAAACCTCATTCTGACTGTGAGGCATTGTGCAGGGAGCGTCATGGTCTGGGACGTCTTGCTGCCTCGGGGTCTCGACAGCTTGTAGCTACTGAGGGATCAATGATTTCCAGATTCATTGGAGAATGTGAGAGTCAGTGTTCGTGACCTGAAACTAAACCATGCTCGGGTCACACACGATCTGACAATGACCCTAAGCACAAAAAGAAATCTACAACAGAACGGCTTAAACTGAAAACAAAAAACAAAAAACAAAAAAATAGCATTTTGGAAAGGCCAAGTCACAATCATGGCCTTCAGTCTATATCGAAATGTGGCATCACCTGAAGCAGTGAGTTCATGCGAGATCTCTCAAAAATGCCACTGAACTGAAACTGTTCTCTTAACGGTCCAAAATAGCTCTTAACAACTGTACAGATGTAGTCAATAGCTACAGCAAAAAAAGCTTTAGGTTATTACTGAGAGTTTATAGATTTTCTAGTCGTTCCTAAAATCCAAAAGTTCACAAACCTTTCCCGCACAAAGCTGCCAACGCACATTGCCAGCGAGGACATGAAAAAGTACAATTATTTCTGTGTTACTGTTTTTTATGCAGATTGTATTCATCTATTATCATAACTTGGATGAAAATCAGACCACATTTTGAGAGCAATTACCAGAGAACCCCAGGTAGTTCCCAAGGGATCACAATCTTTCTTCCGGAGCTGTGTTTGAGGCATTTATGAACATTTGATTAGCAGAACACAAGACTAGAAGTGCACTTGAGTTTCTAACTGTTTTGAGGGTGACGTTATTTAACCTCTTGCTCTTGTTATTGTGCTTAGATTCCGGGAAATGGTGGATATTAACTCATTAAAGAAATTCTGTGAAACTGAAAACGCTTTAAAGCTACAATTGAATTCTTTCATTTTCCTGGGTGAAGTTAAGTGACTTATACTTTTAGGTGCTAATTTTAGGAAAAGGCTGGTGGGTTTGTGTGCTTCGAGGAATTACCATTCGTGCTCTTTAGGCTCCCCAGAGTCGTGTATAAGGGACACACAGTGTGCCTGTACATCAGGCTGTGCTGCTATAGTCATGCAAGCATGAGCCAGCTCCATGCTGGTGTGCTGCACACCCACATGCCACGAAGTAGCGTGGTGGTTTTCTAAAAGCAGCGTCTGTGTCATACATAACACTGCCACCACACAACACTTTGGTGCTCACAGGTGGAGTTTTTCAAGTCAGCATAGTTTCACCCACTCTCATCATTAATACCAAACTGCCCACCCTTCCACTCCAGCACCTGTAAAAGCCTATCTTTCACCTAAAAATGGGTGAGATGCAATCAGCTCTTGTGTGATTCTGTCTAACACAGATCTATTTCGGTGAATTATGATGGACTGAGAAGCTCTCTCCATCAATTCAACACCTAATAGCCTGTTCCTGTGACTGGGGTGCTAGCAGACGAAGAGCACCGCCCTGAGATCGGGATTTTGGCTATAATCCCTCTTGCCATTCATGTAATTGGGCTCTGATTCAATTGCCTCCTGATTAAATTACATCATCAACCAATCAGGCCCACTGGGCCACGCCATAAACTTTAGAGCTCTCATATCATCTGGTGCCTCTGTCAAGCTTAAAGTGTCTAACGGGAAGCCATAATCGGTCAATACGTAGTTAAACATCACGTGTGGACACAGCTCAAAGAGCTAGTTAAAAATCATGTATCTGCTCACAAATGCTGAATTTAGATTAGGGAGTAGATAAGATGCTATAGACGCATGACTCCTTTTCTTCACTTAAAAACAAACTTTGAAGACGCAGTGAATTCCAAGAACTGTTTATGAAGGAACTGTCAATAACTCCCTCATGCCCTCCATCTCTTGCTCTCTGTGGCGTCCTGAAAGAGTGCTTCATTTCACACACCTCATGAAAAGGCAAGTAGCTGTGCACTGTCATGTGATGGCTGCTTCTCCAAATTAACTGACGCAGATATGACGGCATACCCCGGCTGAATGGGTGCCTTTGAAACACTGTAGAAGTCATGCTTCAAGCCCATGGAGCGCCAAAACCAAAATCGGTTGCTTTCACAGCCAGCAGGACTAGTAACACTATGTGGAGGCTGCCATTTTTCTCTCCTCCATGGCGCTCCTCCTCCTCCTCCATACATGCTCATGCAGTATGTACGAGCCCCACATGATGACTGAAGCTTGTTCATATCAATGAGTATGTCTCCTGTGGGTAGTTACGGGTTCCAGCTATTAAATCAAAGTTGTGGGTTTTCCTCCCTTGCGAATTAAATGCTACGCTGAATAAAATGCAATAAACATGTTTGTGTTTAGACTTAACTGCTAAATTAATTGTGTAAATAAATCAATATAAGGGGCTTAGTTATTTCAATGCTGTGGATAGTGATGGTGTGTTAACTGAAAACACAGTCTCATAACCCCAGATCTTATTAGCAAAATGACACCAGGCCTTGAAAAAGTGTGGAGAGAAACCTCTGCCAGCAGAAACTGCATTCATATCGCATAAATTTGAATTTGTCATGCTCATACTGAACCAGTGAATTAAAAAATGGGTTTGTTTAATAAATAAATTAAAAATCTAATTTGGTAACATAATTTGAGACTGAATGCAATGGCTTTGAAAATTAGTGTTATTATGATCAAATTTAACTTTTATTTGCATTATATTTCATATTTAGCCTCCCTTTTTTAGGTGCAAGTTTGATTTCAAAGTGAGCTCTTCGAGATGCACCTCCAAGCACAAGAGACTGTTGTCTGCTGAAAGGCTTTTAACAGCGGTGACCACCCCACTCTTTAGTCTTCACCACCACAAACCATGTGATACTGTGCTTATCTCCTCAACCAGTCACTGAACCATAACAACCTTAGAAACAGATCTGCTGCTGTACAGAGGCAAGAAGTCCCTCCCCTTCTCCTGTCGCCCATAGAGCCTTATTTCAGAAAAATGTGTGTGGTGGGCAACGGCGAGAGACAAATTCTTTTTTTGACCCTGTTTGAATTGTGCCATAAATTACACATATGATGTTTGTCAATTTATATCACCACAAAAAGTTCCTGCATGGCTGACACCTTGGTGCATTTCACCTAATTCTCCCAGAACAAGGGAAACGTTAGCATAAACATTAGCTTCACCTCTCTGTGAGAATAGTCAGCTAGCAACTTTTCAAACTCAGTAAGAGCAAGCTCTTACATCACAGGGAAACATCATGTGCACTGATTAGTGAACTGTGTAGTGAAATCATATTTGAGCAGGCTGGTGTGTGTGTGTGAATGAGATGAGCGGTAACGGGACAGTTTCAGGGGACCAAGCCCACTCCTTCAAGACTGGTTGCTCCTACGCACCTCCCTGCTCGAGTCTCATATCTAAAGCAAATATTTAGCAATGGTTGTGAAATATCAATTGAGGTGATACTTCAGGTTCTACGGGTCCCCCCACCCCCCAGCGCTGGTTGCATAGACACTTGGTGGGTGAAGCCACCGCGTGGTGATACAGAAACACAGTAGTTTCACCAGTTATGAGCAGGAGGGCTGGATAAGCACATCAATAATGAATCCCAAACAAACGTCTTTTGTTCTGCATCCTTTTAAATGTCTTTTCAGATTCGGGTCACAGCTTGAAATCATGTCAAACGCTGGTATGGAGGAGCAAATACCAGAACCCAAGCTATCAGTTTATACCAATATTCAAATCACTACATAATCAGCAGCTAGTAGGTAACTAGAGCACATGGTCAAGTTTTTACACAGGTCATTTTCAGTTTGAATTAGCAAGTAAATGCACTGTTTAATAGCATGACAAGAGTCCACCAAGTAGAGAGAATAAGTCTTGGTCATTGTTTGATGAGATGAAGAAGTCATGGAGCCACAAGGCTTGTAAGTGATTAAGAGAAAGGGGCCGAGGCGGCTGCCCTCCAGGTGACACTCAGGGAACTCAAGTCCCTTGTGCCTGGAGGAGAGCCTCACAGAACTCAACATGAATAGCAACCAGAAAAAGAAAAAAAAGACATCTGGCAAAACATAATGGATTGCATGTGGAATTACAAAAAAGTCAATTAAGTGAATCCATCGTGTTTTCTTTTGAGAAAATGAAGAATAGCACAGAGTGAAAACCCTGACTTCACACTTAGAATTACACCCAAACCCCTACAAACATCAGCATGCTCACTTCATAGCTTGCAAAACAGAATATATTCACAGGTAGTAGAACTGAATATTGCCAGCCTAACAAAGCGCCTGGATGAAAGAGGAAGATTTTTACATTGCATGCATGTCTGGAGAGAATCTGACTTTCCAGACATGGATCTGTATTCTGTCCTTACAGTTTAAGCTTTGAGATAGACCTTGTTGCTGTTTGGAGGTTATGTCCTCTTTGTGCTTTATTTGTGTTACATCACAAATTCACATTGAACCACCGGGAAATGTCAAAGTGCCACTGTGAGTTCCAGAAAAAAGGTTGAGGGAGATGTACCTTGGGGTCAGAGGACAGGCGGGATGGTGTGGCCTGTGCTCTCCATGAGCTCTAGAGAAGGACACAAGCACAGAAGAAAGCAGAATCACCAGCTGCCTTGGTGACAATACGTCACCACAAGTTTGAAGCAGCAAGGCACTGTCTGGCATGGCTCTAGCCCTCGCTGATGTATGATTACAATCTGGTGATTACATTTTTGAGCCTCACTTAAGGAGGAAATGGAGTTGTATCTTGCAAGATATCACTGAACTGTATCCTTTATATGATATCAAACAGTCTGGTTTTGAATGAATAAATGATTTTATATGGATGTTTGAAAGCTGATTGTGGCGGCCCTTCTGTAGATGGCATTTCCTGCACAGATAAAAGCACAGGGGCAGTCATATCTACTTACAGATAATGTACATGGTGGCAACTGCTTTGAATCAAATTAGGAAAACAGAGGACCAAGTTGCTGACCATGCAGCCATAATATAGAGCCCTTTATCTGTATATAAATACTGTTAAATTTGTGCATTTTATGTACTCTTTAAGCTTTAGGGAAGTTTGGTTTTTTTAAACGAGGACACCAGAAATGACGCTATAAAATAAAAGCCATTTGGCTGTTACAGTATGTTCTGAATAAATCCACTTTCATGGCACCACATGTACGTTTCTGCTTTTTGCATTTGGGATGCTTGTTCATCATCTCAAAGTATTCTCCAACACTTCAAACGAAAGCTGAAATAGCAACATAATAAAATAGGCTCATGACAGATACAAAACTGCTGCAAAATAAAAATTCTTTTTAAAGCAGGTTCTGTGTCACAACTTATAAACTGATTATTGTTCATTTTATAGTTGATTAGAGCATAAAAAGATGATGACCCTGAATAACTTCTGTCAGTCTCAACTAACAGATAGTCACTGTTTGTCTCCCTCTATTGGCTGACTCACCCATCATGTGACAAATTAAAGCATTTTCTAGTCACAGGAAAATAAAAGATGACATTCCAGTGAAACTGCAACCATATTTGTAGCATGCCTCCTTAAATCAACCCATGATTATGAAGCTTTGTTTGTGTGTGCATGTTTCTTGAAAGAAAAAGAAAACACCTCTGCTTTTTCATAAATCCTTTAATATATGAAAGAGGCAAATTTTAACACAATATACAGTGTAACAGACCATGTCCCACAGTTATCTCACTCATTTTCAACATTTCTTCACAAAACTACCCTTCAAAATAGGCAGGTCTAAATTAAAAACAAGAGAATAGATGGATGGTACGGCGTTGTGTCTTACATTCTGCTGCAACTGAGAAACGACAGAGTTGAAAAGAGCAAAACGTTGAACTGTTGTCTAATTTTACACAGGGATGTTTAGAGTGGCTCCTGAATGGGCAACCTATTGGTTAAGCACCTCCTTTGTCAGCAATGCCGTTAATTCATTGTCAGTTGTCTTAACAGTAAACCTCATCAGCTAACAAAGGAAAAAAAAAAATCTTTGTTTCAATCATATCTGACTTACGACTTGATCAACAAAAATCACGACCTGGTGTGGAAATAATGTCAAAATCTATTGTAGTTTGTTGCTTACAAACAAGTCAGCTGTGGTGATTTCTCTGTGGCTTACACCAGCTCTGACGTGAACAATGTCTGCACACAATGAGGTAGACTTGGGAATGTCGTATACGCACTGCTCATCTTTGTGGGGAATGTAAACACAAATGCCTGAATTTTTTTGGAACAGATTTCTAGACTTGAACTTAAATGCATTTTCATAGCACACAACAAGTTATCAATGTCATTACCAAGCATCACTCTTGATTATATGAACAAGAAATTAGAAAAAAAAAAAAAGTTCAGTCAACCTGTATGACACACATCATTCTTGGATGCATATGTTGAGAATCACAAGAAACGATGGAGGCGTTGTGTCTGTAATTGATTCCCAAAAAACCCCTTAGGAAAGAAGTGATATGTTTACAGTTGCGGAAGAGAGATGAAAAACAAGCCTTTGTCTGACTGCTTGTTTCTGATGATAAATATGCTTTGTGATCATATATAAACATACATGTAGGCCTGCACACTCATACACACACACCCGGCAGAGGGGGAAAAAAAAAAAAGAGAGGACACAATGGAATGGTAATCTGCTTTTCATGCTCACAAAAAATATTTTTCTTACACGTTTATGTAAAACCACTATAATTATATCCAACAGACATCGCTTTATTCACATTCCTAAATTTCACATCTGCTGTGCATTGCGCTGCATAAGGGGGTAGGTAGGATTATTAAGAAGGGATGGAGGAATAGGTCCATAATGATACAGACTTATACATTCATGATATGCATAAGGCTCCTCCTTCGGAATGATTTCACTGCCCACAGGGGAAGGAGAGAAATTAAAGGGGCATTTCATGTTGAAAGGCCATTATGATAAAGGACAAAATATAATTAGCAACCTGGTCTCTTGCCCCTCTCCCCTACACAAAATGAATATAATACCAAATTTACCAAAAGGTGTAAAAATAAACGTCACATTCTAGTAAGTAACCTTTGTAGAGTCTGCATATTCAAGTCCTGTCTCACTGCTGGCTCGTACGGCATTTTTGTCCTTATTACCAAGGTGACTGTCTGGATATTGTGATCTCCAGGCAGCCAGAAAAGACAGTCGCTGCACAGTGAACAGGAGTGCTTTTTGTTTAAGACCTCAGCTCTGTACTGCAGCAGTAACTTTACACAAAACAGACACCCCTGGCTTCCATGTGCCTTCGGCTAGATCCTCATAACCACTTAAAAGGCAGCCCTCCATTTTATCATGCACGACAAAAAATCATCTTCCATGCAGAAATTAAAGGGGGGGTAGAGGTGGGGGGAGGGATGGAATGGTTCAAACCCTGAGCAAACTCTTCCACTTAAGGGCAGTTTGAAAAAACAAACAAGCTACAAATATTTGTTGAACTAATCAATCACAAATTGTTCCAACCAACTTTTAAAAAGGTTACGTAACAACTAAAAATTTGTAATAAAAACACCGGTTTCGACCTGATTTTATGAAATTGGCTGAGACAGACTGATTCAAAACAGTGACTGAAATCAAAGAGTCCTGCATCAATTTAGAATTATCAGGGCGAATAATAATCACATCAATTGTTTTCATATTTATTCTCACATTTGACCCAGAACATTGTGATACTGAACAGCTGGCTAATATTATGTACGAATTTAGAAGAGCTTTGTCTTTCATTTAGTTTAAATTTTCCGTTGTATTTCAGTAAAACACATCTATTCTCAGAGGATGGTGAGGCGGGATATGCCCTTACCCACTGTTCACACAAAAAGCACTGAAATAAATGAACTTCTATGGAAACTTATTTTCTTCAAATGAGATAATCAATTACTGCTCCATTATTCTGTTGCAGATGTGTTGTGCTGTAGGTGTTGCATGCAATGGATTTATTCTACGTGTGCATTCACAGTGCATGCCTGAATGAAAATAAATGTTTTGTCCTGTTTTTCCTTTTCTTTTTTTAAACAGGCTCACTGAAGATTTCATGATAAAAACATTTCTTCGGTGAATCAGTGTTGCAAGGAAAATATACGCTGCCATACTGCATATTATACACATGGCCCGTCAGTCGCCTTTTAGTCTGTCGCAGCCATGGGATCCTTGTATAAAACACATTTTGCAGAAACACAAATGTGGCGTGGATTAAGTGCGATGCTGACATTGGAAGCAATCAGAATGACAAGCTTGGAAATGGGTGCAAATGAGATGCTGTTTTGAAGTCTGAGTGGGCGAGCCATGGCAAAATGTGACATGTGCAGCAGGTGATCATCAGAGGCTATTATCAGCTACATGTCTTTGTTGAAAAAGAAGGGCTACAGTGGTGGCTATAAGTCCTACCTACGTAGTCAGAACAGCCGCCCCCACCTCCCAGCACACACACGCACACACACACACACACACACACACACAGGCAAGACAGACTGACAGGCACACCAGAGAGATCCAGATGGATGATGTGGAAGCAGCACAGAAATATCCATGGGACTATATTTCAACCTAACACAGATACAGTCGATGGAGCGGGCCAATTGTGGTGTGCTGTTCATTGGATAGTAAAGCGACCAGTCTTCAATTCAAAACATGTTTTTGTCTGCAGAGGGTATGAATGGACAGTGGGGGGTGGGGTGGGGGGGTGGTGGGTATTTCCAGGAAGGTGGTTTAACAAACCTTGAATGTAACCCTGAACTCTGAATTGAACAAACAGGACATGACATACCCTGAGTTTTCTGTTTCAGAACAGCTGATTACAGAGAGTTCAATCAACTTTAGTTGGATGAAGCTCACTGAGGCGTGTTCATGGTGAACTAAAAAAAAGCATTAGTGGAGCGCAAATAAAAGGATTCACATGCACTTAGGTACTCAGGTTATTCGCCATGTATGGGCAGTTATCTGATCTCTTAAATGCCATGTAAACAAAAAAAGCTGGCTTGCATAATCAGGGTAACAGATGAAGAGTTATCAGGTTAACCCAGCTAGATTTCTCCTGGAGAAAACCCATTATTGGGCCGTGTAAACCATACTTGGATTTGTGTTTTTTTTTTTTTTGGTGCGCTTGTGCAGGAATGAAAAAAGTGCCACGATAAACACAATTAAAACTATGTTCAATGCACAAGAGGACAAAAACGTTGGTCTACATGGTTGTTAAGGAATGCTCAATCATTTTATGTCAACTGCAGCAGGTAAAAATGTTGCAGGCTCAACATGTTGACAAATAATTCAAGTTTAATTCGAGTAAACCTGCTACCAAGAAGATTCATTTCAGAGTGCAAGTTTCCATTAATGACCACGAGATAATCTAATGTTGCCTCTTAGAACTGAAAACCCCAGGTCTCTGATATTGAACTTGTGGTAGTCAGTAAACCTGCCTTCTGAAATACCCCCCAGATGTGCGGTCCTGTGTGTATCTACATGAGATACTGCTACAACCAGGAACAACGTCAGTGATTAACTGCAGACAGTCATGTAAAAATGATCAAACTGACCCAGTCATTCCATCTGGTTGAACTACAAACATAATTTTGAGAGTCTGATTGTGCACAATGTCAAGAGGGGCAAGGGCTACAGTTCTTCCCCTGATTCAATGTAAATGTGCAACTCAACTGAGCCGAGTGCATTTTTGCTAATGAACACCAAAGGGGAAAAAAAGTTGGGGTGCACAGAGTGTAAATTTGTAGGCAGAATGATGCCCCGGCCTGCTTTTATGAATGGTAATGAAAACTATATGGCATTTTCCTTATAAGCTATAACATAAGCATTGTTAGCTTGGTGACTGTACTAAATTTCAATAATCTAATTAAAGTTAAAGCAGCATTCATGTCATATTGAGATTGTTGCTAATAACAAAAAAGGTAACAGCATGTATTTACTATTCTATTTAAAAACCAGCCCAAATAAAACAGAAACTTTCAGACACAACACTGGAGAAAAGATAAAAGCAATATTGTGACATTTTTAATCTTGTTTGCTGTTTCATTTAAACTGGAACCTCCCAATTAATGGGACACAGGATTTAAATTCACATTAAGGTTAACTGAGAAATGATTTGTTTGCATTGTTGACATTCCTAATAGAAACCAAAGAGCAGCAGCAAGACAAAAATGTAACTTGTGGCAAGCTGGCATTATTGTGTTCCATTATGACTGCTAACAAGACAAACAATGACAAACCATTTCTCAGTTAGCTGAAGAATCAGCGGATAATCAGGTGCCCAGTACAGTGAAATAACAAACCAACATTAAAAATGCCTCAGATGTCTACATAGGAACAGGGGAAAAGGGATAAAGTCTTTAATAACTGGCTTGTTCTCTTGTTTGCACACACAGTGGAGAAAATAAAAGCATAAAACCATAGGAATATTGTGGTAACAAAGATCAAGAGAGAAGGCCCCAAACCAGCAATCCCAAGTGCTTCAGGGATGCTCAAAGATAAACAACAATCTACCATCAAACCATTTTTCCAGGCATAGTGAAGACCTATTATCTTAACCAGGCCACTCCAGATAATACAATAACCTTCAGTAATGCAACAGACAGCACAGACAGCACAGCCACCACAGCGCAAATAGGGTGTCTTTCGAGGAATTCTCAGTCTTTATCTTCATCAGTTATGTCTACCCATATTTAATAGACATGGGGGAAATAGGTTTGCTCTTAACTGGTGGCAGAAAGCAGGCTGTTCAGTAACATATATTGTTGGCCAGAACCTGAGGTACTCCAGAACAGGGTGCAGAAATTCCACATCAACAATAGAAAAGAAAAGAAAAAAAAATAATACGAAAAAAAAATCACTGAAAATTAATGGCACTTTTTACATTTTGAGATGGAATTTCATTTTTTCTCCAGAAATGATGAGTCACCCACTTGACCAGCCAGTGTTCAGTTTTTTAGTTGTCCTAAACAGATATGATGGCGAAAACAGCATGTATAGGAATCTGTGTTAATTGGCCTGTCTTCAGTTCTCTGCAGCAAGAAGTAGGGACAAGTGGATGGGCATGTAAAAAGAGACCTTAAAGGCATTTTCTTCAACATTAAAATCCTTGCTGGGTGGACTGAGGCTATGTGACGATGGGATATGTGACCTGTAAAAGAGGAGTTAACCTCTTCTATGCCTCTGTTTTTCATTCTCTCTTTCTTACTTTCATCCGAAGTTTCCACTCTCCCAGTTGACAGGAGTCCTTGTGCAACAGCATCACCATAAATACACTCATCCGAAGACCAAAATCAGAGAAAAACATAAAGAATTCAATTCTGAAGTAGACAGACAGTCCCCTGTGTATCTGGGTAAATTCCCAGATGAGTGGTAAACAAAGTAGCTGTGTTGACTGTTTGGTTTGAGTGGAATTTTTTTTTTCTCCCTGCAAGCGTCACTGATAAACAGGAAAGTAAACTCTGTTTTTGTGTGTCTGCATGCGTGTGTGCAGAAATGCAGGTGTGTGCGTGTGTGCATATGTTGCTCAGCTCAGTGGCAAAGTAGGCAGAGACTCATGTTCTCAGTTCTCAGTCTTGAGTTGGGTGGGAGTTGTTGTTGCAGTGTGCTGGCTTGTCCTGCAGAGGGTTTAAGGGGAGGAGCTCCCTCCAGTCACCTCTCCGGTGACAGCAGGCGTCACCAGTTGGCTTTGACAGCTTTGACATCACTCACGAGGTTCTGAGCAAGGCAGATCCCAAAAATCTACACAGGAGGCCACACAGGACATTAGCTCAAGATACTCACAGAAACTGACATCACGAGTATGGATGTTATTGTGGATAAAGGAGGGACTACCGCATATTTGATCACATTGCAGTAACTGCAGGGGTTTTTATGATGTTGCATGTTCTTGCCACTAGATGGCACTAATTACCCAAAATCACAACACAGCAATACTGTTGGTTTTAGATTAAAAATTTCAGGCGACGCACCCTGTCTCCTTGTGTAAATGCCTGGAAGTAAAATAAACCACAAAAGAGGACTACTTACCTGTAAAAGTGCAATACCAACAAAGATTCCAGCTACAACAATCAGGTTATCCTGAAGCCACTTCTCAAACTGTCCTACACAGCCCTTGGTGTAGATATACTTCTGCTGATCCAAGTCCTTGCACAAACAAAAAAACAAGATAAACATGATGTTACAAGAGAATGAAAGAAACATCAATTGTTTAAAAATCACAAAACAATCAGCTCAGCCAAGTCTCTGGACTTTGCCTGAATCAAACCAACATTAAAGCTCGAACAAGAATGAAAAAAAAACAAAAAAACTGATAAGCTGGTGAATCGCCTCTGATACAGGTGGTGTTTGGCCCACTGACTCCTTTGCAGAAGAGAAGGGCAAAAGGTGTGGGCGGTACCCTGGTCACACTTAGATTACAACGTTCCAGCATTTGAACACAGGAAAATATCAAGGCAGTGCACTCAGTTTTCCCAAGTATCTTGTGTGACTGACCAGACAGGCAGGAGCTGTTCCTGCTAAAGCACAGATGGCTGTTTTGTGTTGTTAGATTAAGATGATGATATGTGGGCTATTCAGAGACAGCAACATAAAGGTGTAATTTAGGGCTTCCAATGACACTAAAGGGGGTAAGACTGGATGCAGAGAAAGGTCTTCCCACAATTCTCCCTTTGTTACTCTCTCGGGCAAGTCCACCAAGGAAACCCTTTGTTCCCTTGCAAAACCTGGAAAACTAGCTCACAACCAATGGGAGGTAAAGGGAGCCCCTTGGCAGCCAATGAAAAAGCAGGAAGCAGTATGTTGTTCTGACTGTGAACTTCCCCTGAAGCTATTTCAGCCCTCTGCTTTTGTTGTTCGGCTGTCCTCCCCATGTCTCCCGCTCTTCCTCTTTCCCACTCTGCACTGAGACTCCATAAACAATCTGCACAGGAACTGATTGCGCGTCACTGATAGTTTCAGTGAATGTCACTGGATGGTGCGCTAGCAGAAGAGCACACAGAGAAAATGAATTCATGCCAAGTCTGTGGCAGGTGGTTCACTGAATTGCCATGCGCCTAGGAACAGCACTCTTTCTGACTGCAGTGCAGTGCAGTGAGTTGTAACCACCACACCCACACACAGAGGAAAAGGCAACAGACTGGCATAACCCACTGAGTCGCCAATTACAGAGTATAGTAAGGCTTCTCCTCTAGGCTATAACTGGAGCCTAATTATCCCTGTTAGAAGAACAATCTGTTATTAAGGCAAGGAGCACAGCAGAGGAGCCTGTGTGCTACTTAACCCTATATATTCCCTTGTTCCTGTGCTGGCCAATTCTTGGTTTACATGAATGTTCATTTCTGAACAATAAAGTGATTTTTCAAAGAGCCCTACTGTGGCAATCCAACATTTGCAATATTTATAGGACTGTGGGGGGCACCCCAGTGGCTCACCGGATAAGAGTAAGTACCATGTACCAAGGCTTAGTCCTGATCAACTATCAAATTCTGATTTGTTTTATAAGTTCCATTAAAGTCACTGTACTTTAAAAAATCTTTTTTTTTTTTTTTTTAAGGCAGTTTCAGATGAGCAGGACCATAACAACTTGACCTGACTTGCACTTAATCAGTTGAAATCATTTCTCTCAAGCAGGTTTGCAGCATTTGAACTGACACACCCTCAGGAATGGCTAAACTCAGCAGTTTTGAGTAATATTAATCAGGGAGGCTGGCACTGTCTGCCAGTCATGGTCCAGGATTGTAATGGTACCGCTGGTGAAAACTTTTTCTATTACCACTAAATTACATTTATTTGTATTGACTGAACTACATTTATTTGAAACACATCATGAAGAACAAAATTCATAAAGGCAAATACCTGAAAACAGAATAATTGGAGAGGAAAGAAAAGGAATGTAAAGAATGTAGACCTTAAAGAGACAAGAAAAGCAACAGAAGCATGTCAAGAGATACCAACCCCTTTAGTTCGGACATCATATCCACACTGTGTGTTGATGACGTCCTCCTGTATGGAAGAGCAACGAAAAAAAAGTGAAATCCTCGTTCAGATAGCTTTAATGTAACCATTTCACCAAGTGACCATGGTATTACAATGACGCAGAAAAAACGGATGTAACCCTTCAACAAATACACTGTAAAAACCCACTTCGTTAGATATTATTTGGATACACATTGTTGGAGTATGATATATGGAGCGACTACACAGTAACAGCTGAAATGACTCAGTGTCAGTGATTTTGCTAAATGTTGTGATCACAGCTATTTGTCTCGATTTGAGGAACTTAATTATTTCATTGCACTCTCTGCATTTTCTATCAAAACATCATCAGTAATTTTCATTTTTAAAAAGGTTGAAACATTGTTTCTCTCTCTTTATTCTGTTTACCGTTAAACTAAAATCAGTATATATGATTATGCACAATTACGTATAGAGCCCAAATATGCTCTATGTTATTTTGTTTTTCTGCATACTGAGAGGCAAATTCACCAAGAATGGATTGTGGCTGCTGAAAGCACCATAAATGCCTCACTTGCAACTGCTATCTGCTGTCTCAAGGTCGATTCAGCATCTTTGGATGGCAGGCTCAGTGTTATGCTTGATGCCATAAAATATAGCAAGATGTGTTTGACCTGACAACCTGTATCTGCAAATAACTGCGGTCTCAGTTAAATCAAAAAGTGATATTCTCTTTCAAAATATCCGCTTTTGAGCACACCTGGCATGAAAACGCCAGCCTGCTCATTGGCCGCCTAGCTACAATCACTGCTGCCAAGATCACCGGAAACTCTGAGCATATCCCTCAAAAATGTGCTTCAATTACCATCAACTCACTGAAAACACTTATAACTTCACTCTAACTGCATGTGTCTATTAGCACTTAGTCTTTGTGAATTCGACTAATTTTACAGTGAGGCTCATTTGCACAGAACGGGGCATTTTGTATCAAACGTATGCAGATTACCTAATTTAAATATGTGCAAATAGTGAAGGTGCACCATGGCACGATTTGCTTGGCAGTGCAAAGCTCCCGAAAACAGTGAAATGCACAAGTGGTGCATTTGTGGGTGCTTTGTGAAATACATGGTTTTGTTTTGTCTTATTTATGCAGGTTTAGCAGCTGCAAAAGCAGTCCTTTTGTGTTGAATGACTTACAGCAGGATCTTTGACGCAGCAGGAGAAGGGCACTCCACAGCGCTCCCTACTGGGGTTCTGGTCGGTGCAGTTGAAATAGATGTTCAGGTTCCAGTCATTGGGCCCATGAGCTCCACAGCATGACCACTGAGATATCAACAACAGCGAGCAATTAACAACCTACTATGGATACTGGAAAGATTTATTTTCTCTGATCTGTTCTTGAAACAGCTCTGAGAGGCTGACTCAGGTCAGTTGAATTGGCACACAATTTACTGTGGCAGGTAGTGACTACAGATAGAGAGCCACAAAGAGATAACAGCAGATTAAACAGCCGTTACGTCATGGCAGTGCCCAGCATTTACACACGAGAGCCAATTATCTAAATCGCTTCATTCATATAATTGGATAATGGTTTAAAGCAATTACAATCAGATTAATGATAAGATTTACTCCATGATGGCAGTGCCTGGCTTATTCTCATCTCTGACCTGGAGTGTACAAGTGCGCAAGTTTAGAAGTAAATGTAAATGATATAAAAGAAATTCCACTCAAACTGTGGATTCCTTTAACAGTTTTTGTGCAGAGAAACAGACTGTTCAAAGGAACTTCGATGTTTTGAGTGCTGGTGTAGTTCACTGCTGCAGACACTCACATATTCCTGGGCAAAGTCAATGAGGTTCTGCAGGTCAATGTCATCACGGTAGGCCTTGACATTATTGTTGATGAAGAAATTAAGCTGGTCTTTGATCCAGTCCTTAAAGACAAAGGCAAGGATCCCTGCAGTCAGCTCCAGGAAGAAAATCAAACCCAGGAACACGGAGAACTGCAAAGTACAGCCACACAAAGAGCAAACACACACACAAGGCACGCACACAGATGCAAAACAATGAGTCTATTGTTTCAATCAAGATACACCCTATAAAATCCTCTCTGTGAAGGATGAGAACGAAAACACCTTTAATAATATTTGGTTCTACCCGTTTCTGAAGCAACAAACAAAGAACAAAAAAATGACCAAACCAACCAACAAACAAAAAAGCTGTGATGTACTGTCGCTGTGTAGATTCAGTTGTACGCCCTGACCTGACTGACTGAATGTGGCAGAGAGACCATAGTCCCACAGGTACCATTATATCATCCCTTTACCGTAAATGCAGGAGGAAAAAGGGCGCTAATGATAAATGCACTGGGTTATAAAGAACTGCCCAACCCCAAAAGCCACATCAACTCCACACTCTGAAGCCTGATCTGCCTCTGCTAATGGACATGGGCCAGAGTTAATAGCTACTCCAAATGGCAGCCTAAAACAAGGTGAGTTTGTCTCTATCAGTCACACACTATCAGTGCAGTTGAACCAAAAAAAAAAAAAAAAATCCAAAAATGATGTGTCACAGCTTTGGCCAGTTTAGAACATAAGCCAAACACAAAAGGAGCTGATGGAGAAAATGCTGCTTGACAAAGAGAAAATGTTCTGGTCGTGATCAAGACATGGATCAATGCCTGTCACTGTAGCTTTCCAATGAGACGAGATTTGGTTTAGCGATGCAGTAGCGCACATTTTTGGAATGCATTCACCCCTAACATTTGGCTGGTGTGAGTCAAATGACACCTGCTACACTGACAGTTATGGTGTGAACTGTGGATCTGGAGGTGTGAAGTGGTTAAATATCTATGCTGTGCTTGAAGGAAAGAGGAGCTGGAAGTCGGCTTACAAATTTGAGCAGAAAGGTGTTCTCTCTGAGTGCTCCAATACAGCCAGCAAAGCCCAGGATAAACATAACCCCTCCCACCACGATGAAGAGCCACACAGGGTCAAAGCCTCCCAGATCTGTGATGGACGACAGATTGGACAGCACACCCTGCAAGGAAGGGAGACAGACAAACCAGGGTGGTTAGAATTTTAATTGCAATGCTTCTAAAATCAATCCTTCCTATCTTTAATGCAAGGTCTAGGCAAAACTTCTTTCTCTACAAAACACACACAGTTAACCTTGGAAAGAGCTTCTAGTGTCAAAGAGAAATGCTGAGAATTAATTATACAACCAGCCAGAAGCAAGCCAGAGTGGCCTGGGTTGCCCTGTTCAGAGCTGCTCCAGTACAGCTGAAATCTATTAGAGGAGGCAATGCTGTCACTCCTCTAGAATGTTGTCTATCAGGTGTTTTGCTTACTGAATAAAAGAACATGGATTTTCATCAATTTATCATCAACACAGTTGCTTTAGTCTCTGGTACATCCCTCACAAGCCTGTAAAACATGAAACCTTTTACAAATGTTCAGTAACAGACGTTGGTCCTTCCCTGCCCCCACAGCCCTGAGGCTGCAGTGTGTTCAAGATGTCTTCCTGTCAGTCTGTGGTCTGCTCCAGTTTGTGCATCCTGTTTCCTCTTCATATAGTGCACAAAATGAAAGGACTTGCAGCTATAGCCCAAGTGAGTTACTGCTTCAGTGAGGCGACTGCTTCAATAAACTGGGAGACAACTCTGAGATAGAGGCAACACTGCATTTGATTGTTTTTCCTCATATGACACTAGTGCAGGAAAAAAACTGGTCTAATTTGAATTTAAGCATGAATGTTACAACAATAATGCAGTCTGTCTAAGTGCAGGAGGCTTGAAACTAATCATCTTAGTCACCCAGACCCAAAGTCACCATCAGGCCTTTCCATTTCCCACAATTCATCATTCAGCCTAATCCTTTTAAATTATTCACACTGTTCCACCACGGTACTCCTGTGCAGACCTATTTACAGAGTTCATGACCAGACGTGACTAATCAGTACATGTTTCCACGCTGGTGCAGCATTTACTGAACCAAATGGTACAATTTCTGGCTAATTAATGAACAAATTGACTGTTGACTCAATTGGAAAAAATTTTGAGTGATGCCATATTCCTTCACACATGAGAGGGTAATGGCAGCATCTGACCTTTGGAGCTTGTGTACTGTGGAAAATAAAACAGCAAGCACGCAGGATCCATGGTTACTATCATTTCCTGAAAATGCTGAAGCCTAATTCCATTTCAAAGATGCATCGATCCACTTTTCAGTTCCAATCCAATTCAGATACCTGAATTTGGATATTTACTGATACTGATACGAGAGCTCTTTTCTCTTGAATATTATTATTACTACCTTTATAATTATTTACGTTGGTATTAAGTGCAAGGTTACATGAGGCTGTAGTAAGCCACATAGCACTTCTTAGCCAGCTGTTAAGGGATTTTTAGATGGTCGACGAAAATTGCATGTGGCTCCGTGCTGCCACTCTGCTGTACTCACCATGTCCCAAGAGAAGGGTTAAATTACATTGGGCTGACCTGTGGGTCCACACATTGTAACCATAACAACGACTGCAGCATTTCAGCAGAAACAGTATCTGACCCAAAAAATGTGTTACAAATGTACAAATTTGCCTATTAGCAAAGAAAACACTGCAGCCGGGTGTGAGCAGGAAGAGTTGTGAAACAGGAGAGGGACATCATTTGTTTAGTTTTGTTATGGAGGCAGGAACAGCAGGAGAGCAGGGCTACATCCTGTGCTGGCTTCCAGGACAGAGTTTTGTGAAGTTCATCATTTGATGGTAGACCTAGATATAATATAATGCACCTCATGTCTGCTAACTGGTCAACTGGGGGAGCGATTTTAGTGTCACACTGTCAAATGTTCAGGATGGGTGAACCTTATTCAAGGAGGCAGGCAGGCACATGCTGCACAGGTGTAATGTTTTTATGAGGATGAGCCCACATCCAGCTCTGCTGGCCCGCCCTGCACTGCTCCTCCATCCACCTCTCATTGAAAACGAATTAACGCCAGACAATTTTCTTCAGTCATGTAAAAAGCCAGCTCAGTCAGTTGCAGAGTGTGCTGCTACATCTAACTCATATAATTCTGGTAGACAAAAAAAAAAAATAAATAAATACATCATTTAAAAAAATTAATTAAATTTAAAAAAATAAAAAAAGGTGGACAACCAATATCTTGGTAGAATTGTTTAATTACAAATTAGATGCAACAATATTTTAGCAATGGGCTTAAAAAGTATTACTACATATTAATAACTTATAAAAACATTACAACTGTGGAATCTGGATTGTTAGGTAGATCAGTAACATCAGTCTGTGCCGTCAGTACTGGCACCCAATAACAATACTGGATCAGATCAGTCCCAATGCTTTTCCATTTGTCAACGCGCTCCAAGACATTGCAGTCCTGATAGTAAATGAATCAAATTGAGGTATAAATTTGACCATATGGGTCTTAGAATGAAGCTGCAAGCTTAATGTCACATAGTTCACAGAACATCCTGATCGACTCTATGCCTATGGGAAAAACAATTTGTATGCAAGCTAAAAATTGGCTCTACAGCACTGTTAAAAGTCATGTCACAGTAGAGCTGCAGGAGCATAATTCATTTCCTGAGAGGCCCAGTACAACATGTTCCAAGACCATTATCAAGCAATGTGGGTTTAAGTGCCATGATTGGGCTCCCATTTTGCATGCGGCGGCAAACTCACCACTTCTCTCAATAACCCTTGTTTCATCCAAACCCCCTGGTGTAAATCTTACTTCTAGCTTAGGTAATAGCAGGAATAATAAGGGCAGGAATTTGAAGTACGCTGCTGAGGCAGTGTTGTATCTTGCTGACGTGTGTTTGTGTACATGTGTTTACGTACCTTCTCCGCCCATGCCCACAGGCCTATACCCAGGAATGCTGCTCCAAGTAACTGTAAAAACACAAAAGGCAGCACAGTGTTGGACAGAAATCGACCATAGCAAGTGATTACCCATACCTAAATTTCCAGCATGTATATAACACTGCATTCCTTGAAGATATAACCTGGTGTGGCCAGAGTCAACTATCAAATCACTGTAGCTGGTTATATCCAGTGGGCAACTGAGAGACTAAATGTATTAACAGTACTAACCTACCATGCCAGTCTAGCACTAATGCCAGGCTTACAAATTAAAACATAAATACAAGAGACCTTCCAAAATGCTGCGTCAAAAGGCTACCTGTAGACCACTCCATTATAGGGATACAAACCAGGCTTAAAAAATTAGACCAATTAGACAAAACGTCACCAAAATGCTATCATAAATTTCTGGACAGCGTGCTTTTACTAGCACTCGTAATGATTTTGTCTATTAATCTATGCGGGTTACAAGTTGTTAGTTGCCATAAAATGTCACTCAAAAGAGATTCTGAATGGTAATGAGCTCAACTGAGAGACATTACGATAGCAGAGCCTGATTCAAATGGGTCCATTGAAATCAGGCTAAATCATATTGTTGGTGAGTTGATTAAATCAGAGTGAGCAAGTAAACCTGTGGCAACCCATCAGCACACACATAACAAAACAAACAATATAACAATATGCTAAACACTAGACACTGTGCTCACCCTAATGGCATTTTGAAGCCGTGTTGCTGGCTCAGCCTTCATTACATAACTGGCTGTAGTGAAGGGTGTGGTGGATTGGGCTTGAAAGTGACACAGAAGTAAAGTCAAGGTGGAGATCAGGTAGAGGGGATCAGACTGACAGCAAGAGAGAATTAAGCCTTTTACTCTGCGACTGAATAATCAGCACAGATTAAAGACAGAGCGAGAACCATGAGAGAAAACAACTCAGCCTCAAAAAGCTGAGCCTAGGGCTGCACACTTTTCTCTGAAATAATTGCCAGATATTGTGATTACAATTATAAATCAAAATTAGCCAATACACATTTTCAACTACAGCAGTCATTCTAAACTGTAAAAGAAAAGGTTTCAATACTGCCAGTACTACATAACTTACTGTGAAATACAAGTGATAGTTAACTGCATACAATACAATGTGTCTGTGGGTGTGTATATATTACAGGAATGTGGTTAATCCATTTTCTTTTTATTCAGAAAAAAAAAAGAAACTGAAACTGCAACTTAGGCCTAGTTGGTAATGACTGATCGATTAATCGTTTTGAGCGCTTTTTAAGAAGAAAATTTTCATGTCCAGCTCCTCAAATGTGAATATTTTTGGGTTATCACCTGGGCTGGGCTGCTTTTAATTGTGTTTTTAATTAGAAAGTAAAGGGACGATGAGTGTGGATCTCCATCCTTTTGCGTTCTACTTATCAGCTTCGGAAAGCCAAAACACCATGATGAAACCTTACTGCAACATGAGGTACAAAGTGGTCGACTCATCAATTTTCCAGTTCATGGTCTCTCTGTACTTGCCTCAGCTCTACCCACTTTGTTTTAGTTTTCCATTAGACATAAGTTTGACTTGAAACACTGCAGACCATTGACTGGTCAGAGAGAAACTGAACAGGGAAGAACATTGTGTCATAAGTGATAATCTATCCAGGTTTAAAAAAAAAAAGAAGAAAAAAAAAACAGCAAATTTCTTAGTTACACTGATATTGTTCATGTGAAGCAATCATTTCAAGTTGGTCTTGTTGATTTTTTACACTGGCAGGGACTTGCAATGAAGATGTAGTATCTGCAATCGAAAACAAAATACAGAAAAAGTAAAGCTGGTAGAGCCTACACAATGCAATGGAAAAGCTCCATAAACCATCATGTTCTTCAGAAAACCAAATTCAGTAAGCTAGGGAAAATCAGTTCACTCCTTTTTTCCTGGGCCCTGAGAAATCACATTATGGTAAAACCGCTTTCTACAAATAAACTTCACTTAAGTAGAAAGGGAATGATTAATAGATCAAATTTATTGTGAACATTAATTTAAATATAAATCCTCCCATCTTAGTGGTGATATTTCACATAACACTATAATTCTGTACAAACAAATTTCAATGACATCACATGACATGTTGGAAGCAAGTTACCTGGTATCCAGGTATTTTAATCTATTAGGTTGCACATACTTCTGTAATACAGTGCTTCTAACATGTATCAAAATTTTCTAATATCAAGACAACATTCTCTGGTATTAAAAAAAACCCCAACATACTCCTGTATAAGAAACACTTTCATGTACGTATGCAATATGTTAAAGATATGTTTTCAATTTCTCATGTTAAACAGCTTGTAAAGTTGTCAACTTGACTGTCTTGCCCATAAAAAATATTAAAGTAGGTGACCAACTATATGGAGCAAGAGAGCTGAGACCACATTCAAATTCACTGCTTAAAATCACTGTGCAGACACACACTAAAGCAGGAAACTTCTGTGGGTACATGATAATCTCTATTGGCTTACTGTAATCTATTATGGCTAAACGTGAAAAAACAAACAAACAAACAAACAAACTTGCAAAAGTTTTTTAACCAGCCAGAGTTGATTAAGATAGCTTCATTTTGAATTTGAGGAAAAACATTACTTGAGTTTAGTATTGAGCAATATACTGCACTGAACTACTTCTACAAATATCTTTTTTTGCCTTTTCACTTTATTTCAATAGTGACAATAGAGCGAGACAGGAAAGGCCGGAGAGAGGGGATGACATGCAGGAAAGGGCCCACACTGAAATCAAACCTGGGCCACTGTGATAGGAACACACCCTTGGTAAGTGGTACACAGTAGGGCTGAGCAATAAATCAATACTATATCAATATAGTGATATAAGACTAGATATTGTCTGGGATTTTGGATATTGTAGTATGGCATTAAGCGTAGTCTTTTCCTGGCTTCAGAGGCTGCATTACAGTAAATGGATACAATTTTCTGAACTTATTAGACTGTTGTAATCGTTCTGTTGTTTGCCTCTACCTCCTTGGTCATCATATCCATATGACTAATGACTGTTTATCAAAAATCTCATTGTGTAAATATTTTGTGAAAACACTTGTCAGTGCCATCACAATATTGATATTGAGATGTATGGTCAAAAATATCATAAATACACAATGACTTCTGGTTACTGAATTAATATTAATATGTATATGTATCAAATGTTCAGGATGGGTGAACCTTATTCAAGGAGGCAGGCAGGCACATGCTGCACAGGTGTAATGTTTTTATGAGGATGAGCCCACATCCAGCTCTGCTGGCCCGCCCTGCACTGCTCCTCCATCCACCTCTCATTGAAAACGAATTAACGCCAGACAATTTTCTTCAGTCATGTAAAAAGCCAGCTCAGTCAGTTGCAGAGTGTGCTGCTACATCTAACTCATATAATTCTGGTAGACAAAAAAAAAAATAAATACATCATTTAAAAAAATTAATTAAATTTAAAAAATAAAAAAAGGTGGACAACCAATATCTTGGTAGAATTGTTTAATTACAAATTAGATGCAACAATATTTTAGCAATGGGCTTAAAAAGTATTACTACATATTAATAACTTATAAAAACATTACAACTGTGGAATCTGGATTGTTAGGTAGATCAGTAACATCAGTCTGTGCCGTCAGTACTGGCACCCAATAACAATACTGGATCAGATCAGTCCCAATGTTTTTCCATTTGTCAGCGCGCTGAAAACACTTGTCAGTGCCATCACAATATTGATATTGAGATGTATGGTCAAAAATATCATAAATACACAATGACTTCTGGTTACTGAATTAATATTAATATGTATTACACAGAGTCCTTGTGGCTCAGGACATTTGTCACATATGATCTCCTTCTCTCTTCCCATCTTTCCTGTCTGTATCTACTGTGAACTATCAAACAAACCAGAAAAAAAATCAATAAAAATAACAAGCAATAACAAGCATTTCCTCCTCTTAATTCTGCTGCTGCACCACAAAGAAACACAGGATGCCAAAAGAGTACCTATGTATATGGTCCACTTTGTGATTATCAACTACCAAAAGTACTTAAGTGCATATCAAGTCACATTTCCAACTTCCAACCAAAACTTAAGAGGCGACCTTGGCAGCAGCCTGAGACCACTGTGCATGTGCAATGATCTATCATATTGTTTTAGTATTTGTTAATCTGTCTGTTACTCTGTACATATTAACACTGACCTGCTGACTTGATTAAAGAATACATGCTAATGTGCATAACTGATCACTACCATTTCAAAAGTCAGTGTTGTTAGACAGGACAGGATGTTTATCACAAATGTAAAACAGCTCATTTAAACAAAATTACAGTTGGCACATTGCCTACCTTGCTTCCCCGTTGATTACTTGCTTTTGACTACTGCAATAATTTAGTCTACAGTTAGCTCATTTAAAATGGTCTGCTTGTGTGTGAAGTTAACTTGTAAAGCTGATGCAGACTATACAGGCAGCTGTGTGTTGTATTCAGCACTGTCACATCATGAGACAAATTCATTTGTTTTGAACTAAAAAGTCTGTTGTAGTCAACCAAAGTGGGACTGGTCATTACATATTGTAGCACACTGCCTGTGTATATCTAGTCAAGACAACACAATGGCACTTTGTAATCATGGCAAATGCAATAGGCGACAGACCTCAGACAGATTAATTACGATGTGTGAAATAGAGTGCAGATTGGCACGCATATTTTTGTCCAAACCTGATCTGAGCCTAAGAGCACAGAAACCGAGCCCGACCTGAACTCAACAGGCATTCTTGATTTTGTGTCCGACCCCGACCTGAGCCCGAGATTTTGCTTGTCCTCCATCGCTAGGTTACATATTCCGCCTGAAATAGCCTAAGTTGCCTTCAGCGTCATCACGTAAACTCGGGACAAAGGAAGTTGCCCAGAACAGACAGTAGGTCCATCATATTTCAATGAAATAATGCTGATGTGACCAAACGCAACCCAAACCTGAACATTATTTCTAAATATCTGTACGAACTCGGCCCAACCCGGGCCTGTTGGGACCCGTCGGGCTCAAGTCAGTTAGCCACACTCTGAAACAGAAACTGAAACAGTCCCTAGAGCAAATATCAGTGCAATCACATTATCTGCTGGTGCCACCTGCAAAGCCCCGTCACTGGAAAAAGTTGGCTTGGAGCCTTGTTATATGTGTTTTTAGTGTGTTTCTATTTCAAGTCTATCTGCAAAGCAAACTTCCCTTATGAAACAAAAAGTTTAAACCAAAATGAATTTAACTGCGTGATTCTGAACCCTACCTTGGTACGTGTTTGCTCTCTTCACTTTCATCAAACTTTGTCCCCCAAGCGAGCTGTGGGCAACAAGAGTCACACTCGGGAAAGACAGTGACACAGACAGTGCTAGTGCCAAATTTCATCATGGTTTGCACTGAGTTGGGTGATTTATTGAGAATATATCTATATCATGATATGAGAGCTGATATTGTGTGGGATTTCGAAAATTGTAATATGGCATTAGGCACAGTCTTTTCCTGGTGTTAAAGGTTGCATTACAGTAAAGGGATGCCATTTTCTGAACTTACCAGACTGTTGTAGTTGCTCTGTTATTTGCCTTTTCCTGCTTGGTCATAATAAGCAAATTACTAATGGCTGTTCATCAAAAAATCGTGTAGTAATGTCACAATATAAATGTTGAGGTAACTGGTTAGAGATAGTTGTAATCATGAAAATAGGTTTTGTCCATATTGCCCAGCTCTATCTGTACACTAACTGAGAAAATAAGTGTCTAAACATTTTTTAACACCTTTAAAAAAAGTTCTGTTATTTTAAAAATTCAACACTAGCTTCAGATTTTCATTATCCCCCGTAATCATCTTCTTGTATTCATAATGGCCTATATTTCATCACCATGAAAAAGAAAAACAGAATTTGTATTCAATGTTCTTGCTTAGACTACACTTCATGATTTCTGTTTGTTTTGGTGTGAGATGTTTTGAAAGCCTTTTGTTTTTCTTTTCAACTGCACCTGCACAAAGAAATAATTAGCATCTGTTTTTTTTTCTTCCCACCTCTGCATCTTATCTTTGCTTCTATGCAGCATCGCTGTGCAAACTCATGAGGTCCTGCACTAGATGTTCTTGTATCAGCATTGTTACTTCTCAGCTGTGCAGACAGCACAGCTATTCAAATCAAGCTGTGAGTACGACTTCTTTCTCTGTTAAGTTCTCACATAGGACGTGTGTGTGTGTGTGTTCCCCGTCAGGGGTTCCTCTTCACGTGGATGGAGGGATTATCAACACTTGAGGAGATGCCCCTCTAAGCCAGCTGATCCTATTAACCTCAACTATCTAGCAGACAAACCAAGCCACATGCTGCCTGGACTCACACACAAATACACACACACACACACACACACACACACACACACACACACACACACACCACAGACTTACTCAAGCATGACTGTCCTCTGTGACTTCCTAAGATGCTGACTTTCTAATGACGATGGCTGTGCTATCACAGTCATTGCTGATATGATATCAATAGCGTGGCAGAAGTGGATAACAGTCTAATTCCACAACAAGGAAAAAATTCTACGTACTGTACATCCCCACTTCTCCACACTTGATAATGCATAATCAATGTATCAAATAGGCTGATTAATTACTACACAGTGCGCAACTGAAACAAGAGCTTGCTGTCCGCTCAGAGGCAAAATGTATCTGACTGGTATGGACTACGCGGTTGAGAACAAGGCTACAATGAAGAGCAGAGAGCTTTAGCCAGCTAATAACACGCAGCCTGCATCCAACCAACTCAGCAACTTGGTTACAGCTTAACAAGCTCTTAATTACAGCACGCATAGCTTCCAAACATTTCAGCAGCTCGGGCAGAAAATGTGATTAATTAGGTGGATGTGAGGAATGTGTCTATTCTGAGGACTAGAGAAGGTATGCTGTTCTTGGGTGAGAATGGCTGGCTGTCAACAACAAGCTCAAGTGCTAGAGGAATTCAACCATACAAGTAACACTGGCACTTTGCTCCATTAGCAAACGCTTGTTTTGCTCTCAATATTTAGGTTCTATGAATACTTTGTCTGTGCCTGAAAAATGTCACTACAAGAAAGATAAATGGGTTGTCTGACAGAGAATACACCCTGCTTCTCTATATTTTGGCAATGCACTGGCTTGTCTGTCAAATCCAGTTTCACAGCACAGACAAGAGGCAAACATCTTTTGGTGATTATTAACAGAACGAGCCAGCGAGCTGGAACATGTTACATAGTCTCGCACAGCACTCAGACATGGGGCTGTAAGCTTGGCCTAGGTGTCCAACAGTCTGAAAGAGCACAATATGAGTCAGACACAAGGCTAAGACCTATGAGTCAGTCTTTCCTGGTAGATAAGTTGGTCAAACTGGAATAAATTGCATTGTTTACAAGTGAAACGAATTGTGAAATATATCTGCACGTCATGCTTTAAAACAAGCAAGCGCTGTTGGCCTGCTTGACTGTTTGCTTCTGTGTCACCAAAACCACTACACAGTACAGGTAAGGTGTGATACCCAAAGGCAAGTGCTGTGTACTGCTGCTGTGGAATGAGGATACAAGGAGGTGGAGAAGGAGGTGAAAAGGAGTAAGAGTAGGAGGAGAGCCAAGAGCATGTGGATCCCATCTGCCTGATGGGTCTGGCAGGACAAGCATCTGAAGGGGGAGAAAACAGAAAATCACACCCCATGCCCCCCCCCGGCTTTTGTTCTCACCATCCCTCTTTGTGTGTGTGTGAGGGAGCAAGGGAGAAACAATGCTGTCATGCAGAGCCCGAGTACTATAGTCGTGGACAAAGTGAAAGGGGTGCTTGAAAGGAGGAGGGCTGGGGTGTATTCAGGCCCGTGTGGCCTTTTCCTTCCAGCAGTGTGTGGGAAGACCCTCTGGCGCACACAGACACGCCATTCCTTCACCCACTGACATTATACGCCAACCGCAAAGAGGCAATGTAGACATGCAACAAGCGAGGTGGTGGTGGGGTAGGGGGTAAACAGAGGAACTTTTCAGACGGGGGGGATAGAGATAGAGGGGTGCAGACGAGGGGGAGGTGGGGGTAACAGCAGCTAGAAAAGAGACCAAGCTCTCTTGCAATAGGCAAAACAATACGCATTTGAGGTTGATTGCTTATTCTCAAAAAAACAAAGAGTGGAACTTATTACTACTACTACTGATGGGGTGATAATAACTGTCTGTGGCAGCCAAGTTTCCCTATCAGTAAACACATCATCACCCATCTGAAGCTCATTTTCTCAACTAAAGACAAGGTCAGCTGATGAAATAGTTTAAGAGGCTGGTGATATCTTAGGTTTACTCGCCTGTCGCCTATGAGCCCAACAAAAAGTTGACTTCTTCAGAGTTTTAGTGGTCCACAGTTCACAACAGGAAATACATGTTACGTTTGATGTGCACTACTACTGAGGTAACGTCAGGTGAAGATTTAAAATTTATGGCAAGGAAGACGTGCCAGCCTAAAACTAGATAATTACTCTATTCATTTTGGCAAACTTCTGACTGCCCACAGGATACTCATGCAAATACAACAAAGTGTTTATCAAACAAACAAGCAACAGCAGCACTAACACACGCAGTCGACAATACCTTATTCATTGACCATTTTCCTGCAACTGAAAAATAACCGTTAATATTTACACAGCTAACACTGAATATCTTACTAAGCTAACAGAAAATGTGATGTTGCTCCCCACTAGGACTATTTCCCAAAGTGTTATAGTTAAACAGAAAGGAGACCACATATACTCACCCAAAATATAATGTTGAATCCGAACAAGAAGTATTTCACACAGCAGCTTACTTCGGCTCCTTTAAAATGATGATGTTTTCTACTCATTCTTCCAGGAATAGTGGCTAGCTGGCGAGCTCGTTTAACTGTTAGTGCAGCTTGTACTTCAAAAGCTTGGCTAAAGCTGCATTTGTTGAAGCACTGGAGCTAACGTTGGTTGGATCCATTAGCTACAAGAGGCTGAACTGCTTTTCAGCCAGCATTTAAACAAATAAAATTAAAATAAAAGACAGGCGTTTATTTACCTAACGTTACACTCGCTGGTTAACCATTGGCTTGCTAGGCTAACTAGCTCGCAACTTCTATGGTTAGCATTAGCAGCTAACAACAACAAATCCAGGCACACTTGAGTGGAAGGCACCAACATCCATCTGCAGTTCAATCAATACACACTTGCCGAACGTTACACTGGCGGCGCACACACACACACGCCGTATAAAGTTGTTTTCCTTTCAGCTACATGAAGCTTCGGGTAATTCTCGTTGCTGCATTTGTCTGGTCGGGCTGAAATTTTCTTCCTTGGTTTGTGCTGTGAAAACAAGCCCTCGCTGTCAAACGAGGAAACCACTGCGCTAAGTTGCTCTCGCCTGTTCGCCAGAGCGGCCTCTAGCGCTTCAGTGGAGGTTATCCCCTCTGTGGTGTCCAAAGTGGGGTCCAAGGACATCCAGGGAGCCGTGTGGATGTTACCGCTGGGTCCACGACAAAAGGAGGAATAGTTTAATCTTAGCTATTTCACTCCCCGGAGGTTAGGACAGTGAGTGTGTTACTTAAAGTCCGCTATAGGTGATATAGAAGCACATGGGCAGCAGGAAAAAAGTTTCTTTCATTCATACAAAATTCAGCAGAAGCATTTTAATTACACGTTTCACTGTTCCCACTGTATTTAACTCCACATGTACAGTAGGTTATGTTTTACATTTTATAGGCCTGTTTTACAGCACACATCGTGAGAGACGGGGTTTCTTTCCCAAATCCCAAGACCCTTTCATACCAATTAGTAGGCCTGTGAAAACGTCATGAAAACATGTATTTCTTATGGAGGTACAAGTTATAGAGATGGAAACCACACTCGGCTTGTGAAAATAAATGAGGAACATGGTGGCGCATAGAATTTGAATTCAAGTGCTCTGCGGCAGCCCACGTGTTAAAATCCACAAATCACGTTTTATTTCACAGAAAATAGTTGAATGGTGTGAGAAAGAAGTTGTATTATGTGAGCATCCCCTCTCTGTTTTAACCTGCCCTGTTCCATTGCAGTCTGTCCACGTCTCTGTGCTATACAGTCCCCTGGTGTTATTAACATGTATTGCAAGGTTATACAATATTGGGATAAAATATTCAGATGATCCATTGGATGGGGGAAGTGCATTGAGGATGGTAGTCATTTCCACCTTTATCAACAGGTGAATCTCAAAATGAAATTCTAACTTCCTTTTGACCTGCGTTGATACAAGTTTGTTTAGTTTTGCTCAACATCAAAGTGGAAGCAGCAGCACATGAATTCAGGTTAGAAATTTGAGATATGAGTAAAAAGAAGAAAAAAAAAACAGATTATGCAAGCACATTTTTCAAAATATTGTGATTTTTTTTCTTTTTTTGAGACTAGGTCAGTTATTGAATGTGCAGGCATGCTGAGAACCTAAATTTGTGAATAATGTGGATGAGTGAATTCATTTGAACTTCGGTCTGCAGTCCTACAGATGGCAGTCTATGAACCAGTGATGAATGTGGCTTTGTTTCCCATTAGTCATGAAGTGCGCCTGGTCTGGACATTTTCCTCTGGAGTCTACTGATGGAGATTCAGTGTCCTAACCACCAACACAACCGATGATGCATTAGAAAAAAGTCAGCAAAAAACAATATCTCACAAGTAACTGTATTAATTTCGAGATGGATGCTTTTATAAATGTTATTGATGTTTTGGATGAAAGAGGTATCTCCTGCTTCTTTACACATATTCAGATTGAAAACAGAACTTTAACCAGGGGTGCGCAAATTGCACAAACATACAATTTATTGTGACGTAAAATATGCAAATATGAAATACGTGTTAATTGCTGAGAATTTTGACAAGTTTGTATTGACATCTTAGGTGCTGACTCACAAATGTTTTGCTATGCCTCACAAAGTTATATTAAATCATAGCTTAAAAATGTTGAAGTGCATCAAAATTTAGCAACAATCTATGTGCTGCGAACAATCTTCACAGCACACTTATGGAGATGTTTGAAGGGCTTGGAGTAGTTATGTAGAGGACTGCAGGAAGCACCGCCACAATTACTGCAGTTTTACATTTGTGAAATGCCCTTACCTTAATTGTTGCAGTTTTGCAGAGAGGATGATTAAATTAAAGTTTGTGTGCTTTAAATAGCTCAGTTGATGTGATTTGATGTGAACTGTGCTGTATCACATGCATTACTTGTGACTGTTCTCTTCATTTAAGTGAATCAACTATGAAAATAACACAAATATAAGGCAGATTAGATAACACTAAATAACACTAATTTTAGTAAATGACAGTATGGAGGATGGAAAACAATATAGAAACTCACAGAAAGTATAACTTAGTTTAGTTGGTGTGTCATCACTTTTTTATTTTTCATTCATTTTCAGAACAGTTATAAAAAAATGGAACATGAGCTCTATTGAAATTCAGGCATGCAGTATCAGATCCAAAAATCCTGGCTCTTAAAGTCATATATGTGATGCTTCTTCTCTATTTTTGAGAATGTCAGCTGTGCTCGGGTTGTCCAGAGGTTAACCCAGGTTGAAATCAATCCATGACAGTGATAAGGTTGTTTCTGCTGAAGGTGCCAAGTCACCATGTAGCAGGTGTCTCTGTCGCTCAAAACAGACACACACGCATGTAAATATTTAGAAGTGCGCTGATGCTTTTGGCCTACATGTCAGGGAATGAGAGAATGATCTCTTGTGTGTGCTGGCACGGAGCGAGATGCAAATGGTGCAAAATGGCTCTTAGTCATCCCATACTCGAAACAGAAAGCCAGCTGGTCTTCCAAGGCAGGCGGCTAGTTAGATTTGCCATTTACCACCATGACACCAACGCGCTGTTATGTTGCACTGTGCAGAGTGAACAGTCTGATTTTTACATTTGGACTTTTATCTTCTGATTTTGGTGTGAATGACACCGGTTTAAGCAAATCAAGTTACAAAAAAAAAAAAAAAAAAAAAAAAAAATGCTGACTTAGCATTTTGGAAATGGAATGAACAGAAGTGCAAATCAAGTGTAGAATGGAAACGAAGAAATTTAAGAGCATGTGCATTAAGACTTATTTATATATGTGAAATATATTTTCCTTTAAACCCTTTCACAAACATTTAAATGAATATTTCCCATCTTACAACATTCTGCCAACCTTTTTTTGTTAAATTACGGTTGGACAATGATGGTTTGTTCAACCTTCTCTACTTTTGTGACATACACATTTTCCTCTAAACCTCATTCAAACCAGCATTTCAATACTTTGTACTGTCATCCACAAGCTATGCTAAGGTGTGTAGAACATGAACAACATAAGAAAAGCATGGCTGTTTGTGGCCATATTATATCAAACACAATATGAACAACAACAAAACTATACCAAGGCATAGATCAGCATGGAATGTGAATATTATAATCTGCCATTTAGTTTTTACACATTGACTGCTAACATTTATTCATTATGTTGTTAGGCACAATACCATAGTTTTTCTTCTGAAACATGGAAACAGTGTTTGATTGAAAAGGCACTTAAATGCCCCATCAAACCCCTACTTAACTCCTTCCACTAAACACTCTTCATCTTTTCTGTCATTCTCTATCAATCTGTCTGTAAAGCTTACATTCATTTGAGCAAATGCAGTACGTAAAACACATATATACATTGTGCTAAATGGATTATTGCACTGCGATAATTATGCATAACACTTTCCCCCATTGATTAAAAATGATAATAAACTGTGATGAATACTTTAATCATGTATGATATTATGAATAGCGAGTGTGCCATCTACGACAGCTCTGTGCAGAAAAGATTATGGAGTGTTGAAGTAAACTGATTTTACCCAGTCTATTCTGAATCCATATTCATTATGAATGCACTGTATAGTGTCATCTTATCCTTTACCCTTACCATCCTTTACACATTTGATTCACTTTCACATCCCTTATATGCATTATAATTATTAGTCTTTTCCCACTTTGACTCATGTCAGACCAGCAAACATCATGTCAATTCAAGATTCTTTTAAAATTTGTACCCCAATTATCTAAAAACATGAATAGTGACTGTAGAAGTCAGCTTGTTATAAGGGGTAAAAAAAAAAAGTGTAACACTGTTTGGAAATTTATTCAAATATCTTTGGTATTTTCAGCCTTTGTAGTTTTGGGGCTGTTAGAAGCCTACAAGCCATAGCAAATGCTCTATGTAAAATGCTTGTTCTTGTCAGTCCATTGAATGAATATGAATCATAAAAATATTCAGTTTCTTAATATAGCGTCAAAGTTACACATGTAACTTCAGATTTTTTAATCCCTTAATTTCCCATAATATGACCTATAGAAGTGTAACATATTAGCCTGATGATATTCCATCAGGATCTTTTTTTACTGGTTAGTCCCAATGTCTTAGAGGAGTGTTTAAGGCTGTGAAAAGACAAAGCACCCTTCATTTGCCTTCCTACAACTTCTCCACAATGGCTGAGCACCTTCTCACAGGTCGGTGGCGACGTTGCCCCTCTTCACCCTCAGGCTGCCGCCCCAGCCGCGGGGACAAGTGTTGTAGGCGTGCAGGCCGGGCGACCTCAGGCCTGAGTCCTCAGACTCTACTGAGGCGTCAGAGTCAGTTAGGGAGCGAGTGTTGTATAGCCTCACTGGGGAACAGATCCTCTGTGTTGGGGTGGGAGGCGGGCTGGTGAAGGTGGGGGACTGGGCCCCCAAAGCCCGTGTCTGAAAGGGGCTGATGGATGGTTTGTTACAGTCGTAGCCATGGTGGGAATTGCTCAGGGGTGAGATGGGGAGGCTGTGACTGCTCACTGTGCCAGGGGAAGGGCTGTTCTTACGTTTGGCTGCGTTGATGATGTTCTTTGCCAGGAGGCGATGGTTGGCTTTAGAGTCTAGGTTGCTAACGATGGGTGACATGCAGCGACTCTCCCTGGGTGGGGAGACAGGAGACGTGGCAGAGGATGTGTACAGAGGTTTAGTGGCGGGGGAGGAGCAACTGGTCTGAGAGACAATGGGTGACTGGCACCGTGAGCCCCAAGGAGGGGAGACAGGAGAGGTGGCTGTAGGTGTTTGGGATCGTCTGGCACTGGAATTGGAGACCCAGGAAGGTTGGGCATTCTGGGTGGCAATGGGTGATTGGCACCGTGAGCCCCAAGGAGGGGAGACAGGACAGGTGGCTGTAGGTGTTTGGGAGGGTCTAGAAGTGGAATTGGCTGTGGAGGTTTGGGTATTCTGGCTGACCATGGGGGACTGACACCTTGAACCCCAGGGCGGGGACATAGGGGAAACAACAGATGGTTTGGAGATTGAGATGTTGGAGGAGAGCTGGTTAGTCTGGAGGCTGGTGGACCAGGTTCCTGTGGTGGCACACTGTGGGCTGCTGAAACGTCGGGTGAGGTTGGGCGTCCTGGTTGGTGTGGGAGTCTCGCTGGGGGTTGTATCAGGAGAGGACTCCTTTTTCGTCTGTTGGGAAATGACAAATGTTGTGTTTTACACTTTCGATAAAAGTATTCGGATGGTTCAAATAATGCTTGCAAAGTATCAAATAACTAAAATAAGTATGTAATGTATAGTATTATTACCATGGATTTACATCATGACATTCAGATTAACCATGACAGTGTTTTCATCTGCATAAACTCACACATAAACACCTCCAATATTTGTATACTGCTGTAAAACTTGACAGACCCTAACCCTGTTCTATAAATCCTGCCAATTTTACATTGAGTGGGACTGGCTTGCCAAAATAATATTTAGAATGCAGTTTGAGTGCCAATGGCATCCAGGTCACCTCTGTGTATTCCCTCCCTTGTATATGGCTTTTTTCAACAAGCCTAGACGCAGCTACATATAGGCCAGGTCTTCAGTGTCTCTCTCAGGTTACTGTCATCTGGTCTTTCTGAGGTGAGTAACCTTTACGGGGAGATGATGTTACTCTGTTGAGGCTGCTGGGTGGCATTCAGCACATGCATGTAATGCTTAAGTAAAAGTAACCTCTAGCTCTGATAATGAGGACTATTTTTAGAGTGTTTGTCTAAATTGTTAAGAATTGTATTGCATGAATATATGTTGATCTTAGTGATGGTGGTGTGTACCACTAGCTGTATCACAAAAGCTCAGGAAGTCTATGGAAGAAAGGATCAAGGGCCGAAGATCGTTCAGTTTGTCTGAAACTTTGAGCCAAGACCAGTCTGTTAAAATCTCAGGTTGTAATGTGCAGAAAGTTCACTCAGATTCTTACGTAGATGTAAAAATAGCTTGGAAATATGACTACACGTTGAAATAACTGTTTTGAAGTTTGTTATAATGTGCCACAAGGTAGATCCTGTTGCAAACTGCCTATGTTCAAGTGCCTGCTGCGAGTGAACAATTCCATAAAGGCAGGGTAGTGAAAACAGAAAACAGAACAACCTTGTGAAAGTAATATATTGAATTAGCAGAAGACAGTGGAACCAGGAAATAAAGAAAAGAGAAAAAGGTCACAGCAGAGTGTTAGCACAAAAGCTTTAATCAGAGAAAGAAAGAATCAGTTCAGCACAAAAATTCAATCGAGAGGCAGTACAAGAAGCAGAAGAGGAAAGGTTTATGAAATGAAAAGCATACTTAATAGTCAGAAACAAGAGCGATGTCATTGTTTCAAATTCAATTTCAGGGTAGCCTATATATGTTTTAATGCATGATGTGCTGTGAAAAAACTACTTCATCTGGAATAATTGCTTTGTTAAGTAACAAAAACAGTACAGGTCCATGATGCAAGAAGACATAGAGACATAAAAGCAGTTCTTTCACCAACTTTTATGTCAGGGAGCCTGTATTAAATTGCAAATCACAGTTCATAAAGCAGATGCCAGACCATCTGCTAAAGTGCTTTGTAAAGCAGCATCACCATGATACCCGCAGACTTGGGAGAAAAAAATGGAAAAAGTGTGAAGCAATGTCTCATCTCTACGTGATTCAGAACCTCCTGAAAACTCAAGTTTTTAAATGTTCAAATGCAGCTTGGAGTACAGCTAAATAAGGCACATTTTTATTTTATCTGATGATTAATTTTTTTTGAGTGTTCGTTATTAAAATAAATATTCATATATGCACTCCACAATTAAAACACAATCACTTAGATATGAAGACGTAGATTCACTTAATAAAGCGATGTGGTGGGAGCCTAACAATATTAACTAATAGGTACATACTTTGAAACACAGAGCATTTGTTATATGATAAAAGTGAAGATTAAAACATTCCACACACTAGAAGAACCATTCCATTCTATTATGTACCTACGATGCAAACAAAACTCAAAAAGAAGATTTATATAATAATGACAAATGTACCTGCAGGTATAAGTTAAACAGGCACAAGAAATGAGATAAAGTGCAGCATAATGTGAATATTAGCCTGATTAAAAGCAGTTTCATTTTTGTAACCATATACGTGTGCAATCTCTGCGAAACTTCCACTCTGTCTGATGTACCCTGCTTATGTAAACAATTTTTTAGTAATAGTAGAAGGAGGGTCTCCACACCTGTGGTTCAATTCCTGCCTTCTTGGCAGAAAATGTGGGCTTTGGTGCTTGGATTCCCGTCCGCGGAGAGGACACACGGTCAGGAGAGATTGCGGACATGGGAGAGGTGATCCTTGGCTGACCAGAGCCCATGGGATTTGCAGGATATTCTGTTCCTCCTGCGGGGCTGACAGGGAGCTGAGGAGACATGCTAAGGGCAGACCTGTGGCTGACATGGGAACTGAAGTGGATGGGTGTGCTCGGTAAAGAAGTCTGCCTGGAGTAAGACTGGGATGGGATTGTCGGCTTGGTACGTGGTGCTCCTCTGGGTAAGGAACTCATGGGATCCTTGACTGGGTTAAGGATGAAAAGGGAAGAACTTAGCTGGTAGGGCCGATGCCTTGAGAGGTCCATCTCTATCTTGGAGCAGCCATTCTCCAGAGGAGGAGCAGGCTCGGGAGCAGGCTGTGGGGGTGGGGCTTTTTGACTGGGCTTTCGTTTGACAGCTTGTTGGGCCTTTATGTTCTGTGAAAGCTGAGCAGACATATCTGAGTTTTTTGCAATGGCCTTGACCCTACCAGGCATGTTGGATGGGTACACCCAAGATGGTGGCAGAGACATAGTGGGAGAGGGAGACCTCATCTGCCCTGCATTCTGATTCTCCACCATGTATTTCTCCATCCTGGACTGACGCTTAGCAAAGAGCTCAGCCCCTTTTCCTGATGCATTGGTAAGAGTCTGCTCTGGCCTGTGCTCCACTCTCGCTCGGGTCCTGGAGCTCTTGAGGCAGGAGGCCCACTCTGGCACTGTTGCTGTTGCTGCCTCAGTCCCCTCCTCATCCTTGGTCATAAAGTTGGAGGCTTCTGCACCCAGAGCCAAAAGCTCTTCCTCAGACACTGGCTCAGGCACAGACCTGTGTACATGTTTCTTCTTTTCATCTACCCCTTGCACCAGAGACAGCAGCTCAGGGTTGGGAGCTACTACTGGCTTCTCTTTGAACGTGAACATAGACTTCCTACTTGCCCGTCTAGCAGCGCCCTCCTCCAGTATTCCTGTCTTGATAGGTACTACCTTCTTCGCTTCAGTGGGCTGAGGAATAAATGTGGTGGGCCTTGGGGCTGTGGGAGGACCACAGTGGGCCATGGGTGGGTTGGCAGGAACATAATGAGACACAGGAGAAACAACATGAGGGAATTGGGACACTGGAGGGCTTGTAGGGGACATGACAGGAGACATGGGAGGTGGACTGGAAAAGGTCTGTGGGGGTTGGTTAGTGAAGGCTGGTAGAGGAGGTGTAGGATATGATGGAGGCGGGGGTGGAGGGGAAAACGCCACAGGATGGGAGGTGGTAAAAGTAGGAAGAGGAGGAGTAGAGTAAGAGGGAGCAGGGGGGATGTCCATGACTGGGCTGACAGGCTCTGGAGACTGAACTGTCGTCGGAGAGAAAAACGGCCTGGCAGTTCTATTAATGATGGTGGTTGCCTGCTTGGATGTGGACACGGAGATCCTCTCAGGGCCAGAGGTACTATGGCAGCCATTAGGAATCTTCCCAGCAGATACTGGCTCACTGTACACCCCATTTATCCCTCCTTCCCCTTCAGCTTGTTCCAACCCAGCTGGACAAGCATTATCACTTCCAGGGGGAATTTCATCCTTGACTTTTTCTTCGACCTCCCCAAGAACTTCATCTCTTACTACCTTGTCCTGCTCCTCTTGCTCCTTGACAGGAAGGAAATGTCTCTCTTGGATGACACTGTTCTCTATATCCTCTACCTCGTGGCAATGCTCACCTGGTTCCTCCATGATATCCCCTACGCTGTGCACTCTCCCAATGGGTGACAAGAGTGACTTGGTAGCACTGTTCTTACAGTTCAGTTCTCGATGTTTTTCCTCACTGCTCCTCTCTGCCCATGTTAGTTTATTAGAAGGGTCAGCTTTCTCATTCTCTCCTCTGTCCTCCCCTGGCCTCTCTCCACAGCTTTCTATTGTAAAGGCGTTGACTCTCTGCTTGCGTCTGTTGAAGAGCTGGACACCTCTGGAGTTGGAGTTAGAGGGGATGGTGAGCTGAGCAGCAATGATCTGACTCCTGACACGAGCCTCCTTCAGCTCCTTCTCCGATAAACTGGCACTCCTGGTCAGATCTGGTGTGAAAAATACCGAGAAGAGGAGGACAGCCTTGTCAGTCATTTTTTATTGCATCACAGAATAAATAATAGTTCTTTTTAAAGCAGATACATTTAATTTATAGTCGTTCAGTGTGATCCTGACTTTGACTGATTAAGCAGTGGACTATATCCACTATTTAAACAAAGTCAGCTCCTTCAGCATCTCTTAATAAAAGCTTGCTTGTAAATGTACAAACAGTGAGAACTAACATCGACAAATTTTTAACTAGTCTGGGGTGGAATATACTGTTAAAAAACCCACAAAATCGTTTTTGCACCATATGGTTCTGATTGTTCCCTTGCTGTACTTCTGATTTCAGCCAATGTGGCAAGACAAAGACAGCTTTTTAGACACTTTCCTCTGCAGCCCAGAGCTGCAGGCAAAGATGTAGCTAGACTGAAAACATGTTTCAAATGAACATTTTCAATAAGAAAGACACAGAAAGCTTCTTGATTGAAGCTGAGTGTATGTGAAGGTCCACATCTTCTACTGTGCCTTTCATATAGTTCTTTCAGTCTTTCAGCAATAAATTGACTTTGCAGTTTTGCCGATCTCTTTGAAAATATATGATAAAACAATGTATTTATGTTGAAAATGAGTGCAGTTTATTGTGTGGGCTTAAGCGCTCCATTCCAGGCAGTAGAGCTATTTCCTCTGCCATCTGCAGTAGTCCCTCCCTGAGCATTCCTCAAGTGCTGAGAAAATTCCCTGCCTGAGTTTCCAACATGCCTTTGGTTTCTATCTGAAGTTAATTTGTCCAAAGCAACAACTCAGCCCCTTAAAACACCCTTTCCACAATCTACAGCTTCCAAAGGGGACAATTTTTGGACTGCTCCCTACAGATTTAATGTACAATCAAGTGTTCCCATCCTAAATATATCATGTTTCAGGCAAGGTTTGCAATGCGAAATTCAAGACGGCGTCTGATTAATAACCTGAGGTCAGTTATTATGCCTCGAATTCTTTGACAGACATTTCATTTTGTAGGAGGACAAATGGTTCAGATGACTGTTACATCTGGTAGGTTCGATAGTTCATGTAATGCTCTAACTGGTGGATGACATCTGACGTCCCTGATATGCATTTCTCTGAGGTTCTCTGAGGGCTGGCACCATTGTAAGTCTTTCTTCATTTGATGACATGATGGATTAAGGCAGGTATATTATTTGATGTAATTATGTGTCAATCAAAAATAATTATGGGTAAATCAAATCCCTTGTGAATCTATCCTATGGTACTCATTCTGAATGCATATTTTCCTGGCACAAAGTCTGGCATTAAGCTCATATGATCCTTGCCACAGTCAAAAAGGAATAATGTGCATCTGTCTTTGATTTTACAGGCAACGTCTGCCCTGACAGTAATTGAATTAACTCGTTGCAGTACGGTGGAGTTCATCTTGACTTTGATGCACCTAGTTCAATAGATTGTTTATTTTGTCATCTTTAATTTATTGGTTTATATGCAAAGAGGGACTAGAAGGCGGGCTCATGTTATAAACATTCGCAATGGATTCCATACACCGATGATAAAAGTGGCTACATAGGAATATATCAATGTCAAGATTCACCATGCTAAATCAATCAGCCAATCACTATAACAGTCTCTGCTCAGCACAAGTAAACAAAGAGAATGATACAGCGAAAGGGATATGTATTTACTTATGTCAACCACATAATACACGTGTGACAACAAAATAACAACAGCTAGCCATCAAAGACCCCTTTAAAAAAGCCATACACTGATCACAATTGACATGAGCATGAATCACTCAGTTTTATAGACTGTGTTAGAGAATGAACCAGCATTTCACACAGGCCCACTTATTTAAGTGCCTGTTATGAAGGTTGTCAGTGTGGGTGGCACCTCCAGTGTCCCAGTACAGATTTTATTACCTACTTTGCCTTTCTAATAGAGACAACCACAACACATTGCAGCAGTGGGCTTAAGTGCAATCTTGGAATAACACTTACGAAATGTCATCAGCAGACTTTATTTACTGTAACCCCTACCACTCCTGGATGCCAAATTGCTTATCAAGTAACACTCTGGTGTGAATTTCATCACAGATTAATATCATGACTGAAATAGTAAACACCATTCTGAATATAATTGTTATAAATGTAACCATAACTTGCACTTCATGAAATGTTTAGGCATACACTTGTCATTCCAGTGAGCCAAGGGAGGGAAACGATGCAGCAGAGTATGACAATAAAATTCATAGAAATTATATGAACAGTATAAACTGGGCTACTATAACATGTTGACCTTAAATTAGCCACTTAATATTCCATCATGGTGTGCCCAGTGATGCAGAGGCAAATAAAATGAGGAATGAATTATCTCATTGTTTAGAGTAGGTCAGGCAGCCATCAAAAAGCGCAAATCAGTTAGATTTCCAAATAAACAGTAGGATATGTTTCCCCCCATAAAATACCATATCTTAAAGTTTGATTACCTCGATATTTTCAAGTATCAGTTTCCACCCTAAAGCTAATTTTGTCAGACTCAACAGGTTGATAGAGAAAGTTTAGGTGAGTTTAGACAGGTTTATCCTTCACTACATCACTGGCTGACAGAATTAGACACAAGACAATAACTTTTTAGATGACAGAGTGAGGGGTGAGGAGTAGATCCCGAGCGCTTAAGGTCTCAACAGATGCGCACGTCGGTACGGTTACTGAGAGAAAAAACAACAACCAACAACTAAACTTTGGAAATTGAATTCAGAGCGAGTAACAAGTAATTTCATCACAAATACAGAAGATAGATACAGGCAAGCAAGTTTTTAAAAAAGCGCTTTTAGATCTATTAAAATCCCGTGATGATTCACGAATTAATTGAAACGTTAATTAGTCTGTCTGCGTCTGCCCTATAACCTCTTCTCTTACCTTTTTTTTCTTTGTAAATTCAGAGCTCCGCTGTTGTGCAGCACTTCCACAAGCTTTTCCAATTAAACTGCGTCTGATACCTCCACACCCCCTTTCTGCCCTCTCTGTAGCTAGAGGGAGGATCGGATTTCTTTTCCTTAGCAAACCCTGCTCCGCGGTTCAGCCTGCTCAGCAGCACAGGGGGACTGCAGGAGAGGGGGAGTGTAGGGCTGGAGGCTGAGTGACAGCATAGCCTCAAACTTAATTTCACTTCTTCCTCTTCTCTCTCTCTCTCTCTTTCTCTCTCTCTCTCACTCTCTCTCTTCCTATTCACATCTGATTCCTCTGTGTACACCACTTATAAATCTCAGATGTATGTTAGAGAAAGGAGATCGGCCCCTCTGTTGAGAAAGTATTGATGTTTCAGCAGTTGCACAGGCTGCACTTTGTTTTGACAGTGCCGGAGAAGGTGTACAATCAATGGCAAATATTGACCGGCTTATCTCTGTTTCTCATCCTGTGAGGGCGGGGAAGTGTCTGACCCGTGTTGTGGTCTTTGAAGTAGATAGGCAACTGAAGGATACTCCAGACTCCCAGAACATGTTATTGATTACTTCAGAGTCCCAGAACCTGACCTCGGCTGATACTGATGTCCTGTCTGTCTGCCTGGATATCACTTTATATGTGTGTGTGTGTGTGTGTGTGTGTGTGTTTTGCACTAGGCCAGTTGATGCTGCCCTGCCCAAGCATTTGCCCTCTGTGAACCCCTGGGCTCCGAGCTCTAACCTGCAAGGGGAGGATAGGAATTTCCTGTCCTCCAGCAGAAACAAAATTTAGCCCTTGGCAATGATGCAACAGCCTTCGCATCACATCGCTTACCCCTCCTGCACAAACACATACACACTCTTAACCTCTGTCTCTGCCCTTGGCCTCCCCCCTCTCCTCTCCTCCTCTCCCTCTCCAGCCTCTCCTTCCCTGCCTCGTCCCTCTGCCCTCTGTCCGCTGCCTCCGCCCCCCCTTTGTGGGATGACAACAGACTGAAACCTCCCCCAAAGCATGGGGATTTAAGTCAGAGGCCAGCCATGCATTTGTGTATCAAAGGTCAGATTACCCTGTCGGATGTTATCTTTCTCCGGGCGACGGCAGTGGGGTGAGCGGGATGACAGTGCTAGCCCCCGTGGGTGATGTGTGAAGCGGTATGGAAAGACAGGGATTAATGGAGGTCCTGGGGTCTTACCAGGCTGAATGTGACCTAACCTCTGACTGAATCCCATGGGGGAAATAATATACCAGCCCAGAGGTTGAAACCAAACTCTGCCCATACTGTTACCTCTGTGTATTACAAAGATCTTTGCAAAGTTGTACTGCTTATACATTGGATTTGTTAGTATTCTATCTTTGTTTTTTTTTTTTTTTTTTTTTTTTTTTTTGAGCAAGTGAGGACATGGGCATGTTGTGATCGCAAGGTGATTTGTTTCACTTAAGTGGCCGGATGGGAGGAGAGCTGGTAGTATATAAAGGCCATAGATCTGCATCAGGGCCTTGACTAACCGTACAGTAACAATTGCTTTATGGCTCTGAGCTTTCTGTTACACTTCCTCACTGCACATTGTCTTAATACCCTCCTTGATTACTCCCTCTGTTCTGACAAAATTTTTACAGCCCAAAGGTAATTATCTTGCCAGTTCAGTATTGTTTCAGTGTTTTTCCACATTACGATTTAATGGCTTAGCAATCTTTGCTGTTACTCAGTGTTAACTCCTCTTTTTCATACTCAGTTATGGGCTGACAGCTGTGAAAGTAAAAAGAAAGGTCTGAAGAGGTTGTTATGGATTCTTTCCGAACAGCTTTTCCCGCAACTTCGCCTATTATTGTCAGTGGCTATGTTGCATATTAAGATTACCCTTTAATGGTGGTGCATGATTGGTTTTCCATTGCTGTTAAGACAGCCCGCATTTTTACAGCATGGAAACAGATGTTTCATAGAGTGTTTCTCGGTCTCAAGCTGCACTGACAAGGCAGGTCTGCCTGTTTTCTCTATTTGCTGTCTACTCATGACTTCAAATTTTGAAATAGTATTTTTCTGCTATGACGATACATACTTTACAATGGTTTTAGGAGTGCAGAAGCCCTGAAGCACTGCTACAAATAGCCTGTTGGATGCGTTTCTACAGCTATGTCATCGTGTTACACAATACAATTCTTCCTGTTGCTTGGACTCCTCAAATAAACTCACAAACATCCATGATAAAGAAATGTCAGATAAGCAAACGATGCTTACTTGTTTTCCGGCCCATCTGCTCCCCCTTGATTCCCTTCATCTCCCATGATGCATTGCACTCTGTGCTGGGAGCATGCATGTCCTTGGTTGCCTGGAGAGGTTTTCTCAGCCCTCCTGGACTCCAGCTCACCTCTCTCCTGATAGACATATGTCCCTTCTCCATATCCATTACCACACCAAGTGAGGTGCTTCTGCTGCGAGAAAAACAAAAGCCCTCAGCAGGGGAGATGTGGAGCTTTCGTTCCAGTCAGCTCAATCCTCTCCCCTGATCAGATGAAGCCTTCTCCGGCTTTGCTTGTCCAGTTGAAAGGTCACAGTCCAGGAGTGTATGGGGAGATTTCAGTCCTCACTGGCAGGCAGTGAATAACTTTGGAGGTACAAGAAAACACACAAGTTGGACATGAAAAAGAGTAGCTCAGCTTTCCTGATTGGTGCTTCCGGTCATGGCTCCTCTTTCAGCAGTAATCCCTCTAAATGTTGTCCTGTAGTGAGCGGAAAGTTGACGGGAGAAGTGCACTCTTACTTTGGTCGTCACACAGTATTATTCACAATCTAACAAGACCTCCCAGGAGGGGCAGCTCCAAAGCAGTCTGGATGAGTTCCCATGGACAATTGCCACGAAAATTTCACAATTGGGATGTGCTCTGCCGCAAATCCGGTAAAGGAGGCTGAGAAACTATAAACTTCTCTCTATCTGTCTGCTGCTCTCCTTTTCTTGCCTGCTCAGATTTTGTTCTTCCTCCTCTTCTATTTCAGTCTCCAAAACATGCCTTTTGTCCGCAACACAATCTCTTGCCCACAGATTATTTTTCTTTCAGAGAAAAGCATCTGCTCTTTATCTTGGAGAACCATAACTCTGCGATGACGTGAGGGGGGAACCGTGTATATGGTAGCTTCCTGCTGTTAGGTGGATGTGAGGAATAACATTTCACTCTGAAAAGGTCATTCCAGAGGCTGCTTTGTATTCAGACCTCAAAAGCATTCAATTAGATTTGCTTGATTGGGGTTTATTGTGTTATTTCTTATACAATAAAATCAGAGAGAGCTTCTGTGGACAAAATAATAATTCCTTTTTCCCTTTGACATTCAATCACGGATGAAGGAAAGTTCTCATTTGTTAGATGTTAGTTCTGACTGATGTTGAAATATATCAACTTGCTAGAACTGAGGCCCCATCATCAACTTAGTCATTCCTTGGTCAACACCTACTCCATTCAAATTTACAGTTTGTTTGCTTTGGTTCTTTCAGGGTGTATTTGATGTCTGTGTCCTGGCAAGTAAGCTGCTCAGCCAGTCTGTGAGACAGCTTTTTCAGCTCGGTGGCCTCGGCTTGGGCTGCAACAAGCCTGATTAGGGGAAAACCTGTTGTTACAAAAGGTTGCTGTACTGTATCTAATCCCACCAGGTGCCAGTGTCTGTCCACAGCCACCTGCAAGACAGGAAAAAAAAAATATTCAGCTTCCAATTCAAACTACAAAATCAAATTTTCTTGAACTGCATTATTTGTTAGAAAGTGGCATTTACCAAGTTCAAATTCAAGTTTATATAGAACCCCATATCACTGTTTACAGTCCAAAAGGGCTTTACCCTAAAACCTAGAAGTGGAACAGGGAAAAAATGGAAGAAATCTTGAAGGGCCACAGAAAGAGGAGACAGGTGTGCAGTAGGTGTCGACTGAGTGGGCAAACTACCAAATCAGGCGCTGCCATGTTACAAAAAAAAAAAAAAAAAAAAAAAAAAAAAAAAGAACACAAGCAGACAAAATAAGGACAGCAAAAGTGGGAGGGGGCAATACACAAATCTGTTCACCTCTTCTACCCAGAACTTTGTCAGTGAACTGCAACAGGAATCCTACTCTATTTTCCATCCTTGCCCATTCTGTAATGGTATAATAACTTCAAAACCACTACTTTGTACAGGATTATAAGTATTATTCATGATGGTCTTGAGAAAGCAGTCCTAAAGAATTGACTTTTGTGATGACAGAAAGTCTGCACTTTTTACTGTTTGTTTGGTCTGAGAGGCTGTTTTTGTGACTGTGGTTTGACAAACTTTTGTTAATAAAAAAAAATGCTCTGGTCATGCAATATTTTTTTTTTTTTTAATGAGCATTGGTTTTCTTCCAAATATCATAAATCTCATTCTATGCTTATATTTGTGCCTGTTGCAGGCCCACGCTCTGTCTTCAAAGCTGAAGATCTGCCTTCCCACTTTAAACAGCAGTCAGGCTAAAAGGGTGGAGAAGGAAATGAGGAGACGCCTTCATAAAAAAGTCTGAACGTGATAAACCCAGTGTTCTTTTCAGGGGGGTGGGGGTGGGGGTAGGGGTTCACCATTCATTAAGTCTTGGATGTAGGAAATCTCTCTTAAACCTGCCAAAAAATTAACTTTATCTCCGCCTCAGGGTCTGTGACGTGATACAGTTCACCGAAAAGCTGACAAAGTGATTGCAGATTTTCATGCTGTATGACGATGCAAGAAGACAAATTTGAAACTCTTAGGGCCTACAGTGACATGCTCTGTATCAATCACATTGCCTGTCTTATCCTATAAAGCATTTCATTAGATCAGCAGTGTCACGTTTCCTCTCCAAAGCTAGTAAAGCCCATTGGCACAGTTTGTAATGATAAACCAGTGTTTGTGCATCCTCGTCCTTGATCAGACTTGTCTCTCCTTGAAGCTGATCAGGGCTGCATTTGTTGTGCTAGTGAGTCACCACTGTAACACTCAGCAGAGGGAGGGCTCTGAGGAGAACTGGGAAAACCACACGTAACCATTATTTTTAAATGCTTTCTTTCACAGATTCCTTAGAGGCATGGCAACCACAGCAACATTCATCTTTTCTCAAGGTACACCGGCACCATGAACTTATTTGCACCTCTTAAAGACTGTATTTTGTGGAGGTGCTCTTCAGCATGAGAGCTGAGTCATGACAATCTATGGAAGCACTGTTTGTTATCCCCTGCAACCCTGAATCCAGACAATCAGCCCAAACAAAACACTGTGCAACCCATCCAAAAAGGAAAAAAAAAAAACCCTCACACTTTGGCCTACTGGTGTGATCCTGTCAAGTGAGCGCAGATGAAGGCCAGCATTGTTTAGATGTACTGACAACAGCTCTTTGATTATACCAGATGTGTGAAAAATAGCCACATTGAGATCAACCTGGATCTGGAGATGCCTTTTAACAATAAGCAGTGTGCACCTCATTTGGCTACAGTGGCTTCATAGCTTTTTCGTTTTTTCATGTTGAATAAATTTCATGATAGCTCCACATGTTCATGTTAACCACACTGAAAGAGAACAGAGGTGAACACGTGTTGAGGGCATGTCCAAACACCACTGTACCAAAATGATTAAAATTTGGTCTGATTACCCTGTTTGATCTAGTCTGCAAATATTTAGTGACTGCCAGACAACGAACAGATGTAGGATACTCAAAACTGATATCAGCAGTGTTTCAGACATGGCACTGCCTCTGAACAAAACACTGACATATGGAAAACTTCATCTGCCAAAAACTTTTTCTTCTTGTTTGCCTCAGCTTGTTACTATCAAGCTTCTATCGCTGTATATCTGCCCTCATCTAACATTTCATATCTACTCAACTCCAATGGACCCTGTCTTCCAGTCATACCTGAGATCTGATGTCATCTATCCACCTTTTCCCGTCTAACCTCCAATTACCTTGAAGTTCAAAAGGCATTTTACTGTACCCATCTGTGCCGCTCCCACCCCCACACTCAGTTTTCCTGTGCCACCCATTGACCTCCATGATTACAGCCAAGGATATCATTTACAGTCTGCCCTCTGGGCCATTTTAGTGTGTAATCACAGAGTTCCTGTACATCTTCAACCTATGAGACAGAAAATCCATGCTACAATTTTCTGAATTGCATTTACCGTAGTGACACAAAAGAGGCGGTTCAGGCTGTATTTTATCATCTACAGTAATCACTTAAATGTCCCTGATGGCTGTTGTCCACTGCATTGATCATACATAAATGTTAATAGGCATCTTGTAGTAAGGCCTGTCACCCACCTAATAACTCATAAATCCCATGCATGTTCACCTCAGTTAAAGCATATCTACATCATCAGTTGCTCCGGGCACACATGTGGTGAGGAATGCGAGATGTGCGGTTGTCATGTGAGCATGCATTCCACCTGGGACTTAAAAGTGTATCAGTTACCTTGCTTAAAATGAGCCGTCTAGTCACGACATTGACTGGCAAGCCTTTCAGACAGCAGCCCCCTCAGGGCAGAACCACTATGTGTCAGTAATCACTAGCCTTTGCCTGGGTCTTTTACAGTTTAGCATAAAAAAAAATCATTCATCTGTAAATGCTGAAGGCTTCAGCACGGCCCTTGCTCTCTTTCCTGCACTTAGACAAAGAGCCATTCAAGGGCCCTTGCAGCAAATAATATCGGGTAGTGCTCAAAAATTGGCATTCCTGGTTCATAACTCTTTAGTCAACATGCCTTGGCTTGTGCAGCATGATGACTGACATCCAAAACACTGCAAGTCGCAGGCTCCAATGAGACTCAACCGTCTCTCTCGCTCTCTCTCTCTCTCTCTCTCTCTCTCTCTCTCTCTCTCTCTCTCTCTCTCTCTCTCTCTCTCTCTCTCTCCCTCTCTCCCCCTCTCTCTCTCCTCTCATTCTCTTTCTCTTTGGTTTTGGTACAATCCTGTGGAGACTATCATGAATCATGCAGAGGAAACGCTTGTAATGGATTATCTATTGCATGTGCAGCTCATCCTCCTGACAGAGTTACAGGTGGAGAACTTCAAGAGGGAAAGATAAATACCTTCACTAGGTGTGGATGAGCCGATGCCAAGAGGGAGGGACCTTTCTTAAACAATCAAAGCTATAGCCTGAAAACTGTTATACATCAAAGGAACAACGTCCAAGTACTTAATAAAGATTAAAATGCATGAACAAAATCAGTACTGCGAGATGAAGCATTGTTTGTAGAAGTGATCTTGGCCCTCACCTTACTCTCTTCACATTCATCTGTTCGACTGAAATGTATTGTACAACTTCAAAGAGTCTTCAGTTACACCAAAAGTAATGGGGTTTCATTGACTAATATATATGGCAGCATATGGCTGGACAAAATCTATTGTAAAGCAGTTAATGGGCCTCACCTGTTGTGTTAACAGGAAGCAATTACTTATATATGTAAGTCAATACAGTCTCCAGCAAGGTCTTTAATTGGATACACCTTCTAATGTTACACAGTGTTCTTCAAGTCCATAACCTGGCTCCACACCAGGCTCCACACGGACGGGACAATAGGCTAAGATATCAGTGACCACACTGCTGATGTAGCACTGAACCCCCTCTGCAAGTCTGCGGTGCTCTCTAAGGGAAAAAACAACGGCCACAGATGTTTGTCATCTAGTCAAACAAAGAGTTTCTCTTTCAATGTTTCCCCTCATCTTCTTTTTTTTTTCCAGCCCATTGCATTCCCTGCTCCCTCCAAACAAAGATAATGTCTTACCCCGTAAAGATAAAGATAACTGGCTGCAGGTGAGTTCACCCTCAAGTCTGCAGCAAAGCCAAGATAGGGACAAACACAGTTTCACAGCGACAGATTAAATTCCATTATTCCATCCTGTCTGGTGTGTGTTGACTCAGTCATGCTGCTCACCTGTGCTCCGGTGGGTCTGGCTGTGCGAAGCGGCTAGTGTGTACTGCCCCTTTTCAGTTCCTCAGGCTCTGCACACACCTCCCTCCCCCTTTTACCTCTTCCTGAGTGTGACTCTCTCTCGCTCCCTCTCACTCTCTCTCTCTCTCTCTCTCCCTCAATTGAAGCAGACGGAGGATGGGGGGTGAGGGGTGGGGGGGCTGCAGCAGTTGGAACACAGAGGGCTCTTTGTCTGGGATCTTTTCATATGGTTTCCTTCAAGCTTGCATACTGAACACATTATGCCATAATATATTTTCATATTCAACACAGGGATGTTGAGGGACCTATGGGCCCCTCTCTGTTTCCCCTTTTTCCTTTCTTGACCCATTTTCCCGCCGCGCACACCGGGCAGAGAAATCCAAATAAAGAGTGAAATATACGCAAGTAAAAAGTACACTGAGTTTCAGTCCGAGCCCGGAAAATTTGTTTATGCTCTCCCTGATTGTTTTGAATTATAAAACTCACAGGCACAGAAAGGTATTTCCTCTTGAGACGTAAAACATGGACTGAACAGAAAGTTTCTGCCCAGTGCCTGTTTCTTAACAGCCACTGGGCAGATGGGACACTAACTCATGGATGGTTTTACGTGATGTATAAGACTTCTGGCCCCTCTATTAGGATGTTAAGTCTAAGGTTATGATTCTCCCCAATATCACTCTGTATCTCCAAACACGGATTTACTCAGAAGAGCCCATAAGTGCCATAAAAAATCAGCAACATCTGGTTCACTGGACAGTTTCTAAGACTCTGAAATTATGAGATCTGTAGATTTATAGATGTGGAGTCTCTGCTACAGAAATGTATGGATGCTGTATCGTTGCACTAATCTCCAAAATATTTTATCGTGAAACCTGACGGGCCTCAGCGAGACAAGGACCAGCCGGCTCAAATTGTTTGATCTTCTTGGGTCATGATCCAGAAAGGCTGTAGAGGATATGTGCATGGCTAACTCATCCAGTGGAAAACTTTTGTCCTGAATGGCTGCCATGCTTTAGGAGTAATATCTTAATCAGCCTGCAACCATAGGATGACCTAACTTTACTTAAGGGTGCATTCCCTCACTTGTGGTACACCACTGTGCTCAAACAGGGACTCTGTAAGTCATACAAAGTTTAACCAAGGGCCGACCAGTCTTTCCCAATTCCCTTCAGAACAAAAAATATGATAATTTCACCCAATACATTTGAATAATTTTACTATATTTTGTCATATCCTGAGCAAAATGATTCTGAAGGTTATGTTGGTGTTTTTTGGTATGTTATTATATTTGTCTGGCCATTTCACCACCACTCTTTACCTGATGGATGGGCCTGCCAAGCTGCGCAGACAATCCATCACCTGGAAGCTACTTTAAGTAGCCTCTCACCCCTGCCTCTTCTCCTCCCCCAACGCCCCTTTGCTCCTAATCGGACTCTCCCTCTCTATATTGTTCTCTCACTTTCTTCACACACTCTCCTCTTCTCTATAATCTTTTACATTTATTCTGCATTTTTTTTGCCTATTTCTTCTCTTCTAGCACCACTTTACTTGTTGCTATCGTACCCTTCAATCTTTTTTCTCTCTCTCTCACCCCCACCCACACCATTCCTCTGCGCTCTCTCCTTTGACCCAACCTCTCCTGACATGTTTATATGTGTAAGACCCCATGCAGCTGGGAGAGCAGCCATTAGCCGTTGTCTCTATCTTCTCTTCCCCTCCTCTCTCTCTCTCTCCCTCTCTCCCAGTGGCCTGCTCCGCTCTGCTGGCGTGACTCTCTGAAGGGCAGCTGTGTGTGTGGGAGACCGAGGAGCAGAGGAGAAATGTTAGCGCACATTCCTTCAGAAGAGGGGCTTTTGCTGCAGAGAGTGGCGTGGAATTTCCTAAGTGATCTGGTTTGCATTCCCTCTCAAGTCAGATCTAGCTACATTACACTGGGAGAAGTTATTAGAGAGTGTTTGCTATGGCTGAGCCCTGAACTGATTAGAATCATGCACAGCCCCTCTCTGCTCCCTTCCTCACCATACCACCACCAGTACATCCCTCTGTGTGTAATGCGATACAGCCACGGGGCTGTTCAAAGGCACAGCTTTAGTATAAACACACAGAGAGAGGGATTATTCATTATGCCTTGTGGATGTTTTGGTGGGTAGATGTTCCTGGTTGATTTCAGGGAACAACTCTGGCAAGTTCACATCTAATAATGTGCTGGACCATATACCTCCATGCTGAGTGGCTTGATTGCCAATCTTCAGGGATACAGTATGGCTTTGTGACTAATGCTATTAGGGCTCACTCATGTTACAGATCTGGCTCTGTTTATTTTCAGTCGACCACCAGGCTTCCGTACTCTTCATAAAGTGCTTCAGAGGCTGCTGTGGTTTGAAGTGAGATGGCTACAGCATGGCAGAATCAGGGTGTGCCCATGCATGGTCAGATGATGTAAGCTAAACCCACATTTAAAATAGGAAGATAAACTCTATCTATCAAACAGATGGTCAGGGGTAGAAGTAACTAATTGCATTTACTTACATTACTGTAGTTAAGGAGCTTTTGTGTCTTTTGTGTGTTTTTAAAGATCAGCAATTTCACTTTAATTGACCATGCTTCTGCTGAAGAACTGTAATCCACTACATTTTAAATAAGCTTCACATACACATTTTGCTGCTCAGCCCAGCTGCAGAGCTGTTCACAGTGAACGGTTGAGTTCAGCTGGTGCACTTTATTTTGTAATTTCTATCTTTTCCAGTGAAAAAACTGAATTTGAACTATACATGCTTGTCCTTTTAAAATTGCATGGCAAAGATCACACAGAACACTATTCTCTTTCCTCAGTACATTTTGAATGAGCTTCTTATACTTTCACTTTAGCAGATTTTTACACAAGCACTTTCACTTCTGAGTAAAATGTTAACAAAATAACACCATGTCTACTTGAGTAGGGATCGAGCACTTTCCACAACTGCAGACAACCACCTTTGCACTGATTTTGTGAATGAATGCATTTATGTAGCTAAGCATGCATAGATGTGTGTGATATGTGTATATACATATATTTATGTACTTATGCACATGTATATGCATGTCTTTATGTATGTGTAACCGGCAGCCATACAAAATACTGTCAGTCCAAGACAAATTTACCCTCTGTCTTATTGTATTGTATTGTATTGTATTGTATTCTAGACAGCATCAAAATAGAAAAGTAATGCCTCATAAACAGCACTGACTGTCCGTTTTGAAAGTTACCGACCTTGGATGCCACCATGGCGTCTGGTTGTATTCTTCAAAATCCAATATATTGCCTATGGCATGAGTCCCACTACGACATAGCTGTGTGGTCTAAATTGCTTTCACAGACTGGGCAGGGCACGGGAGCTCCTCATGGACCCTGACGTGCTCTTTTTTTTTTTTTTTTTTTTTTTTAAATTGTGCATTTATGTGCATGTGTTCACGTATGTGTATGTGTCTGTGTATACCAGACTTGAACCCACAGCACCACAGGCATATGGTAAAGAGTCACAGTCCACTAATACACAGACAGACTTACAGGGGTATTTTTGACTGAGCCCAAACCACAATCAGCTGGCCGGGTCGACCTATGCGTCTGGGTAGTGTTGAAAAACAACGTGCTTAGCCAACGTTACTATATTACACATGATTAGACAACACCTATTTAGCGCCATTGCTCATTCTAAATACGTCTTGGCAACAATGCTTCCGAGACATGAAGCAGGCATAAAGAATTGCAAATAAATCTCATGAGCCTTGCCCTGGACACAATCACTGTTCCCTTCACTGCCAGCTGCTCTGAATGGCTTTTTAATATGAAAGATTGTTGGTGTTTTCTAGTTTATAATCAGCCTCATCAGTGCTCTCATGGGTTCAGCGGCCAACACAAACAAACGGCGGATGTTGCGAAAAAGATTAATAAAGATGTTTGGCCATTAGTCTCAGTTTATTAGCCGATGGAACAAAAAGTCCTCTTTGATGCCTTGTCTCCACATCAAGGAACTTCCTAACAAATGATAGCAAACATCTCCTTGTTTTTGAATGCTGAATGAGTATCTGCTGAATGAAATTGTTGCAAATGCCATCAGTGATGTCTGTATTTCTCATGTGGGTGTGAATATCACTGTGCAAGGAGAGATGCAGGTCTACCACACCGAGTCCAGGTTGCACTCTGCACAGGACATTACTTACCTCAAAGGAATGTCATGCAGCACATTTCACTCCTTATTCACTCTATCGCCGTGTTAAGTGTTCAAGAATTAGGGGAAATGGGTGGGAGCATAAGTACTTCAAAAAAGCTCCATACACACACATCTTGCGTCTTTGCTGCAGCTACGCTTTAACTTTTCCACAGGATGTTGCATTTTTTAAATTCAAATCTCATTTGGACACCAGAATAATGCAGTTTATCAACCAATCCAGCACACAAGAGCTGTGCATCAACTGATGTCACATTCCCCTTTGATTCTGTTTGGTTCGGCCCATTTCCATTTAAATGCCTTGATACTTTGTAGCTAGGCCGCTCTGCAGATGGATAAGAACAAGGCAGGAATTCTTCTCCCAACAAGAGGCTCTGTCTTTGTTTGGACCAATGCTCTGTAGAATGTAATCAAAATTTACAGGGAGAAAAAAACAAAATACCAGACACTGATCTGGTTCGCTGCCACACAAGCAAACTGCTTCATCTGTGTCAGACGGTGCTAGGTCTCAGCAAAATGTTTATTCCTCTCCCCTCCTGCAAATGACATTAGTGTCTGAGCCCAGAATATCTGCTGCAATCACGGTGAATGTATAGTGTGGTGACATTCCAGGAAATCAGGCCCCGAGATGCGCATGTGTGTGTGTATGTGTATAAGAAATGCACATCCACTCCTTCATCTCCCATTACCTAAGCTTGTCTTGATTGGCGTATTGTGGAGATCATGCTCATTTTTCAATCTCACATTAACCCCATCCCTCCCACCCTTACAAGCATGATAAAATTATCTTTATCTAATTTTGTACAAAGCAAAAGCTCCTCTGTGGGAGCTGAGATCAATAGAAAGCAGTAATGTCATCAGAGATGACAACACCACAGTGTCCATTGAGTCCCAGATCTTATGCAGCTTATCTAGTTTATCTAGCTCCCCTGATAATTTGTCTGTCTGTCTATCATTCTGTAGTAAAGATTACAGTTTGAATGCAAGGTTTATGCCTTTTCCACAAGTAATCTCAGCTGGTCCAGACATACTAACTTGTAATAACATTCATCTCCATCAGAAGTCTCACAGGGTGTATTTGTGCAGCTACAGTACCTAGTGTCCCCCTCTCCTTCCATTGAGTCTGGAAGCAATTAAATTCATACCTTCATACCTCCTGCCATCTGGGCTCTGGGCTTCTCACATTTTTACTCTCTGAATTAAGAGACCAGGTTGAATCTTTTTCCACTCTGTGGCTCAAGTCATTTTTATTCTCAGGACACTGGAGGCTTTGTTGGATCTTTTTTTTTTTCTGTCTCCCTCTCTCTACTTTCCTCAGTGGAAACTGTCCACCAGAGGAGCCTCCAGTCTCTCTCCTGGGAATAGATTAACAAGATTTGCTGAGCTAATGTACAAATGACTCAGCTGCAAAAATATTCATGCCTGACTAGATGTCTAAATGGTTAATAGTGAGCCATAGCACACAGTGACTTCATTCATAATGCAAAATCGTTCGGGGTTCTTATTCAGATCTTATTATGAAAGAAATATGATCAAAGAGCAAAAACTAATGCCCAGTGTCATTTCATTTGCCAGGTAATGCCTGACAGTTTGCCACAGCAGTGTGCCTGGATGTAATAGGTACTCCTGCTGTTCACATTTAGTCTCTGCAGTCAGCTCCGCTCGTCACTGTCTGTCCTCTGGTTTAACGGCCTTTCACTGGGACGCAGTGGATCCCATTACCTTGAGCTGAATGGAGACACTGGCAATGGACATGATTTTTCCATTAAGGAGAAAGTGTTACAAGAGCCTCAGCAGGCCCGCGGAGGCCGATGGAGCGGTCACGGTGAAAGGGGCTTCACTAGAGGGTGGAGGTGGTTATTTATCCTCTGCGGCCAGGCTCAAGAGACCACTGGAGCTAGCCTGGTCTGAAGACGAGCCCTCTGAGCTGTCAAGCGGTCACCTGGCAGATGAGACTAACAGCAACAAAGAATGACTCCCTACATCCTGGAGGAGTCATGAGCAGACTCAAGATAATGAGCATCATCATGCCTCCTCTTTTCACCATCTTCATGTGTCTTTTATAAACACCGATAACCCATTTAGGCTTTAAGCCGCTGTAATAAGATTCAGTGTAATGCTTTTAGAGCATGAAAACTGGCCTGTTGTCAACAGTCCTATAGCCTGTTATGACAGATTGATAGAAATGTATGGGGGATTAAGAGAACTCCCATCCTATGTTTCTGGATCATGTCAAAAGTCCCATGGAAATTTCCTGCATACAGTTGGAGTTTTGTGAATCTTGTCATTTTATGGTGCTTAGCTATTGGTCCCTTGCACCACAATGACTTATTCACTTGTGGTTTCTGCCAGTAAAAGAGATTCAAAATCCCCTACTCAAACTCCACAAAATTTTAGGGAAAGAATTTCCTATGTAAAAGTTACAAGCAACTTGATTACAGCTGTACGCAAGGGAAACTATTGACACATTCAAGGGAGGTCACATGCATAATTCATCTGTGAACATTTGAAATGCCACACACACGCACACTCACACACACTCACACACTCACACACACACACACACACACACACACACACACACACACACACACACACACACACACACACACACACACGCACAAAGTCACACTCACACATTCACAGAGAAGGTTAAGCGAGGAGGAAAGGGACTGCCAGATTTTATGAGGCCTAAACAATAATAAAAGAATACTGGATGCGATTAAGGAAGAGGTGGGTAGCCACACTGGGTGAGTCCTTTGTCAACAAGTGTGAGCCATCACTTTGGGGTTTTCAGTGTGTGTAAGCATGTGTGTTTCTGCAGTTTCTGCTGAGGCATTTCCTTTCTTTCAGAGGGAAAGGGGAGTTGAGCGAGTGGATGGAGGTGGAAGGAGTGCAGAGGGGTGGCAAACGTCCAGTATTACTCAGTTTTCGCTGTTTAGCTTCCACATACATAACGGCTCAGGATAACAATCATGATGGCTTCATGATGGCTTGAAAATATGCATTCAATTAATTTGCAGACCTGACAGGCAGAAGTCAAAATACTGTACTCTGATGGACCAACTCCATCAGCTCCTCTAATTCAAAGGAGATAAGCCTTTTTTGTGTTGCTAAAAACTCACTGTATGGGAAAATGTTGCATCCTTTTGGTGCCCTGTTGTATATCTTGATTTTGCCATGCATCCTGCATACTTGAGTAAACACAGAAGGAGCTTGAATGAAATTTGACCAGCTAATCAGCTAACTTTCTCATATGATGTCACCATTGTACTCAAAGAAGAGGAGGAAGTTTAGCTACTGCTACAAAAGTGTTGCAAAAGTCTTTACAAAACAAATTTCTTTGCAATGCCACAGTAAAAAATTACCTTTCCAATGAACTGCTTTCCCATACTGTTTGCATTATGTCAGTGTAATTGTGTGGTGGAACAAGACGCTATCTGACATTAGCTACTTAGTGATGGTCAAGTTTGCTGGTAAAGCAGTTCATTTAGCTAGGTAATTATCTAGGTAAACTATTTTAGCATTGCAATTGTTTTTTAAAGATTATTTTTGGGCATTTCTGCTTTATTATAGAATCACAGTAGAGAGAGACGGGAAAGACAGGACAGAGAGAGGGGAGGACATGCAACAAAGTGTCATGGGCAGATTCGAACCCAGGCAGCTTAACCTTGGATTTTTGGTATGTGATCTTCACCCATAGCACTGAAATTGTTTTTGAAAAGATATTTGTTCTTTTTTGAACAATTTTTCATTACTTTTTTAATTCTTACAAGCACAGCAGCAGTGCTCAGGTGGTCGGATCAGGGAGTGTGCCGATTAGCTGGGGAAATTTCATTTAAGTTTCTCCTTTGTTGGCTCAGCCAAGCAGGTCACTTGGTAAAATTAGGAAGTGCGAAACGACCCATTAAAAAACTTTTTTTTTCTTAAATGCAATAACTGTAAATTTAACCAATCTGACAATGTCCACATTATTTTTCATTATGTAAGATTATAATTAAACTTCTACAGCAGAGCGCCTTTAAGTGGTTTGACTTTAGTGCACTCCTCTAAGAAGAATTATGTCCTGACCTGGATAAATCATGCCTGCTTTAAGCTGGATGGATGTCACGCAGTCTTCCAACAGTAATTGTATGGCCCCTCCAGGAACTGGGGTGAATGAGAGTGTACCGGTCCAGAATATACTGAAGCTTAACTTAACTTAAATAGCTGCACAGACTTTTATATCCCCAGCAGAGGGAGAACATGATGAGATGACTGTGATTGTTCCTGTTTGTGTCTGTTGGCTCACAGTCTATTATTTCATCCAAGTATCACGATCTAGTTAATCTGATTTATTAGCCTCGCTAATCAAGTTTATATGCCTCAAGAGGCAATATTAGTTTCCTGCTGAGAGCACATAGCTTCTGTGGCATTTAGTGTCCTTTCCTAACTCCTATGAATGCCAATCAGAGCTCAGTGATGTGCTGTCATCTCAGCAGCGAGAGATTAATTGTTTCTTAAAGGTACAGTCCTTAATCTATTTGATCTCCCAAATTTATTCGTTGGGCAAGTCAGTGCATTTCATTTTTAAATTGCACCAAGCCCTAGTAACTCACGATAAAAAACAAACCTATTGCTGGTCAATAGTATTTCAGCAGGAGATGTTATGCTGCAGGTACAGACTGGGCCTTTAAACAACAGATATGCACATCTTCAGCTCCAAATGTTACCAGCTTTATTATCATATTTCAATAATGCAGTACTCGAATAGAAAGCATGCCTCTCTTTTATCTGAAAATTTTATTCAATGCAAAAAGTTGCAACTTACTGGTCTAATGTTGTTATTAATGTAAAAATGAAATAGAATGTTATATTTTACAAATTTTATTTAATTTCTCAGTGTTGAAAGATTTGCAACATATCAGATTCTTGGCTGACGGATTTCGCCTTGGTCTTACCTATGACTTCAGTTTCAGCCTCACTTGAGTTGGGCTTCTTTGCAACAAGTGTTAAATTCATTAAAGCCATTTTAACCTAAATCCTTGACTGAGTTTGTGTGCACAGATAATTCTGTTTTCTTAATTCTTAACTCTGTTACTCAAGTATTATGGTTTTGGGTCAAAGCATTGAAAGATCATGACTCAGTTTTTGACAGTTACAGTAAATATTCTGGTTTAGCATTATATTACTGTTACAAATAAACATCTCACTCCTTTCACCTGTGTTTCTCGGCATCTATGCAAACTCTGATCCACACTGCATTAAGGGTGCATATTGAATGCCAACAAAAAACATTAAAAAGTGGAACCACTATCATGACTGGGATCAACACTTCTTTCACCTGTAATAGACAGAGACAGTGTAAGCATTTCTCTGTCAAAGTGGCCGCAACCTTTCGGAGCTTCTCAGGGGTTTCTGAGAATATTGTTAAATGTTGACGTTGCCTGCAGTTTAACTGTAATAGATCAATACAACTAATGTTCATATCTGAAACTATTTCAGGTGAGCAATTTGGCCTAAATATTCATCTCTTACAGAGTGATTTTTAGCTGTACAATGTCTTCTGTTGTTCAGCACATTTGTTTTCAATGGAGAGGGGAAGTTGTCGTTGGCAGCTCAAAACTGTTCATTTTTATACCAATCCCAAACACAAAACTGCCAGTCTCGGCCAAAGATCATAATTTCAGATTACTTTATATTTAACTTTAAGCCCCTGACACACCAAGCCAAACGGTCAGCCGTCAGCTGTCAGCCATCTGTGGTCGACTGTTGCCCAGTTTCTGCCATGTGTCCCGCACCAGCGGCCATTATCACCTCTCATCACCCCTTGCCAGTAGCCTACTGGTTGATTCGGTGACAGAAAGTTTCTAATTGGCTGTTTCACCTAATTAAATCAGGGCAAGAGAAGAGAAACTTTGTTGTCTATCTGTGATTGTACCAACTAGCTGGCAAGTTTGAGAGTTTTATCAAACAATGATGTAGTGCTGGTTGGTTTCTTTATCTTTCTTGAGGAGTTTACTAATTTGAAAGAGTGCCACCGCCTGGTAGGGAGAATTATTTCCTCTCATGCAGGAGCAGAATATCATCAACTACAGTCTGTGTGGTGCATTCATGGACAAAGTCATGAAAGGAGGCAAAGCAATCTGACCATCAACCTTGGCTTGTGCTAGTTCTTTGACATTGGTTTGGTGTGTCTCAAGCCTTAGCTGCTACAGTTCTCATTTCCTCACTTTTGAGGTAATGCCTGCCAGCAAATATCCCTCAACATAGTGCGTGCTAAGATGCTGGCATGAAGCAAATGACACTCGTAGGATAACGAACAGATGTAGCCTCTGAAACTCTCCCTCAGCTCTCATTTATCACCTGTAACTGTCAATGACACACAAGTCATGAGAGCATTCACTTGAGAAACTAAATACCAGACAGGACTGAAAACATTCTTTAATACCACAGGTGGATGATTCACTCAGTGAAACCACAATGAAAAGGAACTTGACTTCTTTTAACTTGGTCCAGTATTCTTCACTGCGCCCTTGTGAGCTATGGTGTGTTAGATTCTGATTGTGTAATTCAGACGACCATGTCTCCAGCTTCATTCTGCACTGTGTGTGTGTGTGTGTATGTGTAATTGCATGTACACACACACGCACACACCAGGACTGCTAAATCAACCTCAGGTGTACACAGCTGTACCTTACTGACCGCAGACATGGCCTCACCCAGGATGTCTGGAGAAGACGCTACAGCTCTGACATCATTGTCTCATCCCATAAATTCCAGGTTCTCCATCAGGTTCTTTCCTGTGCTTGACCTGTGAAAGGCTCTTAGCAAGCCGGAATCAATACAGAAATTATTCAGACACCATGCAGAGGAAGTGTCCTTTTGCAAATTAAAGTGAAATCAGTTGTTGTTGCAAAGAGCAGTTTCCGTACTGTTTATGTATATTTGGCTGCGAGGCCTGTTTAGGTTTAATGTTCTATGTCCGTCTGCTCAGCATATGGGTTAGAGGAATGGGCTCTAAGCTCTTTACAATGCACAATTAAGGAAATGTGTTTTTTCACCTGATACAGTTTGTAATGGAAAAGCTATCTAAGCCTCAAGATATCCCCTCCTCCGTGTTACCAGCCACCCACCTGGATGATGCCGCGATGGCCACACATGCAGCATGCTAAATAAAGACAGACACCAGAGGCTCAATTTTACGCATCCCACACAAGCTTAGTTTGAGGCTTCAGTCCCACTGGCATGACTGAGGGAGAAGCACATGAAAAATGCTGAATAACCATATCAAGATGTAGCTTTTCTTGTATGGAGGCCGCAACCTGCATCACCCCAGGTTGCTGCTGTTCACATGAAAAGTAGGAATTCCAGACACTGGCGATGAATGTGCTGTAAATAGACATAACATGCTTTGACAAGCTTCCAACAAACCTCTTTTTGTGACTGATTCCCTCTTTTCTGTCCTCACTCTCTCTTTCTCTCCCTCTCTCTCTCTCTGTTTTAACCTCTTTCTTGCTTTTTCCTACTCCACCCAGTTTATTAGTACTTTGAAGACCACAGATATTCTCTGTGAGCCATGCCAGTTTGGTTCAGAAAATAGAGTGCAGCGAAAATGGCCTTCTTTAACGGAGCCAAGGTCTCAACAGCTCCATGCCGGGCCTGGGAGGCAGTTAGAGGGAGCTGACAACCCGGTGCTGCTTTCCCATTGTTCTCCGTGCATGGCCCAGGGTGATTTTATGTTAATGGATTTTATGTCACAGTCCTCCGAGCTTTGTGGTTAGTCTGTCTGTGAGAGTCTGGGATGCAAACAAAGCTTCAGAAACTGTAAAAGTCGCCGCAGAAAGAGGGCCGCCTTGAACTGGCAGATGAGTGACAAATTGCGTACACAGTACTTTCCACTGGATGTTTGGCATGTGGCCTCGTTTGCATATAGGCGTCTATCTGCTGTCTGTCTGTATGTGTGTGTGATTGTGACTGTGCTTGTACTGTACGACTGTGTTTGTGTGTTTGTGTGTGTGTATGTGTGTGTGTGGTGGCGTTTGATTGTGTGCACCCATACACATGCATGCACAGTGTTCTTGTCTGCCTCTGTGAGTGTGTTTAGTCTAAGGACAGAAGAAAGAGGCTGGTGGTTTGACAGAGACAAATGGCTGAGTTTGTTCCTCTCTGTTGGATGTGTATCGCCACATGACATCATCGCTTTCATTCACATACTGTTGGTTGGCTGGCCGGCCTGCTCTGGACATGCACGGGCACTCAGATATATAATACATAGGAGGTATGATTGAAAGAGGGAGAGAGAGAGAGAAAGAGAGAGAGAGGGAGGGAGAGAGAGAGAGAGGAGAGAGAGAGAGAGAGAGAGAGAGAGGAGGGAACTGGGTGCCGTGGGTGATTAGCTAGTTGGTATGCCATTGTCACAGAATAGAGCAAGCTACTTTGCGGTATTACCAGAGCATTAACTCCATATGCAACATCAGCACAAAAAAAAAAAAAAAAAATATGCTGAGCAACAGTCACAGGGCTTTCTCTGGAGAGCAAATGAGTGTACAGAAATGATTATAAACACTTAGAAATGACAGAAAATGCTAGACAGAAGTGGAATGAATACAAAATGCAGTGGGTAAGTCAACATCAGTAAAACTAAATAAATAAATAAAAATAGCATTGCCAGTTGTATTTATTTGAGATTTGCCCATTTCTTCCCGGAGTACAGAAAATGCATTGGTCAGGCAATTATTTTACAAAGGTGGGAGGAGGTTGTTCAGTCTCTTAACCCTCCTGTCGTGTTCGCGGTCAAATCTGACCGGTGTACAAGTTTTCTCTCCAAAAAATGCAGTTAATTTCATCCGTTTGTCATGAGGTTCCATGACTTTGTTCACACATGGCATCTGAACACATAAAATAAATTTGGAGAATTTTTATTAATTTTTGAATGTTTTATTTAACTTGTATACACCCATCGTGTTCCCGGTCACAAATGACCGGTCATTAGAAATGAATGGGTAAGACTACAATTAGTGTATAAAATAGAGTTAAACACATTCCCACACTCCTTTCCCACACCCCAACATGCAGGTGTCTTTGAGCAGACACAGATGTGTGTGAACACACACACACACACACACACACACACACACACACACACACACACACACACACACACACACCACACACACACACACACACACACACACACCTTATACCCCTTTCTGGCTTCCATGGCAACCCCCACGGGAAAGTATCTCTCAGACTTCTTTCCCACACCCCAACATGTAGGTGTCTTTGAGCAGGCACACACACACACAAACACACACACACACACACACCCCTTATACCCCTTTCTGGCTTCCATGGCAACCCCCACGGGAAAGTATCTCTCAGACTTCTTCCCCACACCCCAACATGTAGGTGTCTTTGAGCAGGCACACACACACACACACACACAAACACACACACACACACACACACATGGACACAGACACACACAACTTTGCCCCTTTTTGGCTTCCATGGCAACCCTCACGGGAACCTACCACAGGAACTGCCAACACCTGACACCTGACACCTGTCAGGTGTCAGGTGTCAGGAAGAAGACCCAGCTGAAGTTGTGGTCACCTTTCGGTCCAAAAATGGTCATTTTTCCTGGACCTCATCCCCACCTGAGAGGAACGGTCAGCTTCCATGTGAAAATGTCATGAGGATGACTAACTAAATCATAGTGGTCAATGCTGACGGGAACACAAAAAATGCTATTTTTTTGCCACTATTTAGAAAATTGAAATGTTTTCAAAACAGTGTCCTTGGAAAACATTGAAATGAAGTACTCTGTGATAAATACTACAATATGTTTCATCTGAGTATTTGTTATAGTCAAAATAATATCTATATAATGTTTTTTTCCCTAAAAAACGAATGGTATGATCTCAGGTAAATTAGGCCTACAGCACATACATAGCAAATAGAAGTTCAAAACTTGTCATTTTCACAAGAGCAGAAGTTGATAAAAAGATCTAACACAACATTAGGTGATAATATGTATCATAGTGGATTTATAATCAAATATAATGATACCGGTCACATGTGACCGGGAACCTCATGAGTGTTAGCCCAAAATGAACAGAATAGGAGGGTTAAATACCAAATTACATGGGGGGAAACTGTCATTGGTCATTGCTGCTGTTATATGTGTTTATGCAATTTTGCAATAAAAAATGAAGTTCTACAGCCATTAGCTGGTTTGCTTACAAGTCTGCCCTTGTCCAACAGTGTGCAGCTGATCATGAGCAGTGTTCAACATCACTGCATGAGTATGTTCCCACTAGAGGTAAAAGCAACTCTGGGCCTACACTGCATTTCTCAGTTGGCTTCTGAAGAGAAGAAGTGCAATTTGTTACCGCCTTTGGAGTCTTATCACAGTTTCTGTGGTCCCATTTCTCTTTGCTTGGGCTCAGTAACATTTCCCGCCATATTCCTTTGATTAGGAGCACATCTGACTCCCATTAAAACTTCCACATACAGATCCAGGGGCTGCTTCGGAGCTGGATGGAAAAGTGTTTTTTTTTTCTTCCCCCTTTTCTTCTCTTTTTTTTTCATCCAGCCAGAGGCCAACTTGAACTCTTTATTGAAGAGAGAGCAATATCTGCCTGGGAGTGAAGGTTTAGGGTGCTGGAATGACGACGAGGGTTGAGGCAATGTTTTCTCATTAACACATTGCCATGTTAGTGAAACGGTCCAGTCTCATGGGTTTTTAACGCTCAAAATTGAGCTTTCCTTCAAATGAGCAACACAATGTTTTTTTTAATGATTTAACCAGCACCATAAATGGGTATGTCTGTGAAAGATTTTTGGATTAAATGCTGTCTGCCTTTGGCCAATAAAGCTGTCCGCCAAATGCCATTCAAAGACTGGGAATTATCTTGAGATGGATGACAGTTCCATCACACACTATTTTCACAAACTCATTTTAACACCAGTTAAATAGGAAAGGAAAAAGAGACAGCAAAGAAAATTTCCTTTAAACTGTAGTGGACATGTGCTGACTGCGGCACAACTGTAAGGCCATAAAAGCAGTCAGGGACAAAGAGGAGCTTGGCCAAGTGGACCAGTGGTTGGCAAGGACAATGGGAAGTGACATGAGTAATCCGTGGGCTCCAGGGAGGAAATGACATGCTGTGGAAAGCCTCGGGGTCCTTGGATCCCACAGAGCATCAGCCGAGTCCACCCCTGAAGGAAAGGAAGTCATTTCACAAACTGGGCACAGATTGTGATTTCTGTTTGACTGTGTCCCTCTGGCCAGCTTGTCACTCAGCGGTGCAGCATGTAATACAGATGATTGACTGCAATGAACAGGAATAGACGACGGCACTACATCTTCCCAATTCAGTTGACACAGCTCTGTCACCCTCCCTGCTCTTTATTTTCACTGTGAACCATCAGTGGTTGAATGTGTGTGTCGGTGCTAAATGTATGTTTCTGTGTGCTTGCGCATCCCTGCATATGTACGCACATGTGCATATTGTTGACACCCACAAGCCTGTGAATGTGTGGCCATGAGTCTGTGTTTGCATGCTGACTCTTGATGTAAGTGGTTTATTGAAGAAATCTGAACAGAAGTCTTAAAACATTTTGACTTCACTCTGGATTGATCAAAGTTTGGAGCACCATATGGGTTGTATTACCATTTACACCCTGCTTCAAATGGGCTACCAGCCCTACTATATCATAACAGATTCATGGCACTGACAGACCAGCTATTTCTGTTCATGCACTCCTGCCACAACAGCCCATGTATGTTGTAATTTCAGCACATTGCCAGGAATTAATTGTCTGGTTTTTGCCAGAAAACATAAATCAGATGCCTGTCTCCCTTGCACAACAAGAAGCACTCAGACTCATGCACCTCTGTGTCAAACACCAGGGTGGGCCATAAGCAACCATGAAATCAACCATTTGGGATGCTCAGACAAGACATACCAAGGAAAGCAAAGGTGATGTCCAAAACATTCACTGCATGTGGGACAACTAAAAAAATAGGCACAAAGTGCATTTAACTGAGGCAAAATGATTCCACATATAACGGAAAAGAGATAACAAGTAAAGGAAAACAGATGTCATGCCAGCAAAACCCTGGCATGTTATTTACATAAACAATCAATCCACTTTTGTTGTCAGATTTAATGTCCGTGTACTCAGAATCAAAACAAGACATCTGAGAATATCTAGACAAATAATCAATTGCAACATATTTCTAATGAATGACTTCGTCATAATAATAATGCTTGACTAGATGCTTGTTTTTATAAGTCCTTATTTCCTGCATGTCTGGCTCTTTTCTAGGATTAGCTAACTGTTCCTGAGGTCCAACTAAAACAAAGATGACGTTGGTTGCTCAAGTACTGCCCTAAACCACCATCCAATCTATCTGCTGATCTCAGCCCAGATCCTGTCCAGACAATACCCCACTTCCCCCTCTGCACCAATCAAAACACATACCATTATATGGCAGCCAGCAGAGAGGCTGGGAGATGGAAAACAGGGAGAAAGAGAGGGGAAGGTGACAGAGAGAAAAAGAAAGAAGGGGTATGAGGAGAGAAAAATACAAGAAGGTTAGCCAGTGCTGCTAGAAAGCCAAAGTCATCACATGAAGAAAGGCATTTGTGTAGTCTGTTTCCACCAGCCTCTCCTCCTGTGTTTAGTCTTTGTAGGGCTCTCATACTCATGGTTCTGAGGGGCAATGCTGACTGCATTTCCTCCACTCTCCACTGCTCTCAAAGAAAACCCATTCACTGGGATAGAGAGCAGTCCCAAGTCCATGTTACTGTTCAGACTAGTGCCCCGCTGACCCGCGGGACCCGGGGCTGCTGGTCAGGGGGGCTGAACTCGGCCCTCCTCTGGTGCTCTCTGACAGAGTCTCTTATCCAGCTTGGCCGAGTTTTGGCAGAGAATCTGAGGCCTGACAAAGCCCAGCTCTGTCTCTCTGATCCAGCCCACTGAGTTTTAAGCTTTTACAGATGTGTGGAGAAAGTGGGCATGGAGCAGCGCTGGGACGGGACAGCTGACTAACTGGATGCAGGGTGCTAAATCTGCCTTTCAACAACTGTCTGATGAATCCCTCACTGTGGGCTGCATGTCTGCTTCCCCTCTCTCTGCAGACCGAGCCCAAAGTTAGGCAACAGATACAACACATTTATACATCCAGGGCCTGATGGGTATTGTAAACACTGTGTTCTTTATGTAATTGGAGTAATCAAGGCCTATATTGTCAAGAAAATACACGCTGAAGTGTATAACAAAGACTGACAAGACAGAATTTGGATGCAAACATATCTGAGCCATGTTTTCTTTGTATCTAGGGCAAGCAGCCAAATGTCTTATCAGTTTTTATGTTGTTTTCCTTCGTCTTTGTGCTGATGATCTCCAGAAGTTGAAGAAGTCTGATGAGGAATGTAATTTCTTTTGACATCAAATTTCTCTCAGGATCACTCACAAGCAGCCGGCATGCTTTTGCCATCAAGCAAGCCACTGGAAAATCTGGAAAAATATAACATTACTGCCATCAACTCTCAGATGCCCAAAACAAGTCACAGCAGCCATCACACTGAAACGAACTGTAAGACTTCAAAGTTAGATAGATGAGGTCGACTCTGATGACATCTAGATTATGTCACGGTGGCTGGATACAAAAAGATTTACTCAACACGATGCTGTAACAGATGTCAACAATCTGTGTTGCCATGTGAATGCCTCCTTCCTTCCTTTTTCAGTCAGGAAAATGAGTGAGGGGGTCCAGCGTGGTGAAATCCAGATCCTGGGGCGGTGGCAGTCTGGCTTGGCCGGCTCCCATCTCCAGCTTGTCATCCCCCACTACAAATACTCCAACATGCTTTGATTCCATTTTCTGCATCTCTGATCAAGGCCAAATGCAAGCTTGGAAAGACAGAGCACATCCTGAATCCATTAGAGGGTAGAGGAATGGAGACAGCATCCTCTACTGTACTACTCAACAGATAGTGGTCAGCTAGGGCGGGGCCCAAAGAAAGTAATGCCAAGTTTTGGCTTATTTAGCCCAAGCTGTCCTGCTCTAATAAACCCATGTGCCAAGATATACATGTATTACAAAAAACGGGTCATATTGTGTGACAGTTTGCGAGGGTAAGCTGAGGTGATGGAGGAATGAATGACCTAGGAATTTAATTGGACAGGATGGACAGAGGGTGGGTGGGTCACCAACAAGGATGACAGAAACATGGGTGGGTGTGTGTGTGTGTGTAGCAAGATGGAGTGGGTGAGGATATGGTGCTTTGCCAAAACAAAGTGGGCGTGTGTGTTGTGCGATTGGGGCACTGTCCTCATCTCTTTTCCAGGGCTACTCCCAGACATGTTGTTTTAACATGAATAGAAGCTGCGCTGTGCGTCTCTGTGTTTGAAAGGAGCTCCGCCCCGTCCCGCCATCCCCTCTGAGTCAGTGCAGCCTGGCATCAGTTAGGTCAGACTCCATTAGAGAAAAACACTGACCCAAGCTAGTCACTCTGCCAAACACTTCCTGAGACAAAAAAGCAAGGATTGAATGCTGTGCAGGCTGTATTTACAAAGTTACAGCTGGGTCTGAAGCGGCTCCTAACCTGATATTTCACGCATACAGTTAATAGGTGGGGAATAAATGTGGAGGAAGCTGCTAAAAAGCAACTGGGATCCTCTGGGGTGGGAGCTTATCAGAAGATCAAGTAACAATGAATCTGAGGGACAGGATGTCTCAGCATGTTTATGCCATCAGGACTTCCAATGACAAACACCTACTGACTAAACATTACAGAGAGGCTGGTCATGGGGTGGGTGTGTGGGGGGGTGTCTCTAACTTCTTTTACACCGGGAGGCTTTTTGGATTTTCCCAAATCAGCACTATGGTATTTCCAGGCCTCAATAGTGTGATGATATTGATTTTTCCCCTTTCTTATAATTTGATTTGTTCTGTTTTGTCCTGGAGGGGGACATGAGCTCATGTGTTTATATCTGCATTTTTTCATTTTTCATGTGGTGTGCGGTTTTGCTTTCTCACAATGAGTCTATGATGTAATTTCCTGCCATTTCCTATATATATCGTTTGTTCCTCATTACTGGTTAGTCACCCTGATGAGGGCCTGTGTGCCACAACACGTAGGTGTGTGTTTTTAACTTCTGCTGTGCATTAACTATATTAGTGAAGACTTTGTACCTTTCCATTACAAGAGCGCCTCAGTCATTGTCTTTTTGGCATCGAATTTTATCACCCAAATAACAAAGAGCACCTTGTTGGATTTAATTTATCTTCCTGCTTTCCTCTCTGTCTATTTATCTACAATGAATCTTTGTTGGATTCCAAAAACAAAAACTTCTGGGGGGTGAAAACCTCATATCTCTAAATTGTCAACTTTTCAGGAAGTAGGAGAAAACAGCTTTGTTTTGAACTTGACCGCTTAATACTTTTCACAGTAGGGGTTGCAGAAGTTTGTTAAGGACGAGTGAATAGATTTTTCTCAACCCACGGGAAATATGTAATTTGTCAGCTGAAGTTAAAAAGAAAAAAAAAATCACCAAACTGGAGCTCTGAGGTTTCACATGACAGCAGTGAAATGCATGACAACTGCTCTTGTTCTCTTGAAAGCTTTGAAATATTGTTTCGTGCAAGGATCTTCTGAGTGTCAAAAATTACGAGAAAACAAATCATATGAAATGCCAGCAGTGTGAGTAATCAAGTCAATGCCAGACAGGAAAAACACACCAAATGCAACACAACAATGTTATTATTGTCTACAGAATCAAAGTGAAGGATAGGCCATTTTGTTTGGGATTAAATCCAAACCAGCATTTTGCTTCCTAAATCTGAGTCAGTAACCATTATGTATGTTTTCCAAGGGCAAGGCTAATTACTGGCTACGGGCAGGGTTAACTAACAGTTTGGGTTCTATAATATTTCCCCTCATAAACCTTTAGTAATGTAAGGCAAGACCAAACAACACATTAAAATCAGTGAAGAAAAAAAAAGTATGTGACAAATATCTCTTTCTGGAGAGAATGCACCAATATGAGAAGGCTAAGATGTGGAGGTGGAGAAGTTTGAAGAAAACTTTCCGTTCAGTCAAAATACCAAGAAAATGAGTTCAACTCAGGCTGTGTGATGACAAAGTTAAAATTACACAAAGTCGCAATAGTAGGAGTTGCAGTGTGTGATATCACAAACTCTACTGTGTTTTCTCTCTCGCTGGAAAGGGACTCGCACCCGGATACAAGTGGAATAGAGCTGACAAGAAAAAGGTTTCAGATTCTTGTTCTGATAGAGAAAACTGAAATCCTATAAACCTTAAATCTATCAAAATATTTGGTCACGCTTTATTTGGACTGTCCTGTGTTGATATCAAACTTACTATCAGCTTAATATCTAACGTACTTTATTTGGACTGTCCGATGTTAATATTAACCTCAGTGTCAGTCACTAAGTATCTAACCTGAACCCTAACAGAGCTGATACAAAGTTGATACTGCATTGAATATTAACACTACACAGTCCAAATAAAGAGTGACTGAATATTTTCATACTGTATAAACAATTATGTTGCGTTAAAAGGAAGAAAAAAAGGATAACAACATCATGCAGCATCATAGGCATTGTGGTAATATTTGTAAACATACTGAGTATTGATATTACGACAATGTCAGTTGTGAGAATGGCCCAGGGAACACACCCAAATATAAACAGCCTGAAATAAATACCTGACAAGTCTAGCCAGTGGCAGCCATCTGAGCCTATCCAGTTACAGTGCTGAATAAGAAAATGAGAAAATAAATAGCTGGAAGCAGAAGTTCCTGCAAAGGCTGACTCAAGAAAACCAAATTAAAGTCCTGTTCCAACCCACAGGTGATCAAGCCAGCACAAAAGCGGGCTAATGAATTCAGCACCGCAGTCCATGATGTGTCTGGGTTTTTGGGGTCCTTTTTGAGGGGAGGTTTGATCCTGATGCTTGGGTTGTTGGAGCTCCCTGCCTCCAGAAGGCTGTTTTAAGGGCCACAAAATCGCGCCTGGGTTTCAGTTTCGTGACCCACTTAAAGGCTATGCGCTGACAAACGTGCCAGAGAGGTTCTCATCTGGCAGCCAACCTGGTTTGCTCCACTCCTGGCCTGCCAAACTCACAAGCTTAGCAACTCCACTCTTATTTTTACTCCCCTCTAATTAGGGGCCGGGTGGACGGAGAGGAGAGAGACAGAGAGAGAGAGAGAGAGGATGGACAGATGCAAAGAGGGCTGTGGAAGTATTTAAAAAGGAGAAGAGAGTGAAAAGATGGCAATAAAAGACGGGGAAAAAGAAATGAGAGGGTGGGGGTAGTTTGATGGGGAGAGAAAGCCAAGTGAGAAAGATAGAGATGTAGATTTGTATTCTGCACCCAAAGAGAAAGAATGCTTTGTTTGGCTTTTCATAAGGTTATGTTATGATAACCCTCGGCATGAAAATATTTATGAACCCAGCAGCGTGGGGAAGAAAAGGCCCTTAATAAAAGAGCATGTTGGACATTTGCTGGCATAAGTTCCTATTAACAATGTTGTGCAAGCTACACCAGAAACATGAAGTCACTCTGCTCCTCAGGCAAACACCCACACTAAAATCCACCACAGACCCACATTCAGCTCTGTTGTTGCTCTCGCTCTCTCCACTTTAAAGCGAGTATTATGACTAGAAACGGTCGGCATGACTCCCATCCCTGTGAAACAGTTCCTCCCAAAGGTGGGCCCTCTTTCAACGCTCCTCACGTTGAAGGTTCTGGAAGACTTTATGCTTGCTGGCTGATGTGCTCCAAAGGAATGAACAGGCATGGTACTCCGGAGGGGAATGTCTTATTCTGTCTTCTGGGTGACCAAGGCCAAGTCCTTAGGGTCAAGCTCATACATTCACTGGAAAATAGAAAGATGTCAGGAATGTATTACAACTGCAAGGCCTGGTGAGCGCTCCCATATCTGGGCAGCGTGGTTGGGATGCCTGTGCAAAGCTGTGGGCGAACTGCTGTGTGCACGTACCAGCATTTTATCACGTCTTTCTATTTACTAGCCGTCTTAGCGCTGCAGATCGCTGGAGATGCGGTGCTGCCCACTGAATACCATTATCATACATTTAACAAAGTGATAGTTTACAGCCTCAGACACGCATGCCACATGGGAAGAAAACGAGGCAGCTAAATTTGAATGCGTGGCTCAAGTGAGATATGATGTGTCTTCACGGCTCTGCCTCACCCACGATGAGAGGATGTTACACAGGAAGGGGGTGCCAGACGTCTCAAATCAGTCCCAGACGAAAATACTCCCCTGTTTTGAAGACATATTTTTGTTCCATTGCTCCCTTCTCTACCTCCCTTCCTTTATTATTATTCATCCTTTTTTTTCCTCTGACCTTCTTCCATCCAGGGATCAGGCCAAACCGTTTAGTCATTTACTGGATCATTACACTTATCGGTCACTGGATGAAGCAGATTTTTATGTCATACTTTTATTATTGTTGGTGTTTGTTTTATGAATTCAAGCACATATTATTATTTCAACCCAACTGAGTGCATTATTGAATGATATACAGGCTCTGGCCACCTAGAAACACTCTTTCTCTCTGTCTTTTTCTCACACACACACACACACACACACACACACATACACACACACACAAGTAATCATTAAGGCATTAGAGCATACAACCATTTCCCCCTGCCAAGCCTTCTCAAAACTAAATAATGAAATTACACACAACAGATGTGAAAATCCAGCGAGGTCTGTCCTCAGGCTGTGAGGGTGGGTGGGTGGTGGTGGCAGGGGGTGTATTAGATGTAGTGGTGCTGGCTCGCCGGAGCAAAACTCTCCCCCTGGTCGGTGGATTGACGACAAGATCATCTTTCCCGCGCAGGCAGGAAATCAAATCTGTGAGCCACCTCAACAGGAAATTAAAGAGAACAACATGGTTAAGACAAAAGCCCACAAACCCCAGACGGCCCAGATTCTCACAGCAACCCCGACGCACGGGACAAGGCCTGGCAGTACTTCAGGATGTCCGTCCAGGACAGCGGAGCACCCCTTGAGCCTATCCAGCCTGCAGATAACAAGCAGCCGGATAATTCAAGCACCAGATATGCTGAAGGAAATAATCCATGTTTGGAAATTTTTCTTGGGAACTGTAAGTCTCCTTCCCCGCTTGTCTGGCTCATCAGCGCTCATTTTGTTTATGTCCCTTCTTTTTGTTTTTGAAAACATGCTCAGTAAATATTGCAGTTCCAGTTTCCCATATTAGCAGGAAATGGATGGAGTTTGGCTCGCCGGCCAACGAGCTGTGTTTATGTCCCGCTGCGAAAACCGAAGTCAAATCCAACGCCGTGTCAGAGCCCTGTGCCACTACACTGGTAAACACAGGCCAGCAGGTACACAAGATGTTGATCTGAAGCTATCCAACGGGGTCAAGAAGTTTTCCTCCAAACTCATGAGTGTAAAACATTCAGTGTATTGTGATAAAACTGCTACATCTGGTGTGAATGAAGATTTAAGGAGAAAGGCAAAGCTTTGAGGTGGCTGCTTTATATTAATCAATGACAGATGAGTGCATTCAACGTATTGATAAACAAAGTGCACAAATATTCACAAAACATGCCAGAAATCCTCTCGGCATTACAAAAACCAGTTTTGTTCGACTACAATTAACTCTCCTCAATCAAAGAAAATGCATGGTGCCATGATGATTTTATTTCCAGTTCCTTGTCATGCGATTTTCAGAGCATAGATGCACAACATCCCAGCCAAGTACTGTATAATCTGCCTAAAGTTTTTGGGCATGAGTGAAATTTCTAATTTATGCCCTTTATTCTCTGCCAGCAGTCACTGTGGGATCCTATGTCTGACTCTGTTTTCCACCGCTAATTGCTAGCTATGCACTGTTCAATTGAGCATCTATAACCAACTCTTACTGGTAACTTCTAAATAAGGATGTTGTCTTTAATTCCACGGGCTTATAGCTTTAGAGTGTGTGTGCAGCCAGCAATCAAGACCCTCTTGCTCAACACTATATCACAACACAGACTTGGGCTGAGTGATGTGGCAAAAAGAAATCATTGCAATTATTTTGGCGGATATTGTGACTGCAGTGTGATTCACAGTGTTAGTGGGAATGCTGACTTTTGCATCATAATTTTTCATTTTCACTGAAAAAAAAAACTATTAAAATGATGATGATGTAATTTTTACTGGGGTCTGCACCATGTTTTCTTGCATCGGGAGAGTAAGATTTGTGGACCAGGGCATCTCTGTTGCACCATTATATTTTTGTCACACGTTTTTACTCTATCAAAAAAAAAAAAAAAAAAAAAAAAAAAAAAAATTGTAGGCACTTTGATTTGGTAGTTGCATTGGCCCGTGTTGTCATTTTGATAGTATTTTGGTTGATTGATCAGACCCTAACACAGACCCCTACGTTTACAGCTGATTCAGTCATTAGTTGCTTCACTGACAGGGGGAAATGAGTTTGCCCTCATATTCAAAATGGGTTTGGTCTTGCGTTTGGAGAGAGGCGGTAGCATTCAGTCAGTAGCATTACTTATTTTATAGACCCTTTTATAGGTGTGTTATTGAATTACATTTAGCCAATCAGTGCCAACCTGCGACTCTCACACTTTTATGGGATCCAGTCATCATTTTCACTACTCATGCATATACAGCACATGAGTAGCACAGGTTTTTTTTCTGCTGGATGCTCCTTCAGTGCACCTCCAGCTCCATCTGGCATCAACATTTTAGGGGTTTTTAGTGTTCTTAGCCGTCTTTCCGCGAGGTTCTACTCCTCATGAAATGTTGCTTGCGGTCAGCACCAAATCTGCATCTAAAATAATATCACGTTCCTCCAAGTGAAACTTTCATTGATTCAGCCGAGTCTCTCCTAACTGAAATACAGCGCCGCTCAGTAAAGGGAAGTTGTGTATGTGTCCTGGATGGAGATATATGTGTGATTGCGGTGCGGTGGTGGGCTGTGTTGGGCAGGGCTGCGGTGGGTTTGGCTGCTTGCCGTGGGAAGGCTGCACAGCGGAAACCAGACGTCTCTGTCTTCAGCATCCCTCTACACATTCCCAGCAGCCAGCCCCCTTTCAGCAGGGCCAAATGGGGCTTGGCTGCCTGAGAGGCTCCTGGCTATACCGTCTACAGCTGGACAACAATGGCACTTCTATCACAAGTGCTACCCTAATTGAAATCCTCTAGTTATTGGACTTACATTATTGCTGGTGTGTGGCTGAATTTTCTCTGGGGCTGTAGTTCATTTCATCTATTAATGAACCTTATTAGGGCGGTCCTTGCAGACTTCACTGAGGATTATCTTGTGCTGGGCATCAGTGGAGTTAAGAGCTCAGAGAGGCAGGTTTGGTTAGGCTTGAGTCTTTCTTTTCAGGGAAACTCAAGCTCTCTGCTCTGTTTGCAGATTCGGGCTAAACGGAGACAAACAGTCCAAAGCAAAACAATAAAGGAAATGTCCCATGACTGGAATTCTGTGTCTGTCTGTGCAAACAGTTCCAGTGTACTCTGGAAAGTTTAGGCTCTTAAGTAATTTAGTATCATATTCAGTCTTGAAGTCTTGTTTTTCTTTGAATACATTAAAATGTATGAGATGAGATAATGCTGCGCGTTTCCAAGGTAAATCAACTTGTTGATTTACCTTGGAAGTGTCATTTTATTGATACTAGTGGGCTGATCTGCTTTATTCTGCCTTGTTTCAACATATTTATGCTTGGAAAAAATTCCTGAAACTACATGGGAAATAAGCTTGGCTGTGGCATTGCAGTGGCAATTAATTTAATTTAATTAACTAATTCATTTATTTTTAAATAATTAATGCCCTGTACAACATAGCAAAACTATAAAAATGTCCATGGCAGTGTGACAAGTTGATAAACAGGCTGATTAGCAATGGAAACAAGTTATCAAACAGTTATCTCATTTCACTGGCAGATGGTTTCTCTTGTTTTAAGAAAAACTGTATTTTTAATGAGTCCGACTGAATATGAGTCCAAATAACTTAAGATGGATTTTTTTCATTATTTTTTTGCAGTGGATAATGGGAGTGTAATTGCTTTCAGTATCCAGGGAGCAACATAAATAGATCCACTTTAACACCCGCACCAGCTTGCCCAGCCCACTCGGGTGTACCTGTTTGTGAAAAATCTCACCTTATTAAGACATTCCAGAGTGTTCCTCGCTTCAGTCTGGCTGTACCTGACACTTCTTTGCTCTACTCTTTTCATTGAGAGCGATGTCTTAAGTCCCCAGGCGATTGTGTTTAAGCACAAAAACACAGCCTCTCAGCCCTCCAGAGGTTTCAAGATCTCCCATGAGGCCTCTGTCTGCAGCACTGGCCTCAGCTCCGACTGCTGACACAGTTGTGCCTTTACACACGTAATGCACCCGCGAGCAATTGAGCAAATAATACATGAAAATGCAGAGCGGGCCACAGTCTTGGTCTGTGTCAGACAGGGGGCTCAGAGGGGGTGTGGAGGGTCAGCTGCTTTCTCAGAGCGATCCTTTTCACTCCGGCCTCCAAAGTCAACATTCCAGCCAACCTACAGCCATCAGGATGCAGTCAGAGGGTGAAAGGGAGAAGGAAATGGGGGGAGAGAGAATGACAGGAGGACAATCAGGAAGATTTTTTTTTTTTTTGGTTTCCAAAGCTAAGGTTTCACAGGTTTGGCTTTCTCTACTCTGGACGCCCTCGTGGCTACAGTTATTCATCTGGGCAGACATCATCAATTACGTCTAATTAACCGGATGATGGTCCGGTGAGCAGAAAATGAAGGAGGCGATTAATCACTCAGAGCACCTCCAGACCCACCGCTCAACCTGAGAGGGATGAGAGTGAAGAGCACTTGAGCAATTTGTGTCCCTCCCCTGCTCTGCATAGACCCAGAGCTTTTATATACTGTGAATCCACATCTTTCTGGTGCACAAACAGGAGAAAATACAGACTCCTGTAAGGATTACACTGGTGATATCCACCAACTCACCTGACAGATATGATGAGTTATCTTAATGGAGAAAACATACCTTTATCCCCATGCATATACATGCTGCACAGTTAATTTGTGAGAAGAGTGAATCACTGCCGCAGAGAAAAGATAGTTCTCATATACTCTATATGGGCCTGTATATCCCATCTTTTATTAGATGGACAGAATTTACTGCCTCTGTTGAGGTGTAGCTTTCCTCCTTTTTTCTTTCCTGTGTCATGCATCGTCGGAGGGTGAGTTACTGGCGGTTTGGGGAATGACGTAATTGTGGAAAGGTCCTGGGTGCAGTCAAACTTGTAATTCAGTGAGGAATTTTTCATCTGGTCAAGGCTGGCTAGGCTGTCTTTATAAATAAAGATGTTAGTTCTCAAAGGAAAGGAAAAGAAAGGGGAGGAGAAGGGAAGAGAGGAGAAGAGAAGAGAAGAGAAGAGAAGAGAAGAGAAGAGAAGAGAAGAGAAAAAGAGAAAGTGCTTTCTACTGAATGACCTAACCTTTTACTCAACTTTGCTGAAACACTCATTTATAATCCATGTAATGAATCACAGGTCAGATTTCAGTGATGTTTACAGTACGACTCTACAAAGGGCAACACCTGGAGCATGAACTAATCCCAGCCTTGATCCAGGCAATCAGGAAAATATCCTGACAAGAAGAATCCAGATTTCTTTCAGACCGAGGTCCGTTCGTGGTTCAGTGATCGGGTTAAAACACAAATCTCCCAAACCATATGGCACAATTCAGTCATCCCCAATCAGTCTTCTCTGTTTCCCCCATTGAAAATATGTCCATGACTTGAACCTGGGCATGTCTAAAATACCGAGAGGCTCAGGGTGGCTATTAATAGCAACACGTGTCCAGGTCAAGTACAGTCACTAGTCCCCCACATTGCAAGTGTTTATCTCTCTCAAAACAATAAAACTGTGCTCCCAGTAGGTGTGCAGCACTCTTGCAAGTGCAGGTGTACTGTTGCTATGCACTACCAGTCAGCTACTGCTCCTATCAGCTCTGCTTGAAATGGGAGCCTGGGTCGTGCTTCAGTGGTATGGTCTCCCCCCCATGTGTTTTTTATTACCTCATCTTAAGAGGTGATTTACGGCTCTCACACAGGCCGCTCTTCTAAGCTGTTTATATACCTGCCCAAGATAAAAGAAAAGCCTGGCTTTATTACCCAGGCTGTGTGGGACTGTTAACACAGCGCAGAGCCTCACCAGGGAACTGCAACGGGCCTGCATCAAGTATCTGATTTGCCCTCTCAGAGGCAATAAACTCTCCCATTTGCATGTATCATCCTTGTACAGGAGCATTAGAATTACGTACGCTAAGTGCAAAACCGCTGGAGCACAGATTCAGCCATTATGTGCTGCTAATTTTCCCAAGTAAAACATTCACATCTCGTTTCTCACATTCCGATCAAATTAAGCATTTAAATTTACTTGTATTCTCAGCAAAATGTTTTTTTATCAGGATTGAGAGGTCAGAATTAATTCTGCATTTACTGTGTGAAATACCAGTTCATCATTTAGGACCACCTGCATCCACATCTGCCCTGGTTTAGCTCAGTGTCTTCTGTTACATCAGGTCAAAGCTTCCTTGCACACGAATGGCAACTGGGAATATCTAGCTTGCCTACAGCTCCACCCTGAGGTGATAATGAGTACTGCACAAAGCACACATGCATTTGGTGGCAGGTCAAACACTTTATGAAAAAAAAAAAAAAACATACCTATTACTGTCAAAACAAAACAAAAAAACACAAAATCCTTTAAAACCACACCTAGAAAATAAATGGACAAGAAGCCAGTTACAGTATCACATTATTTTATTAGCCAGTACAGAAGATTAACTGTGTTGTAAGGTTCTGTCTTACTACAAAGCAAGGAACGAAATCCAAAGTTTACACACACACACACACACACACACACGCACACAGACCAAAAAGATGACAGCGGCGTATGATTCCCACGGACAGAGAAGTTCAGGGGATTCTTCAAGCCGTCAGAACACTTTATTTACTTTTTCAATAGAGTAGATGATAGTGTTTAAATACATCAAACTGATGATCACCTTGTAATTAATATAATTTACAGAGCTCCTTACTTCATACTTTCCATACTGCCAATAAAATCTTAAACTGTGACTTTAAACAATAGCAAAATAACAATCCTAAGGGTTTGGGCCAGACCTCTGATCTCAGCCCGGTGAACACGTTTGTTTGAAAGAATACAGTACAGCAACAGTAACTGTTAGTTGTCTAAAGTCTGTGATATTTACTATACTTGTAGCATGCGAGTAAATACTATCATCACCTGAAAATGACGCAATGATGCATAAGCTAGAAGCTGGGGCGGGGAGGGGTGGAGGAGCGGTTTGGATTTGGTCAATTCTGATTTCTGATTCTGCTTATTGATTTCACCCCTCATTCACGCTCTACAGTTTATTGCAATCCACATTTTGTTGTTGTATTCAGAACTGAAAGAAACTACTTTAATAGAGCTAGTATTTGCTATACACAGTGAATAACTGCTTGCTTTTGTATTTGAATAAAGGCCATCGATTTAAGTAAAAATCCACAACTGATTTTGCACAAAATGATTAAAAGAAAAAAATACCACAATAATGCACTCAAAATGCACACAAAAGGAGACTCAGTTGAAGAAAAGCTATGTAAACACACTACAACACCGCGCCACTGCTCAGTGAACGGTGTCTGTACTTCACATGCTCAGGGCGGACCAGGAGCCAGGAAGGTTTAGGTTGCTTAATAAGAAAATATGCACCAGTACAATGAACTAATAAATACTTAGTGATTTACTTGCTAACAACTTCAAACGTAGGAAAGTTTTCCACTGATAGCTGGCATTGGGCGTCAAAGCTGTCAGATGTGCTCAGGCATAATATTTGGACTGGGAGACAGCAACAGCTACATCCTCTATCCATGCTGATGCAAATTCTTATTATGTTTGACATTATCATCCTTATGATGTTTGACAAACTGCATTTAGAAACATAAATAATGAAGCCGCGTAAAATTTTAGGGAGCTGCTCAGTTGGTTTGCAGTCAGCCATGGTGTCAGCTAGTGTTGTTAACTGTCATGTAACTAAGGATGCAACTTAAGCTTAAAAAAAAGAAAGAAAGAAAGTCTAAATCAGCTGTATAACAGGAGCATTTTGAATGATTTTCTTAAATATCAATTAGCAGAATCAGGAGTCATTTTTTCTATTTTAAATCAATCAAAAGGCTCAAAGAAACGAGTTCAGAGAACCCAGCTGTAGGACGCTGTGCCTGTTTGTTCATGTTCTCAGTTAGCGAGTGGGCCCAGACTCAGCTCAACATGGTGTGTGAGCCAGATGGCCTCTGGAACGGCCTCAGCAGACTCCTCGCTCGGCCTGATGGGAGCTGCCAGGTTGCGGAAGTCATGGCGGATCTTAAATGACACAGTCACATCCTCGTCTTCCTCTTTCTGAGGGATCACCTTGATGAAGAAACCAATCTTGTTGGATTTCCTGAAGGCAACAACACTGGAAGAGAAGAAATATATCAGGTTTTGAGTGGCTCCACAAACTACTTCTTTGTGTGTGTGTGTGTGTGTGTGTGTGTGTGTGTGTGCGTTGCAGTTGCTGTTTTTTTACTTACTCTGGATCATCCTGGAAGTCCTGAGGTTCAGCCAGCTCGTCGTACTCTGCCGCAGCATCCTTTCCTGCCAAGACCAGCTCCTTGGTCGGTACAATTACCTGCAAAAATAAAACACAACTATGCAACATTCACTGGTTTCAGACGACAGGAAGTGGGGACGGTATAGTTCACAGACCTGATCAGTTGCTAAGCACGTAAATGTAGATAAATGTCTTACAAAAATATGAGGATGTGATTTCAAAGAGAGCCAGGTTATTTGTTGACGTGTCTTTGTTCACTTATGCTGCCATACTATGCTGTTACACGTCTTCAAAGTTGTAAAAAAACTGACTTATAGGAATAGTCATAAGTATTTTAAGTCTATTCCTTTTCTCTACACTAATTTTAATCAGCAAATTTCATTTTCCTGTCAATCCACCAGTTCAAAGTCCAACACTTTTTCCTGCATGAACTAAGGTTACTGGCTTCCTCTGATGTGTGGTGTAGCTGTTGTTCAAGACGTGCTGCTTTCACCTTTACACTGACAGCAACACAGCCTACACACGATTAGCATCAAGTATCAGTCCGCCACCGCACAGCGAAGAACATAGGTCAGGCAAACACCGAGGGATTTAGCAATAAAAGAAATGATTTTAACATTTGGAAATAAGCACTCCAAGAAGTCCTGACAGACTGCTGTAGAATTATGTTGGCTCTGGGTGAAGCATGGGGAGCTTTTTGCAGATTTGTTCCCCTTTAACTGCATCAAACTAGAGGCGTGAAGCAGGAGTTACATGTCCAGTGCTAAATGGATGAACGGGAAATAAAAATCTATCAATCTACAACATAAGCGGTGAAAAGTAAACAGAAATAGACTTAAAATATTCCCAACTATTCCTCTGAAATATTTCTCAAGGCCTAAACTGGAATCATCACTCCCAAGACAGGCATTACCGTTTGAAAATACGTCACTAGAGAGAGGGCCAAGATGGTTATGGATTTGAGCACTAACATTAGTGGTTCCAATAAAAATAACTTTAGACTTGAGGCTACAGGGTTCAGTTGTGGAAAAGTACTTTCACACAGTGTATAAAATCAACAATAGGACTGTGGCAAGGTGCATCACCCCAAAGCACACTTTACAATCTGCCTGTTATCACGACTGGCATCATTCAGGGTCAAACAGCTTTTTAAGAGTGAGATTCAAACACTTTTCCAACACTTTCAAAGTAAATAATCAAACTTTTCTAGGTCCTTGAAGCTTTTAAGATCCCTAATCATGAATTTTTCATTGATTTTGCCCCACTGCTGCCATTGTTTTGGTCAGAAATATCTATAGGATCTAGGCCATAACTAGCCAGGAAAACAAACAGACTTTTATAGCCTGGTACATTTTACGAATTGTTAGCTTTCTTACGTTAGTGATCAGTGGTATGCTTAAGTTATTGTACTGTGCAAAACACTTCAGCAGTGCAGATATCACATACTGTTTAAACATCATACCATGCACTATTTCATAAATATACCTACACTATGGACTATGGATTCACAAATCTCTGGGTTATGTTTGTTCAAATCCAGGAACCAACCCACACAACACTGCAGTGCAAACTGAGCCACTAATGAGTCACTCTTTGAAAAAAGTGGGATGGAAGGTATTTAATGCTGCTGAGAAATCAACAAAGAACAGCCTGGCTTTGTTCTCAGCGTCTTCCACGTATCTGAATATCAGGTTAAGCAGGATGACAGCAGTGTCTTGTACACCCTCTCTGCCCATATATGCAAACTGAAACAGATCTGAACATGCACTGAACACGAGCTCCTACTGAAATATTTAATCAAACCAATGTTTCAGCCGGGCAGGCCTTCATCTGACTGTAAGAGCCATGCCCATATATATAGATATATAGATATAAATGACCTGAAGTCAGGTGCTACATTTTTAAAGCGGCATGTGCAAACCAATATACAAGTTCTTCCTTGACCAGTTTTGCAGATGACTTCATCTGAGAGAAGTCATGGCAACTGGCCTGTCATCACTGACAGTGTCTGGGTGGTTGTTCTTGGCAAAAGGTACCATTGTTAGCAGATCATTTCCACAGGAACAACACCCTGAGCCGTAGGCTAAAAATGGGATCTGACTGCTCTGCACATGAGATAAGGATGAGGACTCTTCTTAGGGGCATGGTGTACGGAGACGTTAACCACACTGAACAATATGAAGACAGCCAGTAAAACAGCAGGAGTATAGATCAGTAGCCTGTGTGACATGTGATACAGGTAGGCAGTGAACAAAGATACTGCCACCATGTGTGATGGTGCCAATCCCTTATTTTCTGTGTTTGTGACACCTTATTTATTTATTTATCCCCAGGCATCACTTCAGTATTGTTAAAGCCAAGACAAAGCACTAAGAGCTCCTTTGTCACAACTGTCTTAGGCTTCCTCAGTATTTGAGAGCCATTACCATTTTGTCAATCATAATGTTAAAGACAGGCAGTGATGGCTGAGGTAATGATATTTTGTGCTTCGTCCCTGCAACTCTGCATCAACTAGAGATTCATTGATTGCAATTTTCTTGGCCAATTTCAGTTTTGTCTGACCCGCTGATTTCAATTATTTCTTTCCAAGAAATATAACTGACAGCATATGCAAACATTTTGGTAACTTTTCTTTAATAGATGTTCATAACAAAAAAAACACTAACTATTAAATAACTTTTATATTTTTTCCAAAACTGCACCAGGCTACAGGACTCTCTCCCACTCCCACTCAAATAAACCTGAAAATAGAAAAGTGCTCCAGGTTACTGGACAGATATACTGAAAATGGGCTGCAGTATACATGGTTTGCATATGTGAACCACCATGTGTGTAAGCTGCACTTGGTATGTATTTATTATGTTGATCTTATTTCATTGTTTCCTATGAATGCGGAAGTCAAAAGTCTATTTCGAAAAGATACTGTATGAAACTGACAGCTGACAGTAAACAAAAGGGGCAAAACAGTGCAGAAACAGCTACAGAGCACAGAGAGAGAATCAAGTGGTCAAGGATCAAGGATTAACAGGGACGAAATCCAGCATTTCGTACCTGCATATTTTGACAAAGGAATGTATGGTTGGTTCGTAAAATGTATACAGGCTGGCAGATCTTTGTTTATCTGCAGAATGTGCAGTGCTGGAGAAAGGTCTGGCTGAACTCATTATCATTAAACTACAGGGAATAAAAACTCCCTGGCTTGTGTGTAGTTCCTTAAACCAATCACAATCATCTTGGGTGGCGCTAAGCCCAGGATGTAGCAACAGTGCCCTTATAAAATAGTTAGCTGAGGTCTACACAGTCTACATCTGGTGAGTCAGACAAGCAAGGCAGTGAAGAGGAGTGAGGAGGAGGACAGAGGAGGGCCTTCTCATCAGGCTAATACAGAAATTTAGAGAGCTCAAACCAGGAAATAAGAGTTTGCACTGTAACTGTGATTAAGAGCTCTAAATAAATATGAACTTAAACTTCGAAAGGCTGGCTAGAAAACTGTATGATGGAAGAAGACCGACAATGACGACTCTCACATTTCTTGGGGGCATTTTACTGCAAAAAAAGATGCACATAATATTGCTTAATGTAGCTTCAAGTACTTTCGGTGAAATTGGCTGAAAAATAAAGCTAAAACTAGGGTTAAATACCTTGGCAGTGCTGTTGATATCATCTGAGTCTCCTTCCTCACAGGCGACCAGTGTGACGTGGGTGATGGTCTCCACGGGGTTGGTCAGGGTCAGCAGCACTTGGCTCTCCTGAACGGACAGGATGGGAGAAAAAAAAAAAAAAAAAAAAAAGAACACCATTTAACTACTATTTCCTTTAAAGCTGGTTCAGTAGCTCACTAACTAGGCAATGTGGTGCTTAAAATGCCAGTGCCATATTTTTTTAGAAGCCTAAAATATCAGGATCAATAAAAAAAAAACTTGGTTTTAAGACAAAACCAAATGTTTTAGCACCAGTGAGTTTTGTTGAGAAAATAAGCTGCAAGGCATTGCATTTATGTGTCTGAGGAAGAGGAATGAATTAAAGTGAAGGTTTGTTTTACAGGAACTGCATGAGATTTTGAGACAAATGTTTCAAGCCCCTAATGACCTACTGCTACTACTTCCAAAAAACAAAACAAAGAGCACCAGTGTGAAACCTTTATGAATAACCGCAACCTCAAATGGCACTTGGTACTTGCTCAGACTGGGGGCCCAAAACCATTTTCTAGCATAGCCAGATTAAATCCAGATAGATTTTGGAAAGTCTGGGCAGCAAAACGTACATCTCATGTGTCCATGAGATGTACGTTTTGCAAATCAGATCCAAGCCACATTTAGAGGTGGTTTTAAATGCGATTACAATCTGACTTCTACAGACCTTAGTCCAGACACTGGCCACTCAAATAGGATTTCAAACCGTCCTTGCTTTACTCACAACAGGACACAACAAAGACGCCAAATCCAGAGTGACCAAGTGCACCAGAGGGCTGAGTGGAATCTATGCTGCTGCTACTAGCAGAGCAATACGCAGGCATCTCCAGCGTACATACTTACTTATGCCTACATCTTTACCACAGCAACCCATGCAGATAGGTTGGTGGTCTGGACACACAAATCTGACCTGCTCACGTGTAAATAACAGTGCGGACAGTCTGTCTTAAAGATCTGATTTGAGAAATAAAGCTGATTCGTCTGCAGTTTGAACACCTTAGTTACTGATCAGTTTGCTGGGCGTCTAAGATGCTGCTGAATAATCTGGTTGAGAGCATATAATGGATTCAAGCAATGAGGTACAGTTAATAAACATCAAATGATAAATTCACATTCAATAATATAACATGATATGTGTTAGAAGACACTGACCTTCATGTACCGGAGATTTGGAATGGACATAATTCTCACTTCAGGGATATAACTCCTGTGGGATCAATATGCAGCAAGCCAATCAATACACTGTGACCAGCGTTCAAACATATTTAATGATTCAATCAGGCATTCAAACATATGAATTAAAAGCTGAGGTGAGAAAAAAATGAAAAACAAGACAGATCACTGTATTTGGGTGGATTTTTAGTGTAACACTCTGTACATGCCATTTTCTCCACCAGAATAATATTACTCCATTTATTTATGCTTGATTAAGTTCTACTTTTAGTCATAAAGTAAAATTAACAAATACAAGGGTTTAAATTTACAGAGAAAAAAAAACCTTCTGGACTCAATCTTGCATAATTGATGCTATCTTTGCTGACTGGTATGTTTATTGCACTGCTTTGCCTGAGTAATATCCTAAACGTGTGCTTAGAATCATACGTGCGTGAAAATCAACAGAATTAACGAAGATTTTAATTTAATTTAACTACTTCAGCGCTCCTTCCACACCTCATTAAGAATGAAAATTAAAGTTAAATGATGTAATCAAAACAGACCGATACTCACACAGCCACCAGCTGAATTTTGAACTTTATTGATGTCGGATTGAATTCTGGCTTGCTCAGATTGTGCTCACATTTCTGGATGAGAAAATAAGAAAAAAACAGTTAAGCATTTGACCTACAAAAACATACTGATTAGTATTTGGTCCACAGAGAAATATAAAGCTCTTAAGTGGTACTGACCCTGCAGCGCAATGAGCGCTTCATCAGGAGGTGCTTGTGTTTGGGGTGGAGCTGCGACGCCCCTGCAGGCTGGAAGTCAGGCTGCAGGAGCCGCTGGCGCAGCGTGGTCACTGGGAGAGCACCACAAAAATTACACTTCAATCAAGCTCAATTAGAGAAGAATCTGATGAGATCTATGATGTGTTACAACTAGAGATGTCAGGAGAATCATAATTAGGCATCAAGTCAATACCAGCATTTAGAAAACAACTCCAACACAAGTGTTTTTATTATCAACATAACCTGATGTGCATTCTTAGTCTAATGTAGCTTTAGCCTGTATGTTTAAATACTGAAATATTTAAATTTGCAGGCATGCTTAAAGGACTGTAAATCATAATGAGAGCACATAATCGTCCCATTGTATTCAATATTACAGCAAGAAAATTGCTTTCTTCCTGAAGGCTACAGTTAAATGCTGCACTTTTAACTCAGTGTTCTTATTCTCATGTGGTCTATGTTTTAATACAGGACATACAAAATTTCTCGTCACCTATTAACGTTTATTTTTAAATAGAGGAATGTGTGCTGAATGGGATTTCTGTTTTTACAATGGTATCAAACCAGGCTTGTATGCCACCGTATTGTTATATACTACCAAAGTTATAGGACTGTGACAGTACACTGACATAAGGTAATCTGTTTTGGACAAGCTCTTACCCTCTGGTAGGCTGATGGGTCTGGTGTAACAATCTTCAGGCAATGGCTCCACCTCATCAAGCGCCTGAGCAGGCTCGATGTTGATCTCCTTCTGGTCCTCACCCTCTTTAAGGCTAATGGAGCAAACATATACTGCTATCAATAAACCAACACTAACTGGGCCTGGGCGATAAAACAATAACAATAATCATCACAATATATAGTTTCCCTCAGTATAAATATAAAAAAAATGTTCAATTAATCATTAATAAATATTAATCAATTTAAAACACAGATCATGTGGCAAAAACAGAGGAAGTTCTGGATGCATGCCTGGTCAAGAGTGAGCAGACAGACACTGTTTTGGTGGCTCAAAGAAATAAAGCCAATTATCCCTATCATTTTGGATTGTTTAGATTTCACACAGAAGCAAAAACTAAGTCTTTAAATGTGTTATAATAATTATTTGATGTTTATGAAAATAATTATCAATATTGACTAAAATAATGCATTTTATCATGGTAACATTTTTGGCAACATCGCCCAGCCCTATCACTGACTGAGTGTGTGTAGCAAACTGAAGATATCAGTCATGCTTAAAACACTCCGTTACAGTAACTGGCCTCAAAAATACATCATACACACAGCACAAAATCATTTAAATGGCTCTAAATCTACTGTTAGGGAAATAAAAATGAATAAAAAATCTTATGTCGAGTCAAATTACAACAGGATCCCCTCCCCCTGTATGTGACAGAGAGGACTTACGAGAGGCCAGCCAGGCTTGATATTGGAGCTCCAGACCTCTGCCTCTGCAGTCTGGTTCCAAGGCCATACTTCTCCTGAGTGACATGAAAAAATACAAGAACACGATCAGGCTGTCTGACTTTTGCATATTAACAAGGAAGTTTATGAAACTGTTTAATCTAAAGCTACTGTTCTATAAACTACGTCTACACTCTACAGTCTTAGCCGCAAAGAGAATTTTTACACATTTTACACATAAAAAAGAAAACATAGCATTTAACATTTAAACAAACAACAAAATAAGCCAAAACCAGACGGTTTGTTTTGTCTGCTGATACAAGACATAAACAGGAGCGTTTCTGATCTGGAGAGGGGGAGAGAATGAACCGTCTAACAGACTGAAGCTCCAGGGCTTCATCACTATTAATGCCAAATGTCTGAAACTGGTTAAAAATTTGAACAGACAGTGTCCTATTGCTTCTCTCCCCCTACTCGACATAAAGGCTCTTATTGTGTGGATCGATTTCATTTACCCGAGGAAACATTCATGTGATCTGGGAGGTCACTCAGCAAGAGATTAGACAGAGATAGAGACAAGGAGAAGACAGCGCTACTGTTCATGATTAGACTACCCAAGTTGTGAAAAATACAACTCACCACCACATGAATAGTGTGTTGCTGGGGAGGGGGAGTAAAAACCAAAATATCAGTGTGCATAAGCAAAGAAAAAAGAGAGAATAAAGAACCAGGTGAAAACCAAAGTGATTAAGCAAACATTAGTGGCAACTGGTGACATGCAACAGCAACAGCAACAGAAATGCATCAGTGATGGAAAATGATTGTAGGAGATCACAGCTAAATTTGAAGGATTTAAATGTGATAATCCTACACCACGGGGCAGCTTGGTTTGCATTACTGAATAACAATTAATGTAACAGCAAAACTCAGAAAAAAGTCTGATCCCCTAGACAGAAGAGCAGCTTCAATAGAGCAGGACTTCTCAAACATGTGCCGTCGAGGCCCGACTACATTCAGCTTTTCATTCCAACTAAACATTACGGCCGCTGATTTCACTAATTATTTCTTCCTTTTTTAGTTGATGGTGTCACAAATCATACTTTGGCCTCAAGAGCACATGAAGAAGGACCACTGCCATAAGAATGAATCAGGGAAAAAAAGCAAACATTACTTTGAGACATAATATTATTGAGATTTAGGTTCAGTTTCTCCGAATGATTTAATTTCTTTTAATCACAAATAAAAATTCTAGTAATTTCTTCTACTAAAGCATGCCATTCAGTTTTTTTTTTTTTTTTTAAATGAATGCCATTACATTTTCCAGAATGATAGAATGACAGCAGATTCAACTCCTTAACTCTTGGATGCCACATGCAATTTAACAAATAGTCTGCAATTTATCTACCAAAACACATTTGAGCCTGAAGCTAACCATTAAATATTGGTCTACATATCTCTGTGTGCCATTTGTTTTTGTTTGTCTTTTCCATTACAATTTTTTTTCAACTATATGTTTTGCACAGAGTTTGAAAACAACTACCTACAGGTGTCTGATAAAGCTCTATTTAGCTGAGATTGACTTGTAAGCATCAGAGGACTGAGATTACTCAGCATCCCATCTGACAACATGCATTACACTATTTGAATCTAGTGAGTCATGTAATAAAAATAAGCTGATTTTATTCCCAATGTCACAATCTTCCATAATCATTAATGATACCAACTGGTACTAAATGCAACAAGCATGAGCTAAACTTGAGCGTTCAATTTAGTGCACACACACATTTTGTCAGTACCCACTGCACGGTGATCAAAGAGCTGTTTGTCACTAAGAGAGGTTCAATAACAAGGTGTGTAATTTTCATTATCACAAGAGGCAGAGTATCAACAACTCAGGTTTAAGTGCTGGACTCAGAGGGTGCAGAGTACCGAGAACGCCAGAGGCATGCACTGTCGCTTCCTGGCCAGCTTCTTCCTGTCTCGCTCCTGCCTCTCTCGCTGGGCCAGCTGCTGGTAATACTCTATCAGTTTATTAATCTGTGGGAACAAAAAAAGCCATCCAGAGAATTATAATCAGTGCAACATATATGATATCCTTTTTATAGGAGCAAACTAGCATAGATTTGACACATCTTTTATTTACAAGATACTCTGAGAGAGGTGTTATTTGAAGAATGACCCAAATAACTTGTGATCAGGAAACATGTGAACAACTCATGAGAGGACTGAAATGACTACAGGGAAGAACATACCCGCTGAGTGTGAGGGTTCTCAGGTTCCTGCCATCCTCCGCTGGCTGCAGTGAACACAAAACACCAAGTTAAAAGGCTTAGACAATCATAAAAAACATGCAAACCATAAGAGATTGATTCTTGAGCTGAACCATTGAGTGAGCCAGGGATTATACAAGAGGACGTTGAGACAAATTGGTATTTTGACACTGCTGATTCCAGGGTTCCTACACATTTCCCATTTTAAAATTCCATATGTTTCCAGATTTCTCAGTAGGCCTGTAACTTATTTAGGCCTTAAAGACAAAATGATACGCCGAGGGCAGAGGACGCTTTCAAAAGCTCTGTATGCTTTTTACCTGATGTGTGACCGTGAATAGCTGCCTCATTCAAGCACATATGGTACACACTGTTTTTGCTTCAAATTTCAGATCCTTCACTACCTCCTTTGCATCATGGGTGGACTGAGCTTAACTGGAGGGAGCAGCTACTGTTGCCGTCCGCCAGCCCAAACACCCACAGCGCAGAAGCCCCAAACAGTCGAAAGAAGGCATTTGAATTGTTCTGTCCTGCACTTTCTCAATGTAAAACATGGCTTCTTCCAAACGAAAAAAAAAAAAAAAAAAACCTAACATTTTATAATGATTTTATGAATTACACATTTCAGAAAAGTGTACACGGAAAATAATAAAAAATGAAAATGGTTTCCCAGACATTTCCCTAATTTTTCCATGTATTTCCAGACCCGGAAATTATCCAAATCATATTCCATTCTTTTTCATACTTTTCCAGAGTGTTTAAGAACCCCGTGATACCGACTACTCCTGGATTGTGTGTTTGAAATTTTTACATGGTGACTGTGAAAACATATTAGGTGGTCCAACACCACTATAACAGCATTCAGGGAGAGCCCTTCTTGGTATATGATTTCTTCATTGTATCAGAGAGGTGCAAGTGTTGTCATCCTCACAGGCTGAGACTCACCAACAGATTTGTCAGCCATGCCCACGTCCCTGGAGGTCCAGCGGCAGAAGCCACAGGCCAGGTAGTAGGCCTTCTTCATGGCCGTCTTGGTGGGATCATCGGGCAGAGGAGCTGGGATGTTGGTGGCCCGAGTTGACAGAGTGTGCATGCAACATGGGCAGTCAAAACAGTTGGCGCACCTGGAGCACAGTGACAATAAGGGAAGATACAGGTCATGACCTCCAAACACCTTGAAGTGAAGCAACTGGAAACATGAAAATGCAATTAAGTAATTCACTGTGTGACTTGTGTATGAATATGTTACTTCCCAACCTCACCTGTTCTTTTTAAGCTTTGCCTCTGCTGAAGGCATGTTCTCCAGGCAGCTTGGGCAGTAGTGAGAGTCCACCTGGTAACACAAGTTAACAGTGAAGTAACCAACCAGTTAATTCAAGAATTTAGCTAATAAAAGAAAGTGTGATGAAGGAAGTGCACTAATTGCATGTCTTTAGGGAGCAAGTTTAAGGTTAGCATTTCAGTTGACTATTATTAACATTATCATTATGGGTGGTAGCAGTAGTAGTAGTATCATAATTGCTAGAGTTTAAGAGAAAAAAGCTGTCAGTGACTGGAATCACAATCAACATCATAGCTCCCTGTGTCTGGGTGTGGTGTCTGTGCTGTGTGTTTTGTTTAAAATGAAGCTCTATTTTTGACACTGAAGCGTCCAAGTGAGTTAGTTGGGCTGTAAAATTACTGTTATTCGCTTATGTGACAAGCCGTTTATTCAAAAACTGATCAAAAAGAGCTGATGTTGCGTGAAGCTAAAATATAGCAACGGCTAACGTTAGCTAACGCTAGCCAATACGCTGTGAATACTCGCTATCACACGGAAGTTAAGCCCGTCACGTACAGCCAATCAGATGAAGAGACCGTTGAAAATATGCTGATTGACATACGGCACAGCCACACCGCGGGCGAGAATGTCTGACAAACCCCGCCTATCGGGCAAAGGCTGGTATCCAGCTACTGAAGCTAACAACAAAGCAGCTAACTAACTAAAGCTGGAGCTAACAGCTAGCCTGTCACAACTGACGTTACGTACCTCGTGAGACACACATTCCAGGGATCTCAGCTCACTACAGTAGCGACAGAAATAAAGTTGAGATAAGGGGGATCTGATCTTTTTCTCCCCGCAGACTAGATAGACGACCCTGTTTGGCTGCAGAAGGGACGCCATCTCTACCCAGCTGCAGCCGAGAGCTCAGACTCGCCCTGATGTCACCGCACCGCCGTCTGGTCTCTGTGCTCAGTGGCGACCCCGTGTGGCTAACATGTGAAAATGTTTGCATGCCACATGCTGTGCCATTGCTCAGCAGAGTCCAGTGCCACATGGGGGCAAAAAAAAAAAAAAAACATAAATAAACTGAGTCTGATACCTGTCTGGAGGCAGGAGGGACTATTTCTTCATGTGACTGCTTGGTCACCATCATCGAGCCGGTGTTTGTTAAATGTGCCTAATGATATAATATATAACTATCATAATAATCTGTCCCTAAGGCCTTAGCTACATAAGACAAAACATCTTTATGCATGTTACGTGTGGCATGGAGGTGCAATACTGCCCACTGCCTGTAGGGATGTTTTGGTGTTGTCCAGGGACCAAACGTCCATATACATTGGGGGGGTCCCCCCCCAATGTTCAGGCACTCCAAAAATGTCCCCCCCAATATTGCTGGAATATATTAGCAATTCAATAGCAAATTCAATATCTGTCCCCCCCAATGTTGAAATGGTGGTTTTGGCCCTGGTGTTGTCTCTTTCTCTCCCTTTTTGTTCTCCCTTCGGCGCCCTTCCTCTTTCTCCCTTGGCCTGCAGAAGCACCTGGAGCCAATTACACGGAGGAGAGAAAAGGGGGACCGAAGGTGTGGTGGCTCCTCCCTCATACCTGGCAGCAGCAGCAGCAGTGGCAGCAGTTGTTTCTTCTTCTTCTTCTTCTTCTTCTTCTTCTTCTTCTTCTTCTTCTTCTTCTTCTTCTTCTTATTTTTTCTTTTGTCTCATCCCAACATGGTTTAAAGTTGGGTTTTGTTATTTTAGTTTGTTATTTTAGTTTGGGATGGAGAGTTCTGGTGGTCTAGTTTTCGGGTTTTGTTTTGATTATGTTTGGTACTTTTTTTTTTTTTTTTTTTTTTTTTCCTTTTTAGGGGGAATGAGTTGGGTGCGACGGCCCATTGCGTGGCTGGCCCGGCAAATTCCCTTCTTTTGTTCCTTTTGGCCGGGATCTCCATCTCCTTTTGTTTATGTTTTCCTTAACCCTCTAAGTGGTTTAAGTTGATTAAGAAAAATAAATGATTTGGTTAATTTAGTAGTTTGGCGTCTGTATGGTGTTTCGGTCTCCGGGAAAGAGCCTTGGTTAGTGAGGCCGTAACATATTAGGGGCTCTTCTAAACGTTTTGTCACACTGACGTTGTGTTTGTAGGCTTGTTTCAGCGCAGAGTGCGGGTGGATGCTGTTGGCTTGGTTTGTTTCGCCTCAGCACTGTAACTGTGCGTTTTGCTTTACCACAGTTACTTGTGACTGCAAACGGTGTTATTGTAACTTTTTTTTTTTTTTTTTTGTTTCTCCAAGGTTAACGATGCATAGTTGACACTGGGGGTGTTACATTGATACTTTGTATCGTTTGTGAGTCTTGATAGTGCCTACGTTGTGCGTAGGCACTGACGTCAGATTATACATAATCTGATGTCAGTCTCCACTTTATGTTGCGGCCCACGAGCCAGGGTCGTAACATGTGAGGGATCCCGGACGGCCCATTGCGTGGCTGGCCCGGCAAATTCCCTTCTTTTGTTCCTTTTGGCCGGGATCTCCATCTCCTTTTGTTTGTTTTCCTTAACCCTTTAAGTGGTTTAAGTTGATTAAGAAAAATAAATGATTTGGTTAATTTAGTAGTTTGGCGTCTGTATGGTGTTTCGGTCTCCGGGAAAGAGCCTTGGTTAGTGAGGCCGTAACATATTGGGGGCTCGTCCGGGATCCCCCACATGTTACGACCCTGGCTCGTGGGCCGCAACATAAAGTGGAGACTGACGTCAGATTATACGTAATTTTATTTCAATAAATAATATAAATTAAAATCTGGGGAGCAGTTCAAATACACAACTGTTTGTGGTGAGTGTGCAGCTCCCCTCAGGAGGCAGTTTCCCTTCCTTTTATCCACTCCTTCTTAGGTGTGGACAATTAAGCCAATTTAGCCCAGGCACCACCCAAGACTCTTGCACTGCACTGCAGAGCCAATGGTTGTGCAGAGCGGCGTAATAATGCATATGTGGAAGCCAGGTCAGATTCATTTAAAAATGAAAGGATGCATGACGAATGTTGAGTTTGCACCTACCTCATATGTGATTTTTTTTCTTTTGTATTTGCATGTCTACTTTATTGTGTTTTGCTGCTCTGCAATCTTCATGGTATATGACAGGATTCTAATTTCTATCTAGCTAGCTGAATCATTCCAGATTCTGGTGCAGTCACAGATGTGCGAAGAGCCAATTGCTTCCATGTCCCTGTTTGTGTGAGTGTGTGTGTGTGTAGGTTGTATTAAATGTACATAGTGTCCACAATGGCTACATAAAATATTCCTCAAGTGTGGCAGTTCAGACTTGTTCCAAGTAAAGGAAGATAAGTGAGACATTTGGCTATCCAGCACACGCTGGCATTGTAGGTCTGCCAGCCCTGCAGTCAGGCCAACTTCCTCTGACAGGCTTCATTAAACTAAGGCTAACTGCTTTGACCATGGTGTTGAAGTTAATTAAATCAATTAACCATGTCCCCAGCTGGCAACAGGGAATCTTGAAGCCAGGTGGTCTGCTTACTCAACCAGGGTGGTTCACCAATCCAACCACCTGCATGTTTAACCAGCTTATCACCAGCAACAGAGGAGCTGCTGGACCAGCTCAAAACCAGCTGGTCCTAAACTGGATTCTCAAGCAGGGCACCCACATGAAGTGCTCTGAAAATAGCAAGCATAAAAGAGGCCGAGAGAGAGAGAGAGAGAGAGAGAGAGAGAGAGAGAGAGAGACATGTCTACCACCCACAGCGCATAATGGCCAAGTCACATCTCACCATGGCAACAGCTATTCCCAGAGAGGAGAGATGATCCATGAATAAACTAAAACAAACCAACAGTTTTACTCTTCATTAAGTGGAAACGACACTTATCATCTCACATTTAGTCAAGACTCAGTGAAGACTGATTTGCCCCTGCAGTAACACGTCTCTTTTTCCATTTTATAGTTTCTCCATGAAACAGCAGCGGTCCTGAGCGATGTGTGTGAGCGCTCACAAGAGGTAAGGGGAAGAGGTTTCCTTCGAGTGGCAGATATGTAGGTTAAGAGGTAAGAGACCTACTTATGAATGTTTACCATTATGCTTAAGCTGTCAGAGCCTTTACTAGAGAAAGTAAATGTCAGAATTGGACAACCACTGGTTCATGTGGCCATAGAAAGGGCAGAAAAATGGTAAATAATGCCTCAGTGACTGTTTATGCACAATCATAAATGGTAATTAGTTCACCATTATGTGGATATTAGGATAAAGTGGCATTTAAAGGGCCTTGTAGAGAACCTCTTATTTCATGCAGCCAGTGTTATTGATTGTGCTCCTCCCCGTCTGTTTGTGCTTTGGCAAATAAGTCATGGTACACTGAGGTTTATTAGCGACTGTAAACTGATAATTGTACCTGCACAGTCCCTTCACCGGCTCATTAATTTATATACTCTTACATACAATGCCATTCTGTGTCCATATTATTTGTGCACTTTCATCTCCAAATTACTGTTGGCTGTCACACATGTTGTTGTCGTATGACCCTGAGATCTTTATGCACTCTGCTCCCTCTATGTGGAAGCCAAGGCAAATTAAAAAAAAAAAAAAAAAAAAAAATTAAAACTGAGAGGACGTTGTGTGAATTTTGTGTTTGCACCTACCTTTCATGTGAATTTTTCCTTTTGTACTTGCATGTCTACATTGTTATGTTTTGTTTGTCTATGGTAAATATTTATGTATACAGGATTCTATCTATCTTTCCATCTATTTGTGTAAGATAGATACACAATGCAGGACTAATGCCACTGCAGTTAGACTATTGCACACTTCAAGTTTGCATCCAGAGGTGAAGAACTGTTCCAGCTGGTTGATTGATTATAATTTATTCTCAGCCATCAACAGCAGCACCAGTTTAACAGCACATATCAACAAAGAAATTAGGGCAAGAAACAAAAATGCATACATAAACATAACACTGAACACACTAGTCACTATGGGGGGGTTCGAGTCACTATGAGGGTGTCTTCCACAGTCATGTGCAGGATCATGGCAGTTACAGTCATTTATTGTTGTATAAAGATAATCTTGAGCAAGTTTTACTTCCACACAATCACGACACCATGCAGTGCCACTGAAAACACACCGTTATACAGCTAATCAGTAAAATCACCCAATGACATCTTTAGTTGAGGAAAAAACTGCAGAGTGTTAGCTCTCCATGGCCTGTAATTGGAGCCAGCTACTGCACAGCATCAGGGAGTGAGGGGGACCGCAGGCAGCAGAGGGCATATCCTCACATACGATCTCCAGTCTGATTGTTTTGGTTTTAGCCAGATACTTTTTGTCACTTAAAAATGCAAAATAGTGGAATGTGCATTCAATGCATTACAAAGGCAAACAAGCAAACAAAAACATGGCTCAGTATAACATTTTGGGGTTACTTTAGCTGAGATAGTGGCCGATGTGAATTGATTTGAGATGGCAAACTTGCAATGAATAAAATGAAAAATGAATAATATTGACTATATAAAGGAAAATTAGGACTTTGGAATCTGGGCCTCTGGTTTACATTCTACCAAATGTTAACAAAGGAATATGGTAGGCTAATTGGTTAGTGCTTTGTTTCAGGCTGTACTGGCTTGTTTGGGTTGGACACACACACGCCAACCAGACATCAACACGTACACGTCTGTTGGTGCACGCGGCAGCCGGCAATTTCCAGAACAAACTAAATTGACAGTGCGGTGTTTTCAGATTGGCTCCACTTGACTCGAGCGTCAGTTTTTTTTTTTTTTTTTTTTTATCACTACGCATTTGCGTCACGGGAGGGCGTAATCCCTGCCAGCTGTCATAGAATGGCCAGATGAGTTATTTCGCCCTGGGGAGAAGCGGACCATAAGAAGAACCCACAGTACCATCCAGCATGCAGAGGATGGACAGCATGTGGCTCGTCGCTCTGCTCCTGCTGGGTCTCCTGCGACCCTCCATGGGCGGATTCCCACTCACACAGGTAAGTGCATGAACATTAATCCGCACACACGTCGCCAAAACGCATCACACTGTGACTATGCTTTATATTTATTGTCTAATTCAATGATTTGTGCAATTCGGCGCTCAGAGCATTTGAACGCTGCGGACCTATTAGGAAAGACGGGGATAACTGTTACATTAAAAATTGCAACATAAAAACAGTTGTCTCTAACTGCTTGTAGGCCCTATGTGTTGTAGCTCATTTGTTGGTTGATTGGTTTCAGCAGGTACATCTTGCCCTTGAAAATAATCAACCTACATTCCTGCAAAAATGTCAAAGTTTCAGCAAATGGGTGGGTCAGCAATTACTGATTAAACATCTGAGGGTGTTTTTAACTGATTTCCATAGCCTGTGGCCAAGTCCAGTTCTGTTTTGAAAAAGTATCCGAGATTCAACTGGATCTTCTTTGTACCTTCCAATGCCCACTGGTATGTTTGCTTGTATAGACATATTCAAATATACAGAGCACACATGCAAATCAATAGGGCACCATAGCTCGTTTTCAAAACATATGCCTGTGCCTGTTGTTGATCTCTCATATACACATACACACAGTCCTAATAGGTCTGCTACTGTGTAGAGAAAATATAATCATTAATTACATTGTGTGCTCTTATGCACCATTCTTGATAGGTATACAAACCAAGTCAGATCCAGCCCAGGTTGGTGGCTTTATTCTAACAAAGTGCCTCTTTGTCTTTGAGACCAACACTCACGGTCTCTGTTGACATTGGGTTTCTGTTTTGTGGCGGGCAGATGTCACTATACTCTATAGCCCAAATAACAACAGAGGTATATAGGGATTAAAAGGTAAAAAGAGTTACAGCGGTACATGGTTGGCTTTATTTGGTTAATGTGTTGTGACACATTTCCAGAAACCACTTTGTAAATACACTGTTTAGTATACTTTGTTTGTACTGGAAACCAGACAATTTTGATGTCCAGGGCAACACTTGTTAATAATGTCTCACCTGGACAAAATGTGGTATTTCCTCTTGTTTGCCACATTTTCTTGGATTAAATACATACCGGACATTTCATCTTTTTTTTTCCAAGTTGAAAATGCAGGTTCATCTATGCAATATTACAAGAATAAGAACCAATAAAAGCTGTAGTTGGCTGACATCTTAAAAAGCCCACATATGATCAAACATGACACACTGTGAGAGGGACACACTGTGTCAAGGCCTATGTTTGGCTAGAAATCTGCATTGACAGGCATTGTGAAATCATAGATGTCAAGAGTACAAGTAATGCTGTGTTCATTGCACTAATAAACAGCATCTGCATCTTTCTGGAAAATAGATGTTGCATGGCTGTCATTTTGGGCATTTGTCAGTCAATAACATTTTTTCATTGATTGACAAATGCCTTCCTTCAGTTATGGAGGAAATACTACACTAAGGTCTAATGGATCAATGTGTTGGATGTTGGCCAGATAAAACAACAATGTTAACTCGTTTTGACCCGTGTTCTTTTTGTCCTCAGCTGTGTGACTCATCCACAGATGGCACCATTTACCGTTACAAGGCAAAGACTCTAAACGGGAGTCGCACTGTGTCCTTCAGTGAGTACGCAGGGAAGACTGTCCTGTTTGTCAACGTTGCCTCGTACTGAGGACTCACCTACCAGTACTTGGGTAAGGCATAGCACCATTGGCTTTATTCCTTAATGTGGAACAACATAACATAACATAGCCTCTTAAAGTACTTGAACATATTTCTTCTTTCATATAATCAGAGCTGAATGCACTACATGAGGAGATGAAGCCGTATGGACTCACCATTCTCGGCTTTCCCTGCAATCAATTTGGGAAGCAAGAACCAGGAAAAAATCATGAAATTCTGTCAAGTTTAAAGTAAGAAATTTTTCAATCTCTATGCAAGTCTGCCTTAAGTCAGTCTCAGTCCACTATATGAAAAACCAGACAGAAAGTAACCAGTGAAAGTATGACAGTGAAGTCAAAGTCATATGCATCGGTTCTGGTTTCATAGGCTAAAGAGAGAATTTTCCCAACCCGCAAAAGTGAAAATCATTAAAATCACACAAAACAGTGAGTTATATATTTTATTTTCCCTTTTTAATCAGGTGGTGTAACACAAGATCCTGCATAGCTGGATAAAGAGAGGAATTTGCAATCATTGTAAATCCCCTGTCAATCACCAAAGCTTCATTTAATCCAGGAAAACATCCTTTGGCAACGGGATCTGTTTCTCCTCATACCCACTCACTTTAACTCATATAGAATTTAAGTCTCAGTTTCCATCAGTCATCTCACATCCACAGCCGAGCCTATGCAATAGATTATGGCTTCACACAACTTGCACTGAATGTGGGGCAGCTGCCAAGCCACAGCTCATGAAGCGCTGGCTGCACAAAGTGCTCAGAGGCATGTCCACTGATAAGCTGACCTCTTCCTGGATTCCAGGCATGTTAGGCCAGGCAATGGATTTGTTCCAAACTTCCTGCTGTTTGAGCGCGGCGATGTGAACGGAGAGAATGAGCAAGAAATTTACACTTTCCTAAAGGTAAGTTTTCACCTGTGGGGGGAAAAAACCCTGTGCTATTTAAATATGTATTTCATGTATCAGTGGAGGTAGCTACTAATCCTGTTCTCCACTTGAGTTGTGCATCACATCTCTTACAGACATGCATGTCAGCCTCTCAACACTGCTGCACAGGCTGCTGGATAAGTCTCTGAACATGCATTAAAACACTTTTCTAAGTAGAAATGAAACCTCCTTTTTTGCGGCCGATACCATTATCTTTCCATGTTTTACAGCTGATATCGTTGCTGAGCAATGATTCTAGCATTTTGCAAGAATCATTGCACAAATGTCGATGCAATCTGCAATTGTAAGACAGGCCTGTCTTAAGACAATCGTTTATTTATTTATTTTTTCTAAACAAAACACAATGCTAGTTTTATTCTTTTGCTGATTTTACAGCTTTATTATATGACACACTCCTAGACACAAAATATTGGCGTTAAAAATACTGGGCCAATACCAATATTGTGTTTAAAAATTGTTATTGGCTGATACCAATAGTCTGACAATGTATCAGTTCAAATCTATTTCCTGGCGCAAAACTTCTGAGCAAACCGGTTGTCACTTTCTGAATAGAGCATGTTAACAGGTGTGTTTACTATCCTTTCATACCTGTGCAGCTCATGTTTACAGAGTAGCTCACAAAAGCACACACCCAAGCAGCATACACACATTACTCAGAATCCGGTGACAGTATGCACAGATCCTGACAGCCATTAAAAGCTTGGAGCAAATATAGAGCTAAAAGGTTGAAATATATATACATTTATAAATATATAGACTATACTGACACTCTGATGAAGGTGGAAGTCAAACGCCGAAACATGTCAAGTAAAGAACACAAATCGTATATGTTAAAAAAAAATCTATAGGTGATATATAGACTTTATATGGCTCAAAGGAAGTGACTTTTACCAAATCTATCAAATGTGTAAGATCAAGGTTCATCACTTGATTGTGCTCTGCAAGCTTTATGAAACGCTGGTTATCAGCTTCCTCGGTCTTCTACTTCCTTCCATGCAGAACTCGTGCCCACCGGTTGGAGACAGCTTCGGAAACCCCGCCGGCAGGCTTTTCTGGCAGCCTATGAAGCTCACTGACATCAAGTGGAACTTTGAGAAGTTTCTGGTGGGGCCAGATGGGAAGCCGGTGAAGAGGTGGTACCCCAAGGTCAACGTTTCAGAGGTCCGGGATGACATTCGCAGATACTTCAGCCAGCTATATGCTCAACAGATTTTTAATTAAGATTTTGCTTTGTCACACTGTGCTGAATCTATTGCCTATATTTAGTTACGTTTTCAATATAATGCTAAATTGTGAGATGACACACTAAGGGAGATCTAGTACCATCGATTTTTAGTGTAATGGTATTAACAGTTTCTGATATATGAGGTGGCATGCTGAATGAAGAGGAGGCTTGAAAACAGTTACTGTGGTGCCTCTTTGGAGTCTGGGGTCCAGGCCAGCTTTTCAGTGCATTCAGGCTGCCCTGCAATCCCACAGCATCATGTCACCTCCTCAGCCCAGGACCTGTTAGCCACTACAGCCTACATGCTAATTACTTTCAATAAATCATGGAGAAAGACACCGATGTGTAAAGTTTTTTCCCCAGAAATATGGTTACACTATGGGTGTGTTATGTCATGAGGTGACGCACATGATGTGGCACCATGGCCTCTGTTGTCATTGGTCTGGTGCAGTAAACCATGTTGAAAAAAGGTTAAAGAGAATATGAGCATAAATAATCAGGGTGAGATGCTAACGGACATTTAGAATAGATTTATTAAGCCAGTCAAATACAAAAAGTCTCACATAAGATGTGCTTTTGCCTACAGCAAAAAAGAAAAACTAGGCTACAAACCAAGAAAATACAACTGCGAGTAATTACAGCATACCTTTCAAAGTGCAATTCAGCTAATGTCTCATTTCAGCTCTCATCAATCAGGATTTTGTTCCCTGTAAGTTGATAACTTGTTGGTTCAAATGGAGGCTTGTTTGTCTGCATCGTGAAGCTCTCCATCTGATGGTCTGAAATACACATTAGGGAAATCTTTAAGGGTTTTCAGTTAAACAGTGACTTGATTCAAAGGAGATACATCGTGAGACCATCAAAACAGTCACACATTATCTGGAGGGGTGGCTCTATTGTCTGAGGTTACGCAGGCTCTTGACTTTGTGTTACAGCAGTTCACAGGTTAGTCGGCAAGGCATGAGTTGCTGGTTGTTGAGGTGGATAGAAAGCAAAGCCAGACATCCTGGCAGAGGTTTTCTCTGAGGGGTGGCAGTACTGCTGCAACACTGAGTCAAGGGGCTCAAAAAAGAAAAGACTTCCTCTTCTCACTTCTTTGACAAAATGCAGATGTTTCCCAACTAGGTCTAATAGGTGCAATGATTACAATTTACTAATTATGTCATTCAACATGATGTAACAGGCCTTTAAAGATGAGGAGAGGAAGCCAGCTGTCGATGCTGGGTCTAAGATTTGGTACTGCAGTTAAAGAGTGAACTCAAACCTATGTTTATGTTGGGGCTAACTTGTGGGCAGCAGTACAGGTACTGAAAGATGAGTATGAATACTGGAATGAGCGATCAAATCATCAAATCAATTGTGGTCAAGTAAAAGTGTTGTGTTTAATGAGATCAGGTCCATCATAGTGAAAAAAATAGTTTGTGTGTATGTGCTGTGCGTCGTGTATTGTGTCTGATACAAACATACAATGTCAATAGCTACAATATATTGGGATTACACTAACAACATAGAAAGAACAGCATTACTAAAGACAATGATTTACACTTAGTCAATGCAACTATCAAAACAGTAGATTATAAATAAATTATCAATAATCACAATCATGTTTTTGGCATGATACCATCAAAATTAATTTCCCAAAATTTTAGTATTTCAACAACCACTTTTGAACAGTTACACATATGGGACAGTTCTATAACATTGATGGTACTGAAGAAATCTTCATAAATGAATTAACATTCACATTATAATTTCTATGATTCAATGTACCTATATAATCATTCATTGTTGGAATGAATATATGCAGTCTTATTCATATTGGGGAATGGCTTCCTTTAACCCTACAAGTAACATACAAGTATGTCAGGCTGTTACATATTTGCAGAGAGACAATCACATAGGTATATTGTCTTGGGGGGAAAAAAAGAAAAGAAAAACAATGCTGATTATTCCAACCTATTTAACAAATGACTTCAGTTCCTGCATAGAATCATATGAAGCAGATTGAGTCTCAAAAATAATAGATAAAAAAATCTAAATAATATATCATGTATATATTCAGAATAGCGAAGTGTTTCACAAATAGGCTTATAAAACGCAAGTATAAACAACATTACAATAGGATATCTACAGTTCAGTAGGAAAATTATAGATCAAATCACACCTTGTCAACTAAAACAAACTGATTCATGCTACTACCCAAGTTCCATTAGGTGGAATGCTTTTAGTGCTTTCCAGGATCAATGTTCTGCCGCTCCCTTTTTCCAAATCCTGTTGCTGTGGAATGATCTACAGATACATAAAGAGAAGAACACTCCATTATCTTGACATTAATCAAAAACGTTGCTGCTCCACAATCATCTGCAGGTGGAGTAGTGTAATCCACAGATTCTCAAAATAGATTAAATCCTTGTTATATGATTTTCTACATAAAGAAATAAAACGATGCACAAAAATACAGTGTATAAAACACAGACAGTTAAAAATATGTAACTGGCTGGTTATACAATACCTGCGTTCTCTGGTGGTGGTCTTGAACCCTCCCCTGCTGCTCTGGCCCCTCTGGGCTGTGGGAATGACGACTGCCAAGGAAAACCCTTCCCACAGAGAAGGCACACCTTAGTTCAAATCACTTTCACCCTTAGTTCAAATCACTTTATAAACTCAATCATCACAACCAACACAACAAAAGACCTAATCCTGCTCTAACTAAACAATCTACAGTGAATTTAAATATCTTCAAACTCAAATGTGGCCATGAAGGGGTCGCCTCTCTCTGTGATCCTTCAAGATTCCTTCCATTTTTCCCTGTTAGACCTCAGTTTTTTTGCCCACTATGAGGATTAAGTTGGGGTGTTGTCTTGTTTTGTTTGTTGTAAATTTGTGGGCATGTAAAGCCCTTTGAGACTGTAAACAGTGATACTGGGCTTTAAATAAACTTGAACTTCAAACTCAGGCAGGTGACTAGGTGGAGCTATGGCAAGAAGGATCTGTTTCTGCATTTTCCAGAGAACAGAGGGAGAGAACAGAGAACAGAGCCTTAGAGAGAGCCTCACCGGGGTAACAGGCTGGAAGTCGCGTCCCGGTGGCGGTACTGCGGCAGCTGCTGTGCCTGCTGCATTGGGCATCCGGGGAGGGAAGTGTATGGGCCAGCCCTCCAGGCCCTGCGGTCCCACCTGCACAAAGGGACCACAGTAGGGAGGGCTCAGCGGGCCGTTCACTGAGCCTGACGTGGGGTCTGAGGTACGTCTTTCCTGTTGCTGCCCCTACGAGGGATCACAAGTACACACGTGATCCCCAATCAGTGCAAAGCTGCTACTATACGCTCAGAGAGCGCAGGGCCCCTGTCATGGCCTGGGCTGCGATTGAACTTTGAGCGCTACTGGCACTGCCTCACTCAGGAATGTAAATATTCCACCTACTGGTCCAAAAAACACCCTAACAAACAACCAAACTGGAAGAAGGCTCTTGTCCTGCAGTGCTGATCTGTCCAGTGTGCACTTCTTACAGACAACATGTAAGTGACTGCTTCCTGCCACATGGGGGCACTGGTCTGCTATGATATTCATTCCAAAGACTTGCACCTTTTAATGAATCCTTTGCCATACTGAAATCTAAGGGAAAGCACGGCCAAAATGACCAAACTTCTTTGAGAAATTATTTTTGCAGGCTGATGACATAAATTGGTGGCATTTCTGTTTGTCTAGTGGTACTCCAATTTCACACAAATGCTCCAAGCTTGGCTGTAGCCTGAAGCCAGTACCTGTTTATGGTGCTGCATCTGGAGTCTCTCCAGCTTACATCTCTCTGTACGTTCCCTCTGACACTCGTTCTGTGCCTGATGGAGCTGATACACACACACACACACACACAAAAGAGAACACAAAAATCAAAACAAAACCCTATATCAGGAAGCAGACCAGCTAGGATTGTTTTACACATGATCTGATCTATTCTTGTTAATATCAAACGTGTGTTATGTATAGCTGTTGTGCTTCTCTTGAATAATTTTTGCTCTCAAAGGGACTTCCTGTTTGAATAAAGGTTACATAAGATACAAGAAAACAGATACACAGCCTACCTGATTGGTCAAATTAGTCATCTGACCCTGTAGTCTCTCAACTTGCCGCCTCAAGTCCTCTTTTTCCTCATTCATTCTCTCCCTGTCGCTCCTCTCTTTTCTGAAGTCCTCCTCAAAGATCTTCACCTAATGTAGAAAACACCGATCAATAGAAGTTAATCGAGTGAATGTGTGATTGCAACAAGTGTGTGTCTCTCTCAGTGCATACTGATGTCTGACCTGCTCCTTTAATACTGCAATCTGAGTGAGCAACTCCTGCTTCTTCAGGTTGCTGGCTGCATCGCCATGGTTACCCTGGCCAGGTGGCTGTTGGGAGGATGAAGGGGAGTGCAGGTTCAGAGCCTCCTCTAGAGCCTGGCAACAAGAGAAAGAAAGTGTTACAAACTGAAATATAGTTCTCTCTGTCCTTTATCCATCACACTGTCTCTCACTCACCCTGTTGAGGCGTTGGATCTCCTTCTCCTGGTACTCCCTCTGTTTGCTGAGGGGCAGCAGCTGGTCCTGCAGGTAGCGAATCTTCTGCTTCAGCTCAGTGGTCTCAGAGTTCAGACACTCCTTCTCCCCCTGAAACACACCCCCAAAAACTGTCCAGGAAGCCTTTCCCAAAGTATCCTTCAAACATTTTCTCTCTGTTTGTTCCTTGTTTTCAGTGTTTGGACTTAATTAGTCCCTCATCTCAGGCTGCAGTGTTGACATCATATCCCGAATCCTCACCTGTACGTTCTCAATCTTGGACTTGGCCAGCAGCAGCTTCTTGTCATAGTCCCGCTGCCTCTGTTCTCGCTCTGCCTCTAGCTCTAGCACGGCCTTCTGGGAGTCAGCCAGCCGCTGCCTGAGGTCTGTGATCTTAAGGACCAGAAATACCCTTTATACTTGAGGAAAACAGTCCATAAATCATAATGGTAATAAACAATTCTCATGAACACACAATAATTCTGGTGCTGGCAGAGATAACAACTCTCTGGCAAAGGTGAATATTGTTTGACAAAAAAAAAAACCCTGCATGTACAAACAGTGTTAGACATTTGTGCTGTAAAAATAGAACACAAGCCACAGCAGCAAACGCTTTTGCAAGCACAAACAGTTCTGTTCTTATGTATAAATATATAGAGCCAACTTAATGACGCAAATGCAACTATCTGGTGTTCTGTGGTTAAAATTCGAGGTTGTATGGTGTCACCAACTCAACAAAGTGTGCATCTAAGTTCGTGCATATCTGGGTGTGTACATCTGAAGGTGTGTGAGGCTTCAGTGTGGGAATGTGCGTATATATGTGCCTCTGCTGGCCTCGCGCTGCACCACAGCAGGAAGTCAGCGGGTACCAGAGAGGTGAGGGGAATTCTTACTGAAGTGTGACAGGCCTTGTGGTGAGCATGTTCAGATAGTAAGCTATTGCAAGACTGCACTGTTTCCACTGGACAAGTATATAGAAATTACACCTTGCTGCTTCAATCTCAAGTGACACATAAACAACAAACTGATGTCTTCGTTCCTTTAGGTAATTCCAAATTGCTAAACTTTAGTCTGAAAGGTTGTTCGACTGTTGTTTCACTCTCTTAAATGAGATTTCACATCCAAGTACTGTAAAAGACAGATTATGCCATTCCGTTAGCACTTACCATTATGTTGACATGTTTCAAATATGAGATATAAGCTAAAAAAAATATGGTAGGATTTTAATGTAACTATGAACTTAATAGGGTATGATGTAGATAATAGTTTTCTTCTACAAGCTGTGACTACATGGCGTCTGGTAATGTTTTCCTTTTTTTTTTCTTTTTTTTCAAACCATGCTGGAATTAACTAGGAAACAATAATGCAGAAACCTGACACAAAATTCAACAACCATGACGTAATTGTGGCAAAACTGATGCTGGCAATAGTAATTCATGTAATGACATGGGACCTTATTATTAATAGCAATATTTTATAAACCAGTTAATATATCACATGGTCACCAAACATAATATCTTACAGGGGCTGAAATGACTACAATGGAAACCACCATAATTTAATACATTTCACTTTGAGCCTAAAAGAACCAGATACAAAACAGTCTATTCTGCATATATGAAAAACTATTAAGGTCAGAATCATGGAAAATGCAAAGTAACTTAGAAACTTCTGCTGATGTGTCATTTAGTCAGCATTATAGTTTGAGTGTTATACATGTAGAGGCTTACTTAAAAATTATGAGGGCTTTGTTTTTGAAATTAAAAAAAATGGAGTGGGAGCAGACCTTTGCACTTTGACTCAAGCCAGAGTGAAGAAACAGAACAAGACAAAGAACAGGAAATCAAATCTTGGGAGGATAAAGGACGCGTATCAGATTGAGGTGTCATGACTTAATACAACTGAACAAAAATGCTGCCAACATTTTATTTAAAATGCGAAAGAGAAGACATAGAAACATGTTCCCACACTGTTTAAAAACAGCCATAGTCATTACTGTACCTTCTGTTCAAACTGTGACTTCATGGAGTTCCACTGAATGTCCCACTGCTTGTTCACCTCCAGTACCTGTAACAAGCAACAGAAAGTGAAACAAATGACATCAAAACATATAGGAAAAACACACACACACACACACACACACACACACACACACACACACACAGATTTTCCCTTATGGCAAAAAAGGATAAGCAGTGAATACAAAGAGACTCACATCCTTTCTCTGTTTCTCCAAAAGCTTGATCTTCTTTTCATACACCTCTAGGTCACAAGGCTTTGCTGGGTTTTTTTCTGCCGCTTTTCCAGTCTGTGGGGATATGAAACATTCCTAAATCCCCTAAATTCTCCCATTATCTCAGTTCCACCAGCACAATCCTCATACTAACATGCTCAGACCTTGACATTACACTGAAGGCACAAATGCGTTGAATAAACTTGCTAAAGTACTTCTCAAAACTCAATTAAGCAAAAAAAGAGAGAAAAGACAGTAATAAACATTAAGTATGGATTTACTTAAATGAGGAGAACATGCAATGTCATGTACTGTAATTAATGGACTTGCTCTTATACGTCTAATGCATGTCTATACATAATAAAGGCACTTCAAGACTACTGAAGCTACCTTCTGTGGTGTGGTAACCTCCATCTTGGATCTTACGATGGCAGATTCCTCTTTGACTGGCTCGTCTTTGGCCTCTGGAGGTTCACTGTCAGCTGCTGCTGCTGCTGTTGCTGCTGCTCCTCCTGTAACTAGCTCTTTTAGTTTCTGATTCTCCAGTCTATTTGAACCAGAATGCAAAAAAAAAGAAAAAAAAAAAAAAGAGAAAAAGAGTACGTTTGAAAAAAGCCACCTTCCCAGGGTTTGGCGAGGTGTTGGCACAGTCCAGCATCAGGATGTCCTTTGGGAAGACCCTACAATACCCACTAGATGCAATAACATCAGTAAAAGAAAGGACTGGATTTATCCACCAACAAAAGTGAAACCATGCCCAACTGAAAACAGCCTTGACAAAGTTCATCTTGGGTAGGGGGGGTGAAGAAGGAACAATGAAGAAGGAACAATGGGAGATGCAGGATTCACACTACATTCAAGGGTCATGAGAAACATACAAATGTGCCAAATTAAAAAGATTACAAGACTCAGAAAGAGAAATGAGAGTCTGTTTATTGTTTTGAAATTTGTGCTGAAGAAACATGTCAGTACTAGGGAATTCACATTTTCCTCTAACTTTAAAAAAAAAAAAAAATCTCCTCCTGCAGAAGTAACAAGAAGACCAGACAAAGTTTCTTAAAAAAGAGAGAAACATCACCTGAGCTGTTCCAAGTCTCGATTCCTGAACTGATGGTCCTCTTCCATTTTCTTTCTAAGCTCGTTGTTTTCTTGTCTGAGCTGTTCGCAGAGAGTCTGTAAAAACAAAGCATTAGCATAAAATCATTAAAAACATTATTCTATATGATACACATAACCTATTTTTTTATTCTTTGGTACATCAACTCAAAGTTTGAAGCAAAGACTTTGCAAAAAGTGGTAGATGGCGACCAATATGTTGTGACAAAAATATGTAGGAATACACTTTTTTTCTAAACTATGGTAGAAGTATGTTTCTCAAAGTGTGACTGCTTGTTTCTGCTGATTATCAGGTTCCTTTGCTACATCTCAATGGTATTGGGTTAGGGCTGAGACAAACCTTGACTCCTTGTTGGAAAACATGACAATAGTGTGGAGCATGTATTTTAATTAAGCATGAAATCAGAGTCAGATTTCTGAGATAAAATAAATAGAAAAATTAGCAAATAAATACAAACACATACAGCCTATACACATCATTACTTTGTGAAAAATACAATATTTTAGTGCTGTTTCTTGTGTCTTCTTTCTCAGATGAAAACTCTTGTAAAATTAAGATTAAAGAAAAGAAAAAAAACTCCCCCAGTCACACAATCACATGTACCAGAATGCTTTTCCATTTGAAAATTCAGTCCCCAGTGGTAACACATTCACACCAGTAAAGATTATGCACTAACATCCCCTTCTTTGTGGGCGCTTTTCTATGTGGGTGAGCACACCTCCAGTAACATGTGAACCAGTAAAAAAAAAAAAAAAAAAAAAAAAAACAGAAAAAGGTCCCTGCCACCCATGGCCATTGACATCACTCAATCTAAACAATGAACTGACCATTTAGTCATCTATACTACCAGGAGTGCACATCTCTCTAGCATTTTGCAAAGACATATTGAAATGTAACTGTACGACAACTGTATATCAAACTGGCTGCTTATTGAAACCAACTCTCAGCAGCCTAAAGTAGTATCAATGACATTTAGCTGTAATTGTGAAAGACGGTGATGGCCCAAAAGAGAGTCATGACGAAATCTATTAATTTAGCCTCCTACGCACTGATAAATGTTTATCGTAGGACATCCACGTGGCCCTCACCTGTAGGAGGGAGGTCCGCTGCTCATTCTTCTGGACCTTGGAGGACAGGTGGTGGAACTCCACAGCCATGCGGCCAAGGTGAGCCAGCAGCTGGTTTGGGTTGGATTCCTCTGCAAAGATGCTGAAGGAGCTCTCTAGTCTCTGCAGCTGGCTCGCTAGCTCCATGTTCTCCTGAGGCAGGAGGGGGATTATTCCTGCTCCGGCCACCGACCCTGCCTGGAAAGCACATATAGCCACACACAGGCAGTCAGGCAGGCGGGGTAACCGTTAAAAACTTCAACTAGCAATGACTAAGGGAATTGACATTCAAGGAGTAATCCTCTTGCTATTTTGTTTTGAATGGCTGCAGAATATGCGTCTCTGAGGTCAAACTAGTTTGTCCAGTTAGATTACATAGATAATTTTAGATCATTTTTCATTTACAGACTAGACACCAAAGCAAAAAGGAACAGTTTCTGTACCATCACTGATCTGTTTCTGTTCCAGTTTGGGAATTGCAATAAATTATGCTACAACATTTTAGAGTGTGTCCCTGTCTAGTTAAATTTCATGACAAGACTGCACATAATGTATGCCAGAAATATTCTGATAAAGTCAGTGTCCTAATAAGACATTCCCTGGGATACGGAGTGTGTGAATCAGTGGTGTAATTCTAGTCAGTAATAATCCTGGACTTTCCCCTTGCTGACTCAGGCTGGAGCGACCAGTATTGAGTTTGTTAGTGAGTCACCATAGCAAGGATAAGTTCCTGATATTGGCGAGATGACAATAGAGAAGAGTTTTAATCTGGTTTGAAGAAATTCCACGAAACTATTATTTAATCATGGTCACTATCAAAATCATAGTGATATACAAAACATGTGTAATGGCTCATTAAATGCAAGCTTACTTTCGAACCACAAATTGCTATAGGTCTCTCTAAGTTTCAATTCCTTGTGACAGCCATGCAACAGATTTCAGAGAGCTGTATTGTTCAGAGGCTACTCATCTTTATTGCACCACGAAAACTGCTGGTACTTACAGTCTGTGCTTCTGAAGTCTTCTCCTCCATGTTCACCACCTCAAACTCCGAAAAGGCCTCCTGTGAACACCAGAGAGCTAAGTAACAGTATGGCACAAGCAGAGTCCACAACTACTTCAGTGAGCGACTGAATATGAAAGTAACCACATTTCACAGCAGGACTGACCAGATTCTAGGTTACTGAAATACCTGAATATATCTAAGGGAACGCCTAATGCTATTTATGGTCCTACAATCAACAAAACCTTTATCTGTCTGACTGGGTATCTGTCTGCACAAAATGGTCTAGGACCTAGAATCTGGTCAGCAGGACTGACCAGATTCTAGGTTACTGAAATACCTGAATATATCTAAGGGAACGCCTAATGCTATTTATGGTCCTACAATCAACAAAACATTTATCTGTCTGACTGGGTATCTGTCTGCACAAAAACACCCAGTGCCTTTAAGAATTGTGGTAACATTGTCCACACCTTTATTACACCATACGCATTACTTACGCTGGGCTTCTCAGGCTGGAGGGCCTTCCCTGAAGAGTTTGGCTGCTCCTCCTTCTGGTCTGTGCTGGGATGCCCATGGGGCTTACCTTGACCTGAAAGAAAACATGGTTAAGACCATAGTTTACCCAAGTTTCTGTAAAATAAAAAAAAACAGACAATTGTGGTTTAACAACATTGTTTGCAACAAACGTACTTTGCGGCTCAGTTTGAACAGGCCCTCCCATACACAAACTGGTGGCAAAGCTGGAGGACTTGAGAGCCTCGTTGTCTCTCACCAGCTCCTCCACTCTCTGACGAAGCCTTGATGCCTCTGACTGAGACTCCTCCAGCAAGTCACCTACGAATCACACCAGCACCACAGCTGTTCACAGACTGAGATCTTGTTTCTGCCCAACCCTGAACTTATTCCAGTTAATCTAGCTTCATATTTTCATCATAGCAGAGACCAGTTCATGCAACAACAATTATTACCTAATGACATGAGTAGTCATCACATAGAACCTATCAATGAAACTTTATAAGAAAATACTACAAGTGACACTCCTTGTGGTGAGTCATGAAAGCAGCAATCAGCCCCTTAAGGCACGTTAACTGTAGGTTGGCCTGCACATGCAAACTCTTCACCATGGCTACCAGTGAAGGGCATCAGAGATCTCCTTTTGTAGCACAAAACAACAGAACCCTTGAGACAGTATATTTAATTTGACTGACATGCTCAGTAATCTGTTATAGAAGAAATGAAGATGTGTGTTGTGGCGGGTGTCTCAGGCTCAAAATAAACAGAATTGACTGAATTACAACTGCTACAAACTTCAAGCTGAACCCAATTTTTGGTATTAGGACATCAGGATGGACACATAGGATCTCCCAAAATATATTTTCAAATCTGCAGGAATAAAATCATCAGATGTTACTGCAGTAAACACAACAGGAGACTTGGCATGCAATGGCAGAGTACAGGTGGCATGAGCCCTGTGGTAACCATGCTGTTTTAGGGCACCTACCTAAGCTCTTTAGTCCCTTCATCCTCTCCCTCAATATGCTGTTCTCCTCCAGTAGCTGTCGGTAACTGCTTCCCCCTCCGGGCTCCTCTCTGGCCTTGACCTCACTCCCACCTGGATCATAGATGCGGTATGGGCCTTTCCCTTCCATCGCCACTGCTTCACTTACTAGACATGGTGCTCTAAACTACGGAAACAAGACACATGCAGATTACATTTTATTGCCATGTAGAAAATACGGGAAACTAGTCTGCGCAAAGTATGGGAAAAACAAACAGATGAAACAATGCAGAAGCGTTTGCCCTTTACAGAAAACGAACGTAGCTTTGACAGGTGAGGCCCTGAACATACAGCACTGATTACATAATGTGTCTATTATGGTGCCCTACCCATTGCTATTTACAAGGCAAAGGGTCACATTTGAATGTCACAATGAAAGGGGGACTTCTTTAACAACCTATTCATGGAAACAATTTGAATGTGCACAAACATGGTGAGATAAGCAGTAAAAAAAAAAAAAAAAAAGAAAAGAAAAAAAAAAGCAATGAACAAAAAAAAAAAGCATGAACAAATGCAGACACCCAGTGATCATGCAGTCATAAGGCCACACATTCAACAGAAGCACCGCACAGGATGATTTGAAACCACATTACCGTCAAGTTGTCACAGTACTAGACCTCCACTTTAACTATGACTTATGCAATACCACTATTACAACCACTGAGGGATATAACAACTGATGTTCCTGTCACTCTCTGGATATGATGGTTGAAATATCATGCACCCGGATATCCTATGTAAAGAGTTACTGTACCCCCTTGGAGTTTTTTCCACCTCTTTTTCTCTCTTCGTTCATAATTCATAGACCGGCGAGGCTAAAGTATCCAGCCCGGGCGAGGAGAATAAGGACCGATTGACAGGTTAGAGACCAAATAATGACAAGCAGGCCGGCAACAACAGCATCACATCTCTAATCTCGTTTTTTGAGAGTCCCTTTCAAAGGAGCAGCGATACGATTGCCATGTTAGCCTGTCAGCTTGCAACATATGGCGAAAATGAACTAATGTTTAGCTAGATTGGGAAGCTGCATTAATAACCGAGGGAAAGTGAGGCAAACGCCAAGTAAAATGACAAAATGTTAGCTACGGGAGCGAGCAAAAGAGGCTATACAATGAACGAGTGTGACATACAACACAAACTAGCTATCTGTGTTAGCTATCCCCACTGTCTGAGGAGGGCTAATACTAGTTTTCGCTGTTGTCATGCAAATTGCTAGCCACATCGTTAGCCGCGGAGCTAGACGTTAAATGTCAGTGCGGGACAGGGAGTCAATTGCTGTTCCTGCATAAACCTACAGTCACTTATTTTTACCGAAGCTATACGTTAGTTCAACAGCAGAGTTAAAACGACAAAAACCAAAGAACAAAGAGGTGTCTTTTGCTAGCTACCTTTCAGCTTGAGTGGCCTCTCGTCTCCTGCTCAGACATCTATTGCGGAAGTAGTCTGTGCTGTAACCTGGGAAATTCCACCTCGCCAAGCGTTTGATGTAAACAGGCTCTGATTGACAGCCGGGCCGACCAATGAGAGCACGGCATTCCTTCAGTGGGCCACCAACAGCAGGCATTAACCGTATGTAAACATTGGAGCAAAACGCCTGACACATTGTTAGTCATAATTCATGTTAAGGCTCCGGCTACACCACCAACTCTCAAACCTCTCCACATCATGGAATCCAAAATATTTATAATACTCAACTCACAGAAAATGATGGCCCATATAATACCGCGTATGTGAAACAGATGATCGGAAGAATGACCTACTTTTCCCCCCCTTGAGTGGCCAATCAAATTGTCATAATGGAGTTGTTCTGGAGATTCCATTCGTCATCAAAGAGCTCTTTTACTTCATTGATAAATTTTGAAAGAAAGAAAGAAAGAAAGAAAGAAAGAAAGAAAGAAAGAAAGAAAGAAAGACAGAAAATCCAGTATTGCGACACATATTTCCTCTGAAGTAGGATATGACGAGCTGCCCATGCCACACAAACCCATTCAGTTCCACAGAATATAGGTTAACAACACAGATTTGACATTTTCTTTCTCAAATATGCAATACCATTGCACCTAAAATACATTTAAATACGTATATCAGCTGCTAAATTTAGTCATATAAATATCAATTTCCAAAACAATGTGCTATGTATGTAAATTTAAATATAATTCCATGAGGAATGGGCTGATATGTGTGTTTTTACAAACCAAAGACTCTGACTTTGGGGTACCTTCCCTCAAAGATGAGAGATATTATTGGCTGTGCATTTTTCATATTACAAAGTTTGTGGCAAAAAAAAAAAAAAAAAAAAAAAGCAACCATCTTTGATTTGGATTTTTCCCCACTTAGACATTTCCAAAAATCTAGTTTCAGCCACATGTCAAGACCCCTTTTAAAAGGGATATTACAAAACTTTGCAAATGCAGGTCATTACAAGCCAAATATTAAGTATTCCTTAGAGCAATAGTGACATCTTGTGGGTATTACCAAAGGGGTATTCCCAAGTCACATTTCCTGCCCAGGTGCATTTGAGAGACCACTGAACAGTTTACTGGGAGGCACTAATTACTCCTAATACAGTTCAGCTTGGGGCCATGTAAAATTGGATTGAACGTGACTGTATACCACACACAAGATTTTTGCTGATCAAAATTATTATCTGAGATAGTTCACTTAGGTTTAATTGTATAAGCAAGTCACAGTTTGGTTAAAAAAAAAAACAAAAACAACTCAATGATATGCCAAAATTAACACTTTCCATTATGGTTTTAGCAACCATTCAAAGAAGTCCTTTTGTGAAATAGTCTTACTATGTCAACATCAGAGTCATCCATGACCCATGAACCACGTTTTTTCCTTTGTAGGTACTTATCACATGACTGGAATGTACCCAGGAGATAGGAAAAACAAACTACTTGTTATTTCCTGTGATGCAAAAAAAAAAAAAAAAAAAAAAGACAGCTAGGACGGACCAGGAACTGACATAGTGAGTGTGTTACCAACTGCACGTAGACGAGCACTACAACTATGGCACAAAGCCCATGTTCCAGACAGGTAGGGATGAACCCAAAGGCCTGCACCCTGCATGAGAATATTGTCATGGAAAACTGTCCAGGGTGAGGGTCATGGGACTGGAGAAAAAAAAAAAACAGCTATGAGCATCTGGAATCACATCGGCCTTAAATACGCTCACTCATCTGCTGCATACTGTCTATCATCTGGGATTTGATCTTTCACCAGAATAAAATTCACTCAAAGCTGTTGTTACTCAGACTCGCCAGTACACAGTGGCCATCACGGATAAGAAATTAGATTAAGATTTCTTTCTAAAACATGTAGCACTCATTTGTCTAATGGTGATGTACCCACTTTGAAGAAACAAAGAAATAAATACAGCAGTAAAAGAGAATGAGTGAGAATAAAAGGGTGAGTGAGTGAATGAGGAAGAAGAGTGAAGAAGAGAGAGTTGGTAGAGAAAGAGTTTGTGTGATGGCGTCTATTTGGTGCCTGAAGTGCAACTAAAAAAGCGTAGTATTTTTGCTGACCAGCAGTGCACCAATGCTGTATTAGTGGATGTGTTATATAATCACATGATGTGCAGTTCTTGTTTGGTTCTCCAACCTGAGCCTGCCAGTAAACACTTCACACACCCCTCCATAAATACCCGCACCTTCTTTGCATCTGATCACTAACTCAGTGGAGTATTATGTTTACATGTCACGCAGCTGTGACGTGCTGAGACGAAGGTCTGAGGTTACAGGAAATGTCACTCTTCACGTAGGCCTGCTGTGCAACAAATTGTATATTGTTTGTTGTCCTTTCTCATCTCATCTGTCATTCAAAATTATTTTCAGGGCATTTCTCACGGCCTCCTTATTATGCAAAGACAGGAGAGCAGGTGACATGCAGCAAAGGGCAATGGACCTTTTTCATAGAGGTTTCTTAGCATGGTAAATGCAGATTTAGCCCACCTCTACACCAGCTCTGTGAAAAAGCTCGATAGCCAGATTGGAGCCTTCAGTATCATGAGAACGCGTTCAAGTATGCACCCCGGCCTGCCGGGACACAAGGATGGTCCGGTCCTCCATTTCCTAGCAGCAGGAATCAGCAGCTGATAGTCATTAGCTCTGCACTGCATAACAGAGAATGCCCTTGTGTTAACTCTGCAGTGGGAGACTCCATTTGTCCTCTTAAAACCTTAAATCAGCAACGCCCCTACTGCACAGCACCCTCCACAAAGCAACGATTTGGAAATAGCACCCATGAACTGTCTGTTCTCAAACACATGCAGTCTTTTTATTATTTGCTTTCATTTTTTTACATTAGAGTAAATCAGAGTCAGATAGAATAGAATAGAATAGAATAGAATAGGATAGAATAGAATAGAATTTGTTCAACCAAAGGGAGAGATCCTGTCAGACAAGCATATGGAAAGAGCAGTGCGGCAAATTCAAATTCATGCAGTTCTCCGATCTCTTTCCATGGTCACAATTCTATCAGACTCTTTTATTTATTCATCAAATCTACTGCAGACTATAATTAAGACCAACAAACCATTTTTCTAAACAGTCCATTATATCTCTCTCAGATTTAGCAATCTGTTGTTGTTTTTTTGTTTGTTTTGTTTTGTTTGTTTATTTGAGCTGTTAGATTTTCTTTCATCAAAAAATACAGCCTTATTGCTTTGTTTCTATGACAGTTGTGGCAAAATATCCACAACTGTGTGATGCATGTTGAATTACAAGATTTGAAAAAACAAACAATCAAAAAACTGTTTAAGGATGAGAAAAAACAGATGCATTGTACAAGTTAAGCTACTATAAGAAAATTAGTTTTTTGTGGTATATTTTTACATAGTATATTTTTAGAGCATTTCAGAGGGAGGAATAGGGTTAAAAATAAATGTATGAGGATAGAATAAAAACAAATAGAGCTGCTAGCATTCCCCTCTAGCTTATAAAACAGTTAAAGGTAATGACATTTTAAATAGAAAGTAGAATTAGAATTAGAGATGAGATCTTTCACTATGATAAATTTGCCATCATCACATGAGTCAAAGATAAGGACAACACTCATTTCAGTGTAAAGATGAAATCTTTCCAACTCACGCTGAAAAAAACAGATGATACCATAGATAATGACATATAAAACGTCCTGTTACTAAATCTCATATGATAAAACAAATAAACAACAACTCACCCACCCTTGTGTCGGAGAGGCACTTTTTAAGCAAACTGGTGAATAGGGGGGGAAGCAATTTCACTGTGAGACTTGGGGAATTCCCACATAACCCAGTAAAAGGGCCTGAACAGAACCTGGTATGTGTTCAACTGTTTGGCTGCCTTTAGTGAGAAAGACAAGTTAAAAAAAAAAAAAAAAACGCTGAATGCATTTAATTAATCTGTGACCACCAAGCTGCACATTTTGATACATGGCAACAAAGCTGAATAGGCTAAAGACACCACAATGAAACAACACGTCACTCTTGACATAAAATTGCTCTGAAGGCTGATTTCATATGCTGACTTGAATATATACCAGCCTACATGATTATGATTTGTTTGCTCAAGATCAGGCCGCCATAGTCATGGTGACAGTAACTGAAAATGAAGGCCTAAGAAACCCCCATAACTTCCTCTGAGCTCATGAGAGCTGTGAAATATGTAAATTTGTATTTTTTTAAAATTCATGCCGTATGAACTGCTGCTAAAAGCTGTCCCGACTATGAGAAAGGAAATTCAAAGAGCTCTGTATATTTTGACATGGATTGCACTACAACAATGTGCTATTGAATTTAATCCTTTTATCTCTGGTAATCAACATCAAATGGAGCAATTTGAGGTTGTGTGTGCCATTAAAACTGGAGTTTGACTGCTGCAGACTGTATTTGTTGCCTTGGATATTGGCCTACTGCAGGGGATTTCCTCGCCGCATACATCTTTTTTCTTCTTTCCTCTTTTAACTCAAAGATGGCCTGACAACAGCTGCACTCACACATACGCAGTGAACTGAGACACTGACTAGGAAAGAGAGTGTTGCTCCAATATCAGTTGACAGCTGTCTTCAACCACTGTGCCTGAGCAAGTATATACGTCCAACCGAGGTGCATGAAATGAGGAACACATGGCCCTGGTTTCAGTCCGGGTAACATTTTAAGTGTCACTACAATGTGCTCACTTTGCTCGTCCAGTGTGTGTTGATGTGATTATTTGCTCAGTCATGGTAGGAAGTCAAGTAAACGGTTAACCCATAGTTAAATTATTGGTTTGAATAACATCTTAAAAGGCCTGCTCCTAGAACATCAGACGTTATTTAAAAAGTCCTTAAAACAGCATCAAAGAACTTTAGGGGCATAAGTGATTTACTGGAGGGGGAGGGTCACACCAGATTCAATTTTTCATGACCAGCGAAGCTTCAGATGTAGTTTATTCACCAGAGGAGGCAGTGAATTGCAGTAGGGAGTTTCCTGATGTTAAATAGTCTGTTCTGCCCTGCCCAATGCTACTGCCAGTATCAACAAAGTTAATCATTAAGCTGCCCCTGCCAGCTACCCATATAATTCAATGCACACCTCCCAAAACAAAACACATGCTGTATGAAGAGCAAGATGAAACACAGCCAAACTGTGACACCCACCAACCATGAACTTTGTTTGAAAATTGACAGTTTCTTGAATCATTATTAAAGAAAAGGACAACAGTGTGTTTGATTTTTATTCACTTAATTCAGGTATTCACAATACCTCAAAATCACAGTAATCATTGGACGGACTACGATCTCAAAGCATTCCTCAAGTGTCCGGCATGTTAGACATGTGATCAAGCATTTTCCTACACTGAAACTGAACATTTCCAATACTACACAGGACTCTGTACAAAAAAAGGAGGAAAGAAAGAAAGAAAAATATATTGTGACTGACAGGAAGACACAGACGTGACAGGAAAGAATTTGCTTGGAAGGCGAGGAGGTCATAGGTGGTTTGGTTTGGCAGCGGGGTGGCAGCAGTTTGGGACGTTCACGACTGATAGTGACAGTAACTGCCGCAGCACCGTTTTGTAGGCGCTAATGCACTTTTGTCTCGTGGTTTGTCACTGAAGTGTGTGTGCGAAGCTTCAGACCTCTGACAGCTTTAATCTTCTCCACCGCAGATCTCTAGCAGTGTTTTGCGGTAATCTCCTGAGGTGTCGCCCTGTGGAAAAATGCAAATTCACGGGAACTTGAATTAATGCAAAGTTCGAGCATGGTTTCGTCGTCTGGTGCTCATCACCAGTGTTAACTGAATGGGATTTCTGCTTTTCTTTAAGTTTTGATCAAATCACGGCAAATCAACTTAAAGGTGCACCATGCAAAATTTCTGAGAGTTGATGTTAGTGAGGACCGTTGACTCAACTGACAAAAATAAAAAAAAAAGGTGGACTAAGAATGTAATTTGATGATCAAGTCTACATCGTTATCACTGATAAATTATTCTCATATTGCACATTTTTTTGCCAGTTGAGTTTAAGTCAAGTCTTAGTCTAGTCCAACCAACCCTCAGCAATTTTACACAGTACACCTTTAAATCAAAAAGACTCCATTTATGTTTTTTCTTTATTAAAATGGAATTAATGTCTTTCATTAAAGCTGGAATTACCTTTTAAATCAGCCCACACAGATACCTATCTTTTATACTTTATACAACCAAAATGTATGAATCATGTAAAGTGTTTAGAAAATGTACAGCTGCACGCAAGAAAGAGGAAAACAAACACACACAAGGTTAGTGACTCAGTTGAGTTCAAAAGAAAAGAAAAGAACAAAGGAAAGAAAAGAAATTAAGAGTCATAGTAAGAAAATAAGCTCAAAATCCATTTTGCGGCCAAAATTGACAACTTACAAATATGCTACCAAAGGTCTTGTCTTGGTAAGCAAGTGCCTGTCCTAACTAAAAACAGGGAAATGTTTATTTTGTAATTTTCACCTTTCCTCACACTGCACAATACCCGATATATCACTCTTGCATAATCTGATAATATTTCTGGCAGTTTGTATCAGTGTCACGGTGATTTCATCTGTAAATTAATATAGAACTCCTGCTGGGTACTTCCTGTCTCTAAGGCTGTTGGCCAATCACAGGATATAGAGAGGAAGTTCAGCATGCAAGGGAAATTCCAAAAACAGCTGTGCAGTAGCCGCAGACCCATAGTCCACCACAGGAAGCTATAGATACCGTACCTCACCACCCCACCGCACCACCAAAAAAAGGATGTGCAAAACATAGTTACAGACCAGCACAAACGCAATCAGACCTACTATGGATGTATGACAAGGACAAGGAAACATATACAAGCCGTGCAAGAGTGTTAATAGACAAAAATTTTGACTTACAACCATGGTTTCTACCTGGATGAATTCATGCAGGGAGGCGTCATGTGTTTCTTTGAACTCTTTGCGAATATTAAAAAGGTCAATCTCACTACGGGAAACCATGATGCGGATCAGCGCTCTGTCATCTGTGCCAAGGCCCTACGGAAGAGATCAATAGATGCTTTGTTTGATTCAGATTTTTTTTATGGCTTACAGTAGCAGCTGCTCTTCGAAAGAGCTGCGAAATGTGCGACACAAAGATAGAATACAGAAAATGAAACATCACGGCCATGAAGTTGACACTTTCACTAGCATGAGCTGGCATCCATGACACCTGACTGTCTGCGGTGTGCTTGCAGGGATTTACCTTCATGGCTTTGTACAAACGGTCGGCAAAATATGAGGGCTGGTTCTTTACACTGCGAACTGCGAAGGAAAGAGACAGACAGAGAGGGCTATGGAGGAGAAACAGGCTATTTGCTAGCGCGAGAAATTGTAAACCACTTGGAAGTGAAATATCATATAGCCAGAGGTGAAGGTCAGTCCTTACCAATTGCATAGAAGGAATTTTTCACATCTCCTGACATCTCCTTCTTGATAATCTGTTCAATGTCCTTATTGGTACACCTGACAAATTCCTGGAATACTGTAAATAGTAAAAAGGTGTTGACATGAGCCACATTTTGGATTAGTAATTTGATTAGCTCTGTAATTTAGCCATCACTATGAGCCATTTTTTCTGTGTTTTGAGCCTTACCCCTCCTGAGGTGAGGGAAGCTCCTGGTGCACAGAATACTCATGAACTTCATCTCCATGTCATCAGAGTCAGCATTGCATGCATCTGCAAGTTCCTGTGAGGTTCAGCAAAAACAAGGGAAACCTTTTTCAAATCTTTTTTTCCCCCTCCATTTCAAGATTATGCCTAATAACACAACCAAAAATATATGTAAACTCAGCAGTCAGCATTATTAAATCACCTGAGCATCAGCATTAGCTCTTTCCACATCTGCTGGGCCCTCCTCTCTTGCACCCTAGATCAATAGAAACATGCGAGGTTAAAACTTGGCTCTAAACTTTGATCTATAAAATAAATAGTCCATGTCGGTGGTTTCATATCAGCAGTTCAGAATGCATATTACTATTTCTGTGGTATGAAATGCCAGACATTATGAAAGCAAGCTGTGAGGATGATCTTTACTGACCTTTTCTTTAACTGCTACAGTCACTAAACTGCAACCAGTGAGTGGGTGTGGAAATAAAATACAATATTACTTCTCACAGGGAAGAACATTACCTGCACCAGAGATACAAGGATGCGGCAGAAGTGGCCCGATGTGTCTGACTGAATGGCGTCCTCCAAAGACTTCTTATAGGCTACAAAATGATGGTCCATGTTTATTTGGTGTTTAATGCATGTAACAAGTGTTCATAACAAACGGTGAGCCTTGCTGTGGTTTTGAGGTTGGTATTCCCAAATTGGACTCACCATCCTGGTAGGCAGCGTTCATGGCAAGGATCTCCTCATTGCTCCTGGTAACCAGGATTTCAATCAGAGCATGTTCGTCTGTCCCGGCACCCTGTCGAAACCCAGAGGTTTTTAAAACACAGAAAAGCAGTGGAGCTTCAAAACGACCAGAAAATGTGCTCCAATTAGTCGACAAGAATCAGGTCAAAAGATAAGAGAGTGTGTACAGCACTTCTATTTTTACACACTGATGAAATTCCACATACGGTCACTTTTTTGTTAATGCATACATTTAATCAACCATCAACCATCGACAGTGAGATGGTTTCTTGTTAGATACCAAGGTCTTACACTAACTGATTTCATTCAAAGCTCAGAAGAAGGGTGCCGTGACTTTTTAGCCAAAAAAATCCTGAATGTTTTGTCGAAGGGTCAAAACAGTGCTATTTGTATATTTATTGGCAGGAAATGTACAGCAACAAAAATAGCATTTAGCACATTCTTCGTCTTCACTCCAGCAATTCCAACAATGTTTGATATATTATACATACCCGAAAAGTAAAGTTACAGTATTTAACTTCCAAATACTTTCCATGTGATTCTGACTCTTGGCATATAAAAAAAACATAAATAATGCAGTATATGCAAACGCTTTAAAATATCTTTTGTGGAAGGGTGAATTTGCTTTGGGTCTCCCCTGGCAGAGATCTGCTAGATTTGCATCTCTGATAGATTTGCATCTCTACCACACACATCAATCAGCCATCTCAAGAATGAAGCTGTAGGTTGCCTCCTGTCGGGTGACCCACTTCTTAAACAATAGATCTCAGATCGTGTAGTGATTTGCTTTGACTGCTACAATACCTCCATTGCTTTCTGCATCATTTTAGCATCAAACTCGGCTGGGGTCAGCATGAGCCCGATGATCAGTCTCTCTAAGTTCTTTGACAGCTCAGACTTCAAGTCCTTCATCAGATCCTGAGAACACAGTGGCAAAGATTGACATCTCATTCATGGAAATAATTATCTTGCTACAGGAAGCATTTTGAAGCAAATAACCAATGAAATGTCAAAGGGTTACTGCGTTTAGGACAGCCAATAACGCATCAGAAACACTCTAGAGAACCAAAATCTCTTGTGTGGGAGGATAAATTTGGTCCTTGATCTTTTCTTTGGCAGTCTATATTTGCATATCTACCACATACATATCAATCACATATTTTTGTTGTTTGACAGCTCTCTCACCCTTCCCAGTAGGGATTTGAAGGACTGTCTGATCTCCTGCCTCTGGGCATTACTTCTCTTTGTAACAATTTCAATGATGGCATCTTCATCTGTTCCTGGAGTCAAGAAACAGGTAATAACAATTAAAAAGTGATCATCTTTTGTTGTGGTAGCGAATATGCTTCATTTGACGAAGTGGGATGGCATACCAAATCCTTTCATTGCTTTCCTCAGAGCTTGTGCATCAGCAGCGGGGTCAAAATTGGATGCAGGGCGGATGGTTGGCCTTAGCTAAGATAGATGAATGACAAAATTGGAGGAATGAGATTCAATATTATTACTGACAGACAAACACAAAGCAGTAGCAAAGCAAAGCAGTATTCAAATACAAACTCCATGTTCTAGGAATTAAATAGACCACATATGAAGGGTTACAGCAATAACTGCAAAGGTCTGCAAAAACATGCAAGAGGTAAATGTCATGCAGTGTACTGCCAGTGAAAGATTTACTCTACTGTTTTCATAAGTCTTGACATTCTGAAAGAGCATATAGAAATTTATTATAATATTCCCTTGACATTTGTGGGAGAGGGTACCCTGCTGAGGTTAGAAGCCATGACACCACCAGCAGGGAGAGGGTGGGTGGCCTGAAAAACAACTAATTCAGATAAAGAGTTAGTGAGAAAACCTTTTGTTGACCAAAATGCTGAGATCTTTGTGACACTGGGTCTTGGGCACAATTCGGATAGAGCATTGGAACAAGAGCTGTCTGTATTTCAGAACGCTGATCGTAAAAAAAGGAACAGCATTCTGATCCTACCTACAGTGAGACAAAGCCTTTACTGTGCACGCATGGCAGTGTTATCAGTATCAGTTTGGGGCCAGCGCATAACTAACATGCCAAGCCAAACATGCAATAACACATCTAAAATGGGAGCAAATGGGACCAAACCTGGACTTTGGTCATGGCACTTAATTCCCACATCTTGTAGGCTATCTGAGCAGCTTCAGGGAAGAACTCTCCAGCTAAGCTGTAATGACCAACGTGACAACAGGAAGCACAACACAGCACATTGAGCACAACCAACACGCCATGTGTGTTTGGAGACCGACCTGCCTTTGAATATGTTTCAGTGCTGGCTCATTCCTATACAGGACAACATACTGCCAGGAAGAGCTGAGTTTCAAACCACAATATGAAATTCCTTGCAGTGACATTTTCTCAGAGATTTGTAATTCCCTAAAGGTGCTCTATTGCCACCATCTGGTCACTTCTGCACATAGCTATAACTTACTCATCATCTCCACCACACAGATTCAGCAGAGTCCTCTTGTAATCCCCTGAGGTGTCATCCTGTTGGTTTAAAAGATACACAGAATTTGGTTATAAGCCTAGTAACCTGTGATTATATATAACTGGAAGCAGTTAAAAAAAAAAAAAACATTATGAGATTTCCCCCGACCTTAATCATGTTATAGAGTGATTTTTCATATCTGAGACGGAAGCACTCTCGAATGTCCAACATGTCTATCTCAGAGCGAGAGATCATGATCCTGATCAGTGTGTTGTCAGCTGTGCCAAGACCCTGCAAGCGGAGAAAAGTTTGTGAGGACTGCAAATTACTACAAAATGACACTATCATTTTTGATTTAGTTTGAATTCTGCCGGTAAAGAAGAAAATGCTGCTGTGGTGTAATGACTGTGTCGCTGAGACATATCTGCATTCAGATGGATGCAGACACGCCTAAGTGGCTACTTTAACACAGAGGTGCAGTATTTTTACCTTCATTGACTTGTAAAGGCGCTTGGCAAAGAACATGGGAACACTTCTTATGCACTGGACTGTGGGAAAGACCAAGCACAGAACCTTTGATATTCCTTATCATATCAAAAGATGGTACAAACATAACAATTAAAACAGCTTGATTTGGCTGGAGGTGAATAATGCTGGTAAAAGCCTTGCTGATTCTTACCAACAGCCAGCATCAGCCTCTCAAAGTCTCCTGACAGTTCACTCTTTATGCTGTCCTCGATGGACTTCTCTGCAATCTTCTCATATGCATCAAAAACTAAACATTAAAGCAAGACATTTTTGTAAGTTAAGTGAAATTTGGCATCTCATCAAAATAAACCGGACTGTTTCATGCACTAGTAGATCAGTGAGCAGGTAGTAGTACTTGATTACATACTGTATTATACAGTGATTAGCTTGCGACTTCTCAACCCAAATTACATTTTAACCGAAAACAGTTACATTTTATGACAGTTTGCCGTCTTAAAGATTAGGTCACAGTATTCTTTTGTGGATGTCACAGTCCCATGCTAATTTCTTCTAGAACTGTGCTCACCCATCCGGAGATGGGTCACACTTCGGCTTCCCAATATCATGATGAATTTGGCCTCATCAGTCCCCCACTGCTCCTCCCCAGCTGCAAACAGGTCCTGAAATGAAGTGAGTGAATACAGATTAAGAACAATAAATCAAATATTGCACTGAAAAATATCCATCTTCATAAGGAATTTAACCTCTTATTTCATGCTCAAGTCATACTATTGATTATTGGTTAAGAATTTCTTGGATAATATAAGGGCAACGGTCTGACAAATATCATGACAATACGTTGAAACAAGGCAGGGAAATTCACTGTCAAGATTGTTATTTGATTCAAAGCAAAATCTTTCAACAATTTGCATGGGGGAAAAGTGAAGCCACCTTAAGCCAGTAAATATTTTTCTCTCGGGTTTAAAAACATAAACTTCTAACATGAATTAAATAACTTGAGGGGCTGATGTAGGTAGCGTGTACGCCCAGTTGTGTTAGACATGATTTGTTCAAACTCTCACTTGTGCATCCTGCTCCACCAGGTCTGCGTCCACCACTCCTGACTCATCTCTGGTCCCCTGGAAACACGAGCACAGTCACCAATCCAACAAAACAACAGCCTGCTCACATGTCAGAGACAAAGGGGATTGTGGCTAAGACAGCCGGGCCATGGTTGACTGGACGTATCTCTGTCAATAAAGTAAATTCTTTAGTGAACTGACCTGAAGTAAAACAACCAGCATCTTCTTAAAGTGTCCTGAAGTGTCCCCAACTACGTCCTCCTCTATGTCACTGCCATATGCTGGAGACAGACAAAGCCAGGAATGTACAAACAGAAAATGCTGAAAGGTGTTCAACTTTATTTGAAATGATGTCCTGTTGTGTTTTTTTTTTTTTTTACAAGTTACTATGATAAAATGCCTCACCATCTTTGTATGCTGCCACCATCTCATGTGTCTGCTGGTTGTTTCTAGATGCCAAGACTTCAATCAGGCATCTCTCATTCGTTCCAGCTCCCTTGAAATAGAGCATGAAATTAAATTTAAAATGGCTTCGGCTTCATCTAATGTATCTGAACAATGACAAAGAATCTGAGCGTTTAGTAAATATAATACTTTGATAGCATCGTGAATTTCTTTGGCGTCATGGTAGGCTGGAGTTCTCATCAGACTGACAATGAGACGCTCAAATTTGCCCGTCAGCTCATACTTCAGATCATCAATCAGGTCCTGGAGAAATGATGCTTAACATTTAGTAATATTTCACAACTTAGTTATCATATTGTTAAACATACATAAACATAAAGGTATGGTGATATGGTCTTTAAACAAGGCCAATTTCTGAAGAATACATTTCTGTTTTTTGGCAAACAATAACCACTTAGAGATGCAATGAGGATGTGTTCTTTCACCTTTCCAAAACTGGATTTGTAAGCTGTGATGATCTCCTGCCGCTGTGCATTGCTTCTGGAGGTGACCAGATCCAAGATGGCCTCTTTATCACTTCCTGAGGAGCACAGAGCAAAATTTTCAACCATAGAAATCTCAGGTACAGGTACAGATCTCTAACTGTATTGTTATCATGACTTATGGGTCAATTTCTTTCTGTAGACAAGAGGAGAGAATGAAAGATAACTTTTTTCTGTGGTAAAGCTGTCACAGTAAGACACTCACCAATGCCTTTCATAGCATTGTAAAGAGCCTCAGCATCAGCGCTGGCATTGAAGTCGGGAGCATCTGTTATTGTGCCTCTGAAACCCTGTAAAAAACAAACAAACAAAAAAAAAATGTTTACTCAGATGTGAATCCTTGATGTTTAGGATTTAGAGCAACATTAAAATAGCTAAATAAATGTGATATACATCAGCCTGTGTCTGTGTGTGAATGCCTAAATGGCCTATCTGTCTGAAATTTAAATTTCAGTGATGTTTAGGACAGCTTGGGGCTTGTAGTATTTGCTGACTTTGTGTCACATGGCTATCAAGGTGAGGCTACCAGGATGCAGGGAAGCCTTAGCAAAAACAATGACAGACATAGAGAAAGTAACATACAGCGAAACAAAACATGCAGCTGACAGCCTATACAAAAACACACTGCATTTTTACATTTTTATTGCAGATTTCCTGTGCTCACTATACTGTAAATGACATTTCAACTCATTAAATGACAAGTTTTCAGACATGAACTTGCCCAACTGAGAGGGAGAGAAGTTTGAGACTCTAAACGCATTTCTGTGCCTCTAAGATGAAAAGCTGCATATTGCACTTCTTAGGGAACATTGACTTGACCTCAGTGTACTTACAGAGGGGAGCAGAGAGCCCTGCAGGGCCACATGAGGGCACATGAGGGCAGCTGTGAAGCCGACTGACTGTGTTAGACACTTGTATAACACCATACAGAAAGCAGAAATGTGCTGTGTGTGTATGTGTGAGTGCATGTGGATGGGATGGTGGGCGTATGTGAGGAGCAGGGAGTCAGATTACACACTAAAACCTGTCCCCTTTGTGGGGGTCTCACACACACAATGCTTCAAATACTCTGGCATTATGAAAGGCTTTAAAGGCTTTAACTGATACCACTGAGGATGTCAAATGTAAAAAACGTTTTGAAAAATGCACCTAACTGCACATGCCCATGCAATAATAATAATTACAGTTAAAATAATCTAAGGGTTACGTTTGTGAGGCTATAAGCTCATTCACAGGGGGAAATTAGAGAACTTGGCCTGTGTATTAACGCTCGAACTGCAGCTGCTGCCTTAGAGATTCCTGCTGCATTGAGGCAGTGAGCCAACCTGTCCTTCCCACCAGGCCAAGGGGCCAGTGCACATGCTCAAATCCTCGACACTGCCACAGTGACCATCACTCTTCACGACAGCTGGGGAGCCTCAGGCACATAGCAACAGGGCCACAAATACAGGCCCCTAGCAACATGCTTTCCACTAAACAAACTTTAAAGAACATGTTTCTAACTAATTACATTTCTTGTGATGGGGTAATTACAGCCCTAATCATGATATAATGTAATCAACAGAATTTCTGCCTCATCATCCTCCTGCAGGTTTCGCTTGTAGCCACACTGTCTTTGTTACACAAGCCAAGGCCACAAAGTTGCTCAGTATAATGAGGACTAAGTGTATGTTTCACTTCAAACAAGACCAGAATTGGAAGACATTGTGTTACAGCTCTGGGAGAAAGCTGGATGCCTGCCATAAGCATTTAATATTTATTGTACAAAGCCATTGTCTTTTGATAGGGGCTGTCATCTGTGTCTATCAGCAACATATACAGGCGCTAAAGGCAATGACATCCTACACTTCTGCCTTTATAATAGAGAGGAAAGATATGGGTCAGAGGTTCAGGCTACTTGGATAGCTATCGTTTGACCTCACAAAACTCATAAAACAAAACACATACAGAGACAATCAGTGTGTTAGAGACTGAGATGAGACAGGCCTGATCACTTACCATTACCATATTTGGTCTTCTATACCAACGCTGTGTGGAAATCAATAGTTTAAATCCTGAAGAGAGAGAATTGCTGAGGTAAGAGCGGGTAAGATTACAAAACATCCCCATCTGTCAAGGTGTCACCCTCCTGCACTGTCCGGTAAAATCATCTTGCCTGATCATAATGTATCCTACATTTCCAGACCGAATTCAGTGAGCTGGCCTGTTAAATACACTGCACATTATACTGTCTGTGGCTGCCATCATCACAATAGTAATCACTATGTGTTGTATATATTCTGAGATGACTAATTCTGAGCACAAGCACACCGTTGCCCATTAAATAGCTGAGGGAACAAGGAGAGCATTCTGCATCTAACCATTTGACCTTACAATCACCCAAAAATGACACGCTGGCGGATAGTATTGGCCTTAGGCCCAGCAGATGTTTAACTATTTAGCCACGTTTTCCACTGCAGCATTTGACAACTCCCCTCTACCTCATAATATAGCTTTTCAGACAGGTTCAGCATATGGTGCACAACTTAAGAGAAATGGTTATTTTCACTAACATGGACTTTTGACTGTTACCTCTGCACATTTCTCTGTTCAAATCAGGATTCGTGGAAATATAATGAAATATAATCCCACTTTCCATATAACATCAAATGAAACTGAAAGGATACATATTTGTGACACGGACAGACATTTTCCATTCAATTATTTTTCACAGAGAGGGCAGAAAAGAGGGGGGGTTGGTCATCCTACAAAGTTTTAAAATCTGTCCTGTTTGTTTAAGATAGAAGTGCAGGCCTCCCAAAATAGCACGCACAGTTTACTTTAGTGACAGATTGAAGGTCTGGGGGAGTGTACACAGCCACACCCATGTCTGTACCCCACATTGCATAATGAACTATAGACTTTAGCCCAGCTTTCCTACTGAAATGTAGCCTCTTCTCTGATATAGATTTTTCTCACAGAACATAACTCTGTGGGTATAGATGTGGGAGTTTTGTTGTTGTTGTTGTTGTTGTTTGTTTGTTTGTTTTTTGTTTTTTGTCTCCTTTAACCCCCAACCCCCTCCACCCTCCACCCCTCCGATTCACTGGAACATAAAATAATGACGCACCATGAAACTTAATCAATTTCTAATATAATCTATCCTGTGAAGTCATTCTTCGCTGAGTTAGGAATGAAGCAGATCAGCTTACCTTTCTGGAGCGAACTGAAGCAGGCCTAACTGGCTGTCCTCTGTCTGTCTGTCTGTGTGTGTGAGTGAGTGGTCCTGCTGGCTGTCCTCTGTCCCCACTAAACCCGGCGCCTCTCCGCCAGTCAAACAGGCCGTCCCGTTACTTCTCTGCTGTGACGCAACGACTGCGGCGCTCGCGCTGCGTGTCCCAAGTGTGTGCGAGCCTGATTCTCCTCACGGCGAGGAAAACGCTGTTTGAACACACGGCCCTGCGTGGTGGTCGCTCCTCACTGAAATATGACACACACAGCAAGCTGCAAACTTGAATTACGCACAGTTTTTTTTTTTTACCCGAATCTGTCTCTTTTTTTTTGCAGCTCGAAAAGCAGACACCGGCAGTAGCCTCTGTATCTGCTCAGCTCAGCACAGACCTCTGAACAGCCCCTCGCACTCAAGAGCTGAGGCAGCAATAACACACACTCTCAGACCTCCCCGTAGTTATGTATGTAGAGAGACAACTATCACTCCGGTGCACTGGTTAAATATGATGATTGCTTTATTGTACTGCACCTAAAGGCATGAGACTTCACGTGATTTACCGGTAGAGAAGCTTGCTGGCAGTGCAGCGAGATACTGACTTGCTCTATTTCTGTCCTGCCAGACCTCCATTCCAGTAAGAGGGTGAGGAATGTAAGACTAGTAGGCTACAGCTGACAGAGAGAGAGAAAGAGGGGAGGGGAGGTTGGGGGTGTAGTGGGGGACCCGAGCTGCACTCTGTGCCTGTTCTTGTGACCTCAGAAATAATATGTAACAACTTTATTCATACCTTATTATTATTTTATTTACTATGTGTCAGACCATTGTGCAGTGTTTGACTAAACCCCCATAGCCACTGCTTTCATTTGTACTGATATTCTGACACTGTAAATGTTGTGTGGCATTGCATTAATTTTTTGTATATAATCAAGTTCATTTTCTGAATCTGGGAGAGAGAGAGACTTGTGAGGAGTGACAGCAGTAACAAAACAATAATTAGCCTTTATGCAGGGGTGAGGATGGGGACAGACAAGGTGACAGCTTCCAGGAAGTGTGGAGGCCCAGCAGCACGGCAGACAGAGCCGAGCTACACTTCATAGCAGAAGCATGACTCAGGTTGGCCTACAACCCAGTGTCAGCCCCCTGCCTGTTCAGCCTTTTAGCTTTGCTGTGTGTGACTCAAATTCTGCTGGCTGCTGTCACAGCTTCACGTAGATCGCCTGACTTCCAGTCACTGCACTAACAGTGCACCAGGATTTTATCTTTAGGAAACCATCCAATTTTCTTTGTTTGAGGGGAGTGTTTTCTGGACAGCTAAATCCAGTCCATAAAAAGGGTGTTTGATTTTTTTACCCCCTCATTCTTACTTTCCATGTATTCCTGAAAATAGAATCCCCTTTCATTTTCCACCCACTGTTACTCAAGCAAGAGGGGACCATATGAGGTATACACAGACGCAGCGAGGAGCAGGGAGGGACCAGTGCTGATGGTGTTTTATACTGACCTCTTCTGCCTCCAGAGTGCACTGCACTTTGGAGGATAGATCAGATTATACACACAGGGTTGGTAAAGTTACATCCAAAATGTAATACATTGCATCCGTGATGCAATCATTCAAAAATATTCAGCCTGATTAATTTTCAATTACGCCTCGACCAAAATGCAGATTTATAGATTTACAGACTCTAATTGTAATAGTGTCCCTACATCTACCCGTCTTATAAATTATATATATAAATTATATATATATTGCATAAAAAACATGACTGTATCCCTGATTCCATAACATAAATGTCTGAACAAATTCATAACTAATGCAGCAAATAATGACTTTTTTTCCCGGATAGTAACCACTTGCAACTTTGTTTTTCTGAATAACAAAACATATTACAATGCATTTTATTTACTGTTTTCTGTAATTCTATTGCACATTACTGCATTACTCCATAATCCTGAATAGGCATTAATTCCTTTTAAGCACTTTATCTATCCCACAAAGTAATTCATTTGAAATTAGAGAAAGCAAATTTGTAAACAAAACAAAACAAAACAAAACAAAAAAAAGAAAAAAGAAAAACTGGTGGAGCACAAAAGCATTTCTGACATTCAGCATGGGGTTCACTGTTCACAATTCTCACCCTGTGCGCTCCATGCAATAATGACCACATTATGATCCAAACTGGTTGGGAATGAGAAAGGCTACTTTGTAACTAATTCCATTGAGTGGGAGGGTCACACAGGCCAGTGTAATATATAACGCTGTAAAATCATGTTTCCTTCATCAGAGTAAACACAGCGGATATATTTGCCACCTTCCCGTCTCTTGACAGCACACTTTCACCAGCCTCAGTCCTCGTGGGATTGCAGAAAAGGTAAAGAATATTCATTATCTACAGACTGAAACTATTAGCAAAAACTCAACTTCAGATCCATGTCTTTTGCTTTCATGCTTGCACAAGAAATGTCATAGTCAGTTTTACCGTTTACTGTTTGATGTCCTCAGAAGTCAAGTTCACAGCCAAGAAACAGTGTGCATGCATGGACATTAACTGAGATTCAGTGTGATTCAGATTCACCTTTATCTTACTGCATAAAGATGCTTTTAAAGTGCAGCAGTTTTGTTTTGGTTTAGCATTACCCTCCCTCTGGAAACTGTATCTCAGGTATTGAGATCAGTAGATAGAGATAGAGAGATAGAGAGAGTCTGAGCTTTAAGTTTGGTCAAAGGTACTTTGACCATCCACACAGGCTGCCTCCCGCCTCGCCTGTCTGCCGAGGTAGATGCCAGGAGGGATTAGGTGAGCTGAAATCCCCTGATGGGAGATGAGAAGGGGAAAAGCTGCCTCACAAAGAGCAAGTGTGCAGCCTGCTGCATGCATGAGCCATGAAAGCTGCTTTGTGCTCCTGTGTTTCATTAAAACATAGGGCCATTAGGCTGGCCAGCTCACACCTCCAGGTAGAGAAGGGAACCGATAATGCAAGCAGGCGTTTGCCAGAACACAAACTCCAACATAACTCCAACGTTAAGGTCACGGCTGGTTCCAGTTTTACAACCAGGTTTATAGGTGGAAGCAGGTATACGACCACTTCCATATATCATATGCCTCCAAATGCTTCCGTCGTTATAATATGATATAATGTCTTGAAAGCAATAGCATTAAGTGCATGCTTTCATGCAAATGTGATGAGTTCAGCATTTTCATAGTTTCAGTAAGGTAATATTTTATTTTTCCTCAATTTTCTATCAACTTTTGGCCTAATTCTTTATTGGTGTGAAGGGGAACTCCAATGTCACAGCCATTTGAAAGCCTGCTTCCTGGTTTATCTTAAAGGCATTATCATAAAAAGATTACCAGAACTATTGCTATCACATTGTGCTTTCAAAACATTACAAGCATGTAATCCTAATATATAGCAGCACTTTTTCCTGCTCTTTTTGAATAAGTGACATTAAAAGAGCACAACACAAAAGACAACAGATGAACAAAGAAGTAAGTAACATGAAAATTGGCCCATTTCCATTTCATCCATATTTCTTTGATCCATGCCATGCCAGATAAGTGCTGATTACTCAGCCAAATTAATGCTGGCTTCGCAGCTCCATAGTGATGGCACCGTGTGTTTCGTGATGAGGAAAGTTACAATTCCCTAAAGCAAAAATTAATGTCCATTTAAAACAGTCAATGTAAACACAAATTTTAGGTTTCTCTGTATACCCAAAGCTAATGCTGCATAAATATTAATAAAAGAATAACTACATTATTACTGAGGATTCTTGTGGAGCGTTGAGACGAAGTAAAGAATTCTTCTGAGGTTACAGCACTTTTTTTGAAAAAAATAATATTACATACAATAGGAGTGGAGCTGTTATAGACATATATCAGATGTTATGAAGAGTGTATTAGGTAAAAGAGTGTAAGTAATTGCAGGTTGAGTAAAGTGCAGTCCAGGAGCAAGGCGTTGGTGCTGTATTGTGGGCGTCAAGGAAAAACGACAGGCATCAGCATGATCATATCAGAGGCGTGATAAAGGCAGGCACATATAAAAGAATAATGCAATTTAAGAGAATAATTGTCTCTTGTAAGCACACCTCTGAGGCAGGGAACGACACAGAACAGGTAAGTGAGTTTATTCCAACTTGTCCTCGGTTCAACAGTAGTTAACCATTACTGGTGATGTGAGGGATAGTTCAAAGGGGCACAACTAGCATTAAAAACTGGTAGATCAATAGTTAAACTAAGTTATTTCACTGTAAACAAACAATGGAATGATCTGATAGTGTAGTAAAAAGTGCAATGTTTTGCTCTGAACTGTAGCACAGGAAAAGTCACAGAAATACTCAAGTCATGTGGCAGTATCTCAAAATTGGACTTCAATGCTGTGCTTGAGTAAATGTTCTTAGTTCATTTCTGCCTCTGTGTGTGTGTAAGCTCACATGTGCTACATTTGTATTATACTGTGCTTGTCCACGGTGTGTGTTATGGTGAGAGCATCTTGTGTGCATGTGTGTAGCATCACTAAGACTTAGCAAACATTATTAATCACCGTTTCATTGTTTGTTAATGGCAAAATAGTTATTTTCTAAAGTTTAATGAACTATAAATTTACTAATGATGGTTATTATAAAGTGTTGATATTTTGGCCCACAGAATAGTTTACAGCTCCAGTCCCAGCGGGTTTATCTTGTGAACTGCACCTTATCCATGCAAAAGTGATAAAGTTGTTTGAATGTTATTTTTTCAGTCTGTGTATTAGTGGCTGCCTTTGATAGTTTGAGATAACTGTAAGAGTTTTGTATCAGTGTTTGATAAAAAGCTGCTATGCTATGCAAGACCACTGTTAGATTTAAAATAGAGGTCAAGAATAATGTTGCTGTAAGCAGGAAATATTTTTCTCCAGGGATGACCTGACAATTATTCACTGACATGTTAAGTGATCCGTCCTCCCCTTAATCCACCGCCTCCCCTTCCCTCTCTCCCACTCCTGCTTATTCCCTCGCTCTTGGTCTTGCACTGTACTCCCACCTGTGTCTCCTCTTTAATTCTCTCATCTTTCAATCAGTCCCCTACCTGAGTCCTAGAAACATGTCAAGTGGTGGGATGAAGTCGTTTTTGCTGAGCCTGTCTCGGAGGAAGCCCCTGGAGCCCGACGGCGAACAGTCCACATTTAACCGATGCCTAACCACCCTGGACTTGGTGGCCCTCGGTGTGGGCAGCACCCTGGGAGCTGGGGTCTATGTCCTCTCTGGAGAGGTAGCCAGAGCCACCGCCGGACCCAGCATCATCATCTCCTTCTTCATCGCTGCCCTGGCCTCCATATTTGCCGGGCTGTGCTATGCAGAGTTTGGGTCTCGGGTTCCCAAAACGGGCTCAGCATACCTCTACAGCTATGTGACTGTGGGAGAGCTGCTGGCATTTATCACTGGATGGAATCTGTTGCTCTCCTACGTCATAGGTAACTCTCATACACAGGATTTGTTTTATGCATTATCAATTAGCAATTAATTATTGTTATGCAGCTGTTTGCAGATACCAGTTTATAAAAAACTAATCTCATTTTAGGGCTTCCTTTGATGGCGTTTAATCTAATTTTATGCTTAACCTTCCTGTTACCTTCAAATTTGCTAACATTTTTCATCAAATGCAAGCAATTTGACCCCAGCAATTTAAACTTCCAGAAAATGATTATAATAAAAAATGTTGCCCAAGTTGATGTGTCAGGTATTGTATGTTTTTTGTTGACTACCTAAATAGACCTTTGAATAAAACATACCATCTGTTAATGTCATATCATATTAATTTTATATTTACCCCCTTGTCCACATTGAATTACCAAAAGTCATGAAATACAAAGCAAAAAAAAAAATAAAAAAAAAATGAATCATGTATTTAGAGATGTCAAACATTGAGCTGGGTCAAACTGACCCCAAGGATAATAGGAGAATTAAAGTGATGCCAAAAGAATATGACAAAGTTGTATATTGTAATGTCTACTTGATCTTAGGCTGAAACATTCACTGTCATTCTCTTATGTAACATGTTTGGCTCATTGAGAACATGGAGTCTCATGAATGATCAACCATCCATTCATGGCTCCAGTGCATCCTGTAACCTTTCACCTGCTGTAAAAGCAGATTTTTGAATGCTCGCTCTATACAGACAGACAAGGTTTGGCAATCAGCGCTTCCTGTGGCTGACAGACATGATAATCATGACAGTGCTGTTACACAGCTTGTTAAATTCATTGCCGCCGTGTTATTTTCACTAAAAGCAAGAGCACTGCTCAAAACAGATAAGCAGTAAACTGTTAAAGACTCATGTACAGAAATCATTGCATGTGTATTTATGACCTTACTTACCTGGTGGCTCAGGTTAATTAGTTTACTGTATCTTTCTCTCCTGATCTCCTCAGGGACATCTAGTGTTGCTCGGGCATGGAGCGGCACTTTTGATGACCTTATCGGAGATGTCATGGCCACGTACTTAGGAAAACACGTTGCCATGGGCTTACCTGGCCTGGCACCATACCCAGACTTTTTTGCTGCAGCTCTTATCATGCTTCTGGCAGGTAATATCATTTTATTGAAGGCTCTGTCAACAGCTCAGTGACATTATGGTGACTATAATGGAAAGATGTAAAAAAAAAAAAAAAAAAAAAAATCAATATGTTGTTTTCCATGTAGGCCTGCTAGCCTTTGGAGTAAAAGAGTCAACAACAATCAACAAGATCTTCACAGCAATCAACATCCTGGTGCTGGTGTTTGTCATCCTGTCTGGCTTCATCAAGGGAGACATCTCCAACTGGAACATCAGCACAGAGGCTGTGCTGAACGCAACAGCAGAACTCAAGTAATGTCTAAGAGCAATATAGTCCTACCTGCATTTAGGTGTGTGCAGGATCCTCACAGTCTGATTCAGTGTACACAGCATGGTTAGCCTAAACAACACAGTGATTCTGTCTCCCATGCAGAAACCTGACCTCCACAGCCAATCTGACTAGTGAGTATGGAGTCGGTGGATTTTTCCCCTACGGCGTTGATGGGACCCTGGCTGGAGCTGCGACGTGTTTCTATGCTTTTGTTGGATTTGACTGCATCGCCACAACTAGTAAGAGAGGACTTCATGCAGTATCAATTATCTTATAAACTGTAGGATTATTGGACAACCTGTATTTTTTAAAATAATAATAAAAAAAAAAAAACAATTACACAACTGTTGCAAAAAAAAATTACATCATAAACAATTACAGTTCCACATCCATACCCTTTTTGATTAAAAAAAAAATAGCTGAAATAACAAGTTTCAAGTTGTAGCTCTTTATATTCTTGATTCTTGTTTCTCTACTTACTGTAATGGAAACGTTGAGACACTAGAATAGAAACATTCAAGCTTGAAACATCAGCTGGATAATGTAGTCTCCCGCCAAAATGTGATTAAAATGTCCGTCTAAATGGACTGAAAGCAATGACACTGTTTAATATGTTAAATGTCCACATAATGCAATAATATCACAATATTACATGGAAGAATTATTACAATATGTCTTCTTAGTTACACTACAAAAGGAGTGCACTATGTTTAAATTATGATGTAATAATAATAAGGACTAATATAATGATGTAATAACTCAGTATTACATTGCTATTCTACTTAGTATTAATATTATTTCATCAGCTAAACATGTTACACCCCTTACACATGCTGGCCAGTGTAATAATATATTTATATTACTGCAACTCATCTGGCAATTTGTTATATTATTTTTTAAATGCATTTAGAGGTACTTTTTATGGCATTGTAACATTTGACATTAATATTTCCAATTGATAATAATAACTATGATTATATATACTATAATACGCTATACTTTTGTAGTATAGTATATTATAGTATATATACTATGATTTTCAGCTGCTCCAGGGCTCTAAACAAATCAGCACCCACTATATAATTTTAGCCTAATCACTCTTTAGTTTCCAAGCTAAAGGGCAAATTGTTGCTGGTATTTGTCAGGTTTGCTGGCTCATGTTCCCTTTTTTCAGGCAACATCCAAATATTAATTCCATGCAATTAATCTTAAAAGTATCACTGACATCTGTGCATCTTTCTTCCAAGGCGAGGAGGTCAAGAATCCCCAAAAGTCGATTCCCCTGGGCATCGTGGCCTCACTGCTCATCTGTTTCCTGGCCTACTTTGCTGTGTCTGCTGCTCTCACCCTGATGATGCCCTATTACATGCTTAATGTCCAAAGCCCTCTGCCAGTGGCCTTTGAATACATCGGCTGGGGTCCCGCCAAATACGCCGTGGCTGTGGGATCGCTTTGTGCCCTTTCTACAAGGTGAGAAACTTTTCTTGTTGGTGCCACAAAGTTATACAGTCACTTTAAATGCATTTTGTCTGGTTTTATTTTTATTTTCCTTCCAAAACAAAGGTCATCTGTCAGTGTTACTTTATGCTTCTTTTACATTATTTTAAAACCTTTTAAAGGTTAAATATTTAAAAGCACCTCACAATTTTATCATTGTCAAAGCAGCACACAGTGCTTTGATGGCATCGATAACTGGCAGGAAACTCTCAAATTCAGTGAGCCGTCACACATTTCAGTGTGATTTCAGCATCTGTAAATCTGAGGACTAAAGATGACCAAAAAGCACGTCACTAGGAAAAGGGGAGGAGCTGATATTACAGCACCAATCAACAGCAAATCAGGAAGAGGCCGGGCTCAAATGACATCACTAACAGACAGGAAACTCATCCTCTTAGTCTGATGATTTATCACACGTCAGTGCAATTTCAGGATCTATACACATGCTCAATCAGAAAACAGACAATCAGGAAATGGGGAGATGCTTAAATGTTATAATTAATCAATAGGGCAGTCTCTTTATTCCAAGGAGCCATTAAATAGGGCACTACAGCAAAACCCACAGCAACATTTAGATCAACATTGCCAATCAGGAAAGGGAGAAGGGCTTAAATGAGTATCCATTCAACAGGAAACTTCCCCCCAGTCAAACAAGCCATCACTGAACATGCAGAGTCAAACAGAGATAATGAGACCAGCACAAAGATTTTTTTTTGACATTTTTGCCAACAAAATGATCTTTAAAGGACTAAAATGTTTATATCTCCATTATTTGACAAAAGACTGTGTTTGTGTCTCCAGCTTGCTGGGCTCCATGTTCCCGATGCCCCGCGTGCTGTTCGCCATGGCCAGAGACGGCCTGCTTTTCAAATCGCTCAGCAAAGTCAGCTCCAGGGGGAGTCCTGCCATAGCCACGGTGTCATCTGGAATCGTGGCAGGTACAGCTGTCCTGTGGGAGGATTTGTCTGGCTTGAATTTACATGTCCAACTGTTTATGAGCCTACACGCATGCTGAGGTTTAGGGCCTTGAGGTGACTCTGCTCTCCCTGTTTTTTTAGCCATCATGGCTCTGCTCTTTGATCTGAAGGCGTTGGTGGACATGATGTCCATTGGAACCTTGTTTGCTTACACACTTGTGGCCATATGCATTCTAATACTGAGGTAAGTATTAGAGGAGTACTGGTTCATTAATTGCATTACAGGGGCAGATTTAGATAGATATATGTGTATATGAACTTCAGACTTTATTGTTGGTTGGTTTGGGTCTTGGAGCGAGCAATTTTAGTGCTTTAAGGCTGGATGCTTTTGTTTGTTGCACTTGCATGACTGATCTAAAATTTGGATGTTGTATTTCTTATCTGTCCAATAAAGGTACCAAGAGGGTGACTCTGAAGACACAGACCTGAAGATCAGAGAATCAAACTCCAAATATGGCTGCCTAAAGCCGCCATCATCCCCCACTACAGAAACCTCAAGAACAGTCACAAGCCTGATGATATTTTGTAGTAAGTGAACCAGAAATACCAAAAACATCCATGGCTTCTCATGTGCCGCTTAAGCTTTCTTTGGTCCCCTTTCTTGACCAACAACATTTCAATCCAACAAATTGGTCTCGCTCATTCAAGTCTTTCCTCGTCTCACTCTGCAGTTGTGTGTGTGATCGGCCTCAGCGTCCTCCTGACCCAGGCTATAAATGCTGTCTCCCAGAAGGAAGTGTGGAGTCTGGTGTGCGTCTCCATTTTAGCCTTTCTCCTGGTGGTCTCCGTTTTCTTTATCTGGAGGCACCCACAGAACGCCACCAGGGCGACTTTCATGGTCAGCATGTTTTAAGAGTACATCTGTGACTCAAAATCCGGTGTGTTACTTGTTATAAGCGTCAACTAGAAAAGTCTTTCATGTTGCCTTTTTCTCTGTTCATAGGTGCCCTTACTTCCTGTCCTGCCTGTAATGAGCGTGTTCATCAATGTCTACCTGATGGTCCAGTTGGGAGCAGACACATGGCTACGATACGCCATCTGGATGTTAGTGGGTAAGACCTCTCAAGCATTTGAAAGTACATAAATGATAAAATCAAAAATTTAAAGGGTTGAGGGTTCTACGGTTGATTGAGACTTTATTGTATCAGGCGGTGAACTGTAATGACCCTTCACCTCTTTCTGCAGGGTTCATCATCTATTTTGGCTATGGGATCCGTTTCAGTGTTCAAAAGCAGCGTCTCCTATCTGGACAAGAGACGATTGAAACTGTCAGTGGCCAAACGGACAAAGAAGTCATCAAAGAGGAGAAATTTTGAGTTTTTGGTGGAGTTTTTGGTTACAGCGAGCGTACACTGTAAATGTGTACCTGCTGTTCCGCCTGGACTTGGTGTCGAACTGCCTCCGCTGTCTGAGAGTGTCGGTGTGACAGCTATAATGCACTTACTTGACAAGTGGACAGATGGGTCAGTTTTTAATCCACACTGCCACTGTATTTAATGGTAATACCGTTTGTGTCCCTTCTCTGGTGTTTGCAGTGAGAAACCGCCTTGTTAAACTGTTATTTCATTTTTTTTTATGTGTAATGTAAGTTCAAAGTGTGAAGTAAAGAACAGGGAACGAAGATGTTTTTCAAAACAAAGCAGGAACATGTGTAAAAAGGGCTCGAGCACTTTGGTATGAATCATTTCATTACAGTTTGATACAAAAGTTTACATTTTTCATAACCAATGTAAAAAAAATATCCAAACCTAGTCATGATTTATGAGTGAAATTAAATAGTTTTTACATATCAAAACACAGAGGTACACTTGTATCATATTTACATATAATGTAGAAACAGAGCGCCTTTTATTATTATTTTTCTGTTTTTAGTCTGTTTGGAGATTTATTTAATTAATGTTGTTTTGTTTAGAGGTGTTTATATTGAAAATGTTTGTGAATGAAAAATTGTAACACATCCATGAATTAAAAAGCAATGCTCAGATTTTGGATGGCTACGATTTGGAATTTGGATCACATGTTTACATGGACAAGTTGAAGAAAAAAAAAAATGTCTAGTTCCCTTCTGAACTCAGTATAAAGACACAGAATCTGCACAATGGCCAGAGTTCACAGAGAACAATGGCAGCTTTCACATGAGCTTACCTGTGTCATGTTCATAATCATGGCTTAGCTAGTCTCGCAAAACTAAAGGTTCATACTGTTCACCTCAAATTGTCTCTATAGAGATATGCTGTGGATTTCATCAAACATGCACATCCTACTCTGATTTTCTGTTCTTTGTTTTGAAATATATACTCATTAGTATTAATTGGTGATAATGTACATCAACAACAGTAGAAAAAACAGAGCCGTACATTATGTGATGAGGTATAAGTTTTGCATTGATGGATGCGTGATCAAGTCTGCTACTTGCTGTACCTGTTGAAAAACTATTTGTGTTTCCAGGATATTTGATTTGTTAGCCACCAAATGTGTTTTTTAAAGCCCTGCCACAGTCCTCCTGTGGTGTGTGTGGTGTGCCTTGCAGGGCCAGCACACTTCCAGTCCAGCAGCTAAGCAAACAGGCTCTGCGATTCCAGATGGAGGGGCCTCTGTCTCTGGACCCTCATTGGCTGAGACGAGCTTGAAAGGCTCCATTGAGCCAGTCAGGAGGAATTTGGGGTGCTAATGCTGCTCTCAGGAGGAGGAATTTGTGTGATTCTGTTAAACAGCTGACCACTCACTCTGCAAGCGCTGCCCTCCTCCTCCTCCTCTCTCTCTTTCTCTCTCCTTCACTCTTCTCTCACCTTCTCTCTCTCCTTTCCTCTTCTTTTGGTTTCTGCTGTGGTGTTGAACTACATGAACTAATAATCCACAGGCCAGCATAATAATCCATAGATCAGTCATGCTTTTGGTGAAATTGTTTGGGGCGAAGTGGAGGCTGGTATTGAGCGCTCTTGTCATTTGTGCTCTAATCCTCGAGTTAGGTAAGTGACTTGCTGAGCGGTTCTTTGAGCATGAATTCCTAGAATTACTAAGAGAGGTCGATTTCTGTCGGCCTAACGCAAGATATGGCTTACTGCAGAAACTTTTACTGAAATAATAAGCACTGGCAATGCCGTACAATCCTGCCATATTCTTCTTTGTAGGGATAATGAGTTGTTATTGCTCATTTCATGTTACTAAACTTTTTATGGTATCAACATTTGCGACCCATTGATGCCATGTTATGTCCTTTAATCTGTAGGATATTGTCAGAAGGATGCCCAAGAACTTCAGACCACTCCAGGGAGGAAGTCCAAGCCCACGAAACCCAAACAGGAGAAAGCAACAAATAAAGGGCCTAGAGCTGCAACAGCTAAACCCAAGGTCAAAGCTGCAGGCCAGGGGCAGACCTTCCTCACACAGGTGCTGCATCATGCAACTGTAACATCCAGTGCAGATTAAATTTTGGAGGTTTACACCAGCATGCATAACAAACACTGAACAGAACCATTATGCATGAGGAAGTAGGGCTGGTAGAAAAAGCAACCGTTCATTGAGGCAAATGAGTCATCACTTATCTATGTACAGTAGAGAGACGTTATCTGTGTTCTTGTATCTGACACGTGTAGGTGCTAAACAAGGGTAACTTCAAGAAGGTGGGGGACACCCTGAGTGTGCCGGCTGGAGACACGCTGGAGTTGAGATGCAAGGGCAAGCCTGTCCAGTGGGGCGTACCCTCGTACCTGGAGGAGGACGATGATGGCAGACTCAAGTAGGCAACATGCTTTATGGCAGTGGCTTATAATGCATACTGGACAATTTATTTTTCAGTTGATAAGGCTTAGCCAGGATGCTTACTCATAATTACCCAGAATGATTACCCATAATTACCCAGAAAAATGACCCCTATACTGGAAAATGAGTGTTTTGCTTGACTGTTTCCTGTTTTGCTTCACCAGAATCATCCAACATGAGAGATACGGAGCTCTGACATTAGTCAACACCACGGGTGCGGACACAGGGGAGTACACTTGTTACCCTATGTATTGTGAGGACACTGACTGCAGAAAGGAGTATGACAAAGCTGTCAAAGTCTTCGTCTTCTTCCCTGGTACAATGAATGACTTTTATTGCAGCTGAAACACGCACTTCTCAGAACTGCTTTATTTTTTACAACCAGGCTGTTTTCTTATGTTCTTTGTGTTATCTTATCATCAGTCCTTCCATATCTACTCCCTGTACTTACTAGACCCACAAGAGCTGTTTGTGCCGTCATCTGACTACTACGAGGTGATCCAGCTGCGAACCAACTGGCCGACGGTCCTCCCCTGCCAGGTGACCTCACCTGAGGCCAAGGTGACGCTGCATCGTGAGTTCCCCCCGGTGGAGGTGGCAGTGGATGGGAGAGAGATCTCCTTTAATGTCAAAAAGGGCTTCACCATCCACCGGCCCCGGCCTCATCATGCCGGAGCCTTGTACTGTGTGGCCAGCCTGGGCAACCTGAGGCAGAGCTCCACCAAGTACATGCTCATCTACGTCAACTGTGAGTTCTGCAGCATGCACTTCCTCATACATTACTATTCTGTCATTCAAGAGTCTGAAATTTGCCTGACGTGCACATCTTTGGACTGCGGGACAAAAATAGAGCACCTCTTATCTGAATGCAACACACTTCTGGATTCGTGTTTGGTGCAACTCATGATTCCCACAGTTCATTGATTTTCTACATTTTTCATCAGACCCCATGGCTCCTCCTGCTCCAGTCATCCAGGCCTCGGCGAGCTCTGTGTCTTTGGGAGGGAACCTGCAAGTCAGCTGCACTGTGATTGGGGAGCAGGACGTGGCCGTAGATTTTACCTGGGAGTACCCCGGACAGCAGGTCAGATGGAGAAGAGTGCAAACTACTGCCCTGTATGCTGTGTGTGTGTGATTCTGTACTGAATTTACCACCTGTGTTGGCTGGTTTGCAGATCGGCAGGCCTCCGTACACCCAGGAGAGTGTGAGGTCGGGAGGTGCAGGCCGGCAGCAGTCTCAGTCGATTCTCCTGGTGGAGGAGGTGAGAGACGTGGACCAAGGAACGTACACCTGCACAGCCGAGAACCTGCAGGGGGCCAAATCAGTATCCACCACCGTTAAAGTGGTCGGCAAAGCCAAACCCAAGAAACCATGAGAGAGAGAGAGAGAGAGAGAGAGAGAGAGAGGTTAAAGAAGCAGTGGACTCAAAAATGAAAATGTTATCTTTACTCCGTCACACCAGTTGTAATGCAGGTGAAGTGTCTGTGGTCCATACAACAAACAGGGAGGGTAGCTATATTCCAGTTCCCTGGTAGCTTTCTTGAAAAACTGAAATCAGTGGGTACCATTTTTTAGAGTTACTTCTCCAAAGCCAAGCAATGGCATCCTGGGAGGAAAAGACCTAAATGTCACTGTTATTTTGTTCAAATTGTCACTGTATCTTTGAAAGCAACAGTTCAGATGAATCCCTTTCTTCTTGCCTTGAATTC